>NC_141535.1:98867500-99197500 GCF_021556685.1 Rattus norvegicus
AGACCCTAAGATATCACAAATGCCAGCCCAGGATAAAATATCCAGCAAAACTCTCAATTAACATAGATGGAGGAACCAAGATATTCCATGGCAAAACTAAATTTACACAATATCTGTCTAAAGATCCAACCCTATGAAGGATAGATGGAAAACTCCAACACAAGGAGGGAAACTACCCTATAGAAAAAGCAAGAAATTAATCTCTCTGCAACAAAACCAAAAGAAGACAGACACAGAAACATAATTCCTCCTCTAACCATGAAAATAACAGGAAGCAACAATCACTATTCCTTACTGTCTCTCAATATAAATGGACTCAATCCCCCAGTAAAAAGACATAGACTAACAAACTACATACATAGAGAGGACCCAGCATTTTGCTGCATACAGGAAACACACCTCAGAAAAAAAGACAGATACGACCTGAGAGTAAAAGACTTGAAAACAAATGTCCAAGCAAATGGTCCAAAGACACAAGCTGGAGTACTGATTCTAATATCAAATAAAATACACTTTCAACCAAAAGATATCAAAAAAGATAGGAAAGGATACTGCATTTTCATCAATGGAAAAATCCACCAAGACGAATTCTCAATCCTAAATATCTATGCTCCAAATACAAGGGCACCTACATTCATAAAAGAAACCTTACGAAAACTCAAAGCCTACATTGCACCACACAAAATTATAAAAGTAGATTTCAACACTACACTCTCATCAAAAGAAAGATCATGGAAACAGAAATTAAACAGAGACATTGAGAAAGCCACAGAAGTTATGAACCAAATGGATTTAACAGATATTTATAGGGCATTTCATCTCAAAACAAAAGAATGTGTATGCTTCTCAGCACCTAGCGGTACTTTCTCCACAATAGACTATAAAATTGATCATTAAACAAGTCTCAATAGACACAAGAAGATTGAAATAATTCCATGCATCCTATAAGATCATCATGGAATAAGTCTGGTCTTCAATATCAAAAAATGACAGAAAGCCCACATTTACATGGGAGTTGAACAACACTCTACTCAATGACAACTTGGTCAAGGAAGAAATAAAAAAAAGAAATTAAACGCTTCTTAGAATTTAATGAAAATGAAGATACAACATACCCAAACTTATGGGATACAATGAAAGCAGTGCTAAGAGGAAAAATTATAGCTCTGGGTGCCTCTGGGAGACAGCATACATTAGCAGCTTGACTGCACACCTAAAAGCTCTAGAACAAAAAGAAGCAAATACACACAAGAGGAGTAGACAGCAGGAAATAATTAAACTCAGTTCTGAAAGCAACCAAGTAGAAACAAAAAGAACAATAGAAAGAATCAAAAAGGCCAGGAGATGATTCTTTCAGAAAATCAGCACAGAGATAAAACCTTAGCCAGACTAACCAGAGGGAACACAGAGATTGTTTCCGAATTAATAAAATCAGAAATAAAAAGGTAGACAAAAGAACAGAAACTGAGGAAATTCAAAATATCTTCAGATCCTACTAAAAAAGCCTATATTTAACAAAACTGGAGAATTTACATTAAATGGACAATTTTCTAGACAAATATTAGGTGCCAAAGTTAAATCAGGTCAGATAAACCATCTAAAAACTCCATACTTCATAACAATACTTTCCAAACTATCCAAAAATATAGAAACAGAAGTAACAGTACCAAATCCCTTCCATGAAGCCACAAATACACTTATACCTAAACCACATAAAGACCCAACAAACAAAGAGAACTTCAGACCAATTTCCCTTATGAACAGCAATGCAAAAATTCGCAATATAATTCTCAAAAACTTAATCCAAGAAGCCATCAAAATGATCATCCATCATGACCCAGTAGGCTTCACCCCAAGGATGCAGAGATAGATTAATATATGGAAAGCTATCAACATAATTGACTATATAAACAAATTCAATGAAAATACCACATGATCATATCATTAGATGCTGAGAAAGCAGTTGACAAAATTCAACACACCTTTATTTTAAAAGACATGAAAGGATCAGGAACTCAAGGCTCATACCTAAACATAGTAAAAGCCATATACAGCAAACCAGTTGCCAACATCAAACTAAATGGGGAGAAACTTGGAGCAATCCCACTAAATTCGGGGACTATACAAGGCTGGCCACTCTCTCCCTACCTATTCAATATAGTTCTCAAAGTCCTAGCTAGAATAATCAGACAACAAAAGAATGTCAAAGGGATACAAATTATAGAGGTTGAAGTCAAAATATCAATATTTTTAGATGATATAATAATATACTTAAGTGACCACAAAAATTCCACCAGATAACTCTTTTTTTTATTATTTTTTTTATTAACTTGAGTATTTCTTATATACATTTCAAGTGTTATTCCCTTTCCCGGTTTCCGGGCAAACATCACCCTCCCCCCTCCCCTTCCTTATGGGTGTCCCCCTCCCAACCCTCCACCCATTGCCGCCCTCCCCCCATAGTCTAGTTCACTGGGGGTTCAGTCTTAGCAGGACCCAGGGCTTCCCCTTCCACTGGTGCTCTTACTAGGATATTCATTGCTACCTATGAGGTCAGAGTCCAGGGTCAGTCCATGTATAGTATTTAGGTAGTGGCTTAGTCCCTGGAAGCTCTGGTTGCTTGACATTGTTGTACTTTTGGGGTCTCGAGCCCCTTCAAGCTCTTCCAGTACTTTCTCTGATTCCTTCAACGGGGGACCTATTCTCAGTTCAGTGGTTTGCTGCTGGCATTCGCCTCTGTATTTGCTGTATTCTGGCTGTGTCTCTCAGGAGCGATCTACATCCGACTCCTGTCGGTCTGCACTTCTTTGCTTCATCCATCTTGTCCAATTGGGTGGCTGTATATGTATGGGCCACCTGTGCGGCAGGCTCTGAATGGGTGTTCCTTCAGTCTCTGTTTTAATCTTTGCCTCTCCCTTCCCTGCCAAGGGTATTCTTTTTCCTCATTTAAAGAAGGAGTGAAGCATTCACATTTTGATCATCCGTCTTGAGTTTCATTTGTTCTAGGGATCTAGGGTAATTCAAGCATTTGGGCTAATAGCCACTTATCAATGAGTGCATACCATGTATGTCTTTCTGTGATTGGGTTAGCTCACTCAGGATGATATTTTCCAGTTCCAACCATTTGCCTACGAATTTCATAAACTCGTTGTTTTTGATAGCTGAGTAATATTCCATTGTGTAGATGTACCACATTTTCTGTATCCATTCCTCTGTTGAAGGGCATCTGGGTTCTTTCCAGCTTCTGGCTATTATAAATAAGGCTGGGATGAACATAGTGGAGCACGTATCTCTTTTATATGTTGAGGCATCTTTTGGGTATATGCCCAAGAGAGGTATAGCTGGATCCTCAGGCAGTTCAATGTCCAATTTTCTGAGGAACATCCAGACTGAATTCCAGAATGGTTTTACCAGTCTGCAATCCCACCAACAATGGAGGAGTGTTCCTCTTTCTCCACATCCTCGCCAGCATCTACTGTCCCCTGAGTTTTTGATCTTAGCCATTCTCACTGGTGTGAGGTGAAATCTCAGGGTTGTTTTGATTTGCATTTCCCTTATGACTAAAGATGTTGAACATTTCTTTAGGTGTTTCTCAGCCATTCGGCATTCCTCAGCTGTGAATTCTTTGTTTAGCTCTGAACCCCATTTTTTAATAGGGTTATTTGTTTCCCTGCGGTCTAACTTCTTGAGTTCTTTGTATATTTTGGATATAAGGCCTCTATCTGTTGTAGGATTGGTAAAGATCTTTTCCCAATCTGTTGGTTGTCGTTTTGTCCTAACCACGGTGTCCTTTGCCTTACAGAAGCTTTGCAGTTTTATGAGATCCCATTTGTCAATTCTTGATCTTAGAGCATAAGCCATTGGTGTTTTGTTCAGGAAATTTTTTCCAGTGCCCATGTGTTTGAGATGCTTCCCTAGTTTTTCTTCTATTAGTTTGAGTGTGTCTGGTTTGATGTGGAGGTCCTTGATCCACTTGGACTTAAGCTTTGTACAGGGTGATAAGCATGGATCGATCTGCATTCTTCTACATGTTGCCCTCCAGTTGAACCAGCACCATTTGCTGAAAATGCTATCTTTTTTCCATTGGATGGTTTTGGCTCCTTTGTCAAAAATCAAGTGACCATAGGTGTGTGGGTTCATTTCTGGGTCTTCAATTCTGTTCCATTGGTCTATCTGTCTGTCTCTGTACCAATACCATGCAGTTTTTATCACTATTGCTCTGTAATACTGCTTGAGTTCAGGGATAGTGATTCCCCCTGAAGTCCTTTTATTGTTGAGGATAGCTTTAGCTATCCTGGGTTTTTTGTTATTCCAGATGAATTTGCAAATTGTTCTGTCTAACTCTTTGAAGAATTGGATTGGTATTTTGATGGGGATTGCATTGAATCTGTAGATTGCTTTTGGTAAAATGGCCATTTTTACTATATTAATCCTGCCAATCCATGAGCATGGGAGATCTTTCCATCTTCTGAGGTCTTCTTCAATTTCTTTCCTCAGTGTCTTGTAGTTCTTATTGTACAGATCTTTTACTTGCTTGGTTAAAGTCACACCTAGGTACTTTATATTATTTGTGTCTATTATGAAAGGTGTCGTTTCCCTAATTTCTTTCTCGGCTTGTTTCTCTTTTGTATAGAGGAAGGCAACTGATTTATTTGAGTTAATTTTATACCCAGCCACTTTGCTGAAGTTGTTTATCAGCTTTAGTAGTTCTCTGGTGGAACTTTTGGGATCACTTAAATATACTATCATGTCGTCTGCAAATAGTGATATTTTGACCTCTTCTTTTCCGAGATGTATCCCCTTGATCTCCTTTTGTTGTCTGATTGCTCTGGCTAGAACTTCAAGAACTATATTGAATAAGTAGGGAGAGAGTGGGCAGCCTTGTCTAGTCCCTGATTTTAGTGGGATTGCTTCAAATTTCTCTCCACTTAGTTTAATGTTAGCAACTGGTTTGCTGTATATGGCTTTTACTATGTTTATGTATTGGCCTTGAATTCCTATTCTTTCCAGGACTTTTATCATGAAGGGGTGTTGAATTTTGTCAAATGCTTTCTCAGCATCTAATGAAATGCTCATGTGGTTCTGTTCTTTTCAGTTTGTTTATATAATGGATCATGTGGATGGTTTTCCGTATATTAAACCATCCCTGCATGCCTGGGATGAAGCCTACTTGATCATGGTGGATGATTGTTTTGATGTGCTCTTGAATTCGGTTTGCCAGAATTTTATTGATTATTTTTGCATCGATATTCATAAGGGAAATTGGTCTGAAGTTCTCTTTTTTTGTTGTGTCTTTGTGTGGTTTAGGTATAAGAGTAATTGTGGCTTCGTAGAAGGAATTCGGTAGTGCTCCATCTGTTTCAATTTTGTGGAATAGTTTGGATAATATTGATATGAGGTCTTCTCTGAAGGTTTGATAGAAATGCAGTCTCTATTAGGGATGCCATATGTACATGCTAACAAGAGACCTATAGAGCTGTCTCCTGAGAGCCTCTGCAATAGCATTGCAAATACAAATGTGGATGCTCACAGCCAACCATTGAACTGAGAATGGGATCCCTTTTGGAGGAGTTAGAGAAAGAATGAGGGAACTGAAGGGTTTTGCAAACCCATAAGAACAGCAATACTAACCAACCAGAGCTCCCCGGGACAAAACCACCATCAAAGGGTAAACATGGGCAGATCCATGGCTTTAGGTGCATATGTAGCAGAGGATGGCCTTGTTGTGCACCAGTGGGAGAAGCTCTTGGTCCTGCAGAGGCTGAACCCCCAATGTAGGAGAATATCAGTGCAGAGAGGTGGGAAAGGGTGGGTGGATAGGTGGGAAAAACCCTCCAAGAAGAATGGGAAGGGGGAATGGGATAGGGGCTAATGGATGGGACACCAGGAAAGGCCATAATATTTGAAATATAAATAGATTTTTTAAAATCCTATGAAATATTATAATGCACAGCTGAACCTAAAATTATATGTCTCTTTCCTAAGCTCATATAATTCCTATCTTACAGACTATGGAATCATTTGTAATTGAATTAGTATTCTTTACTTTATTATATACATTAATATACTCTGTATTGGGATCTGTCTCATAGGCATGACCTGAATCATTTTCTGCATCTAGTAACATAATTTTGCATTCTGAATACCTATTATGTAGATGTAAAATCATAAACTATTTTCTTATAAGACTAATTATATGAACTATAGCAAAAATTGGGTCTCAAATGACTTCATAATAGAGATATGCTATTCTGCTCCCAACTCTTGATGACCTCTAAGTTTCTTTTGGCACTTTTGTTGTATATACAGGTCAAATGGATAAAGAGAGGGGAAAAAGGATACATCAATTGGAGCATGAGGAATTATCAGACTGAGACTTACAAGTACATTACCTTCTACAAAGACAATTATGTCTCATTCTTAAACCTCAGTCAGCATTTGGACCTTTGTTAGCTATCATCCTAACACAATTCCAACCATTTTAACATTTTAAAATATGCTGTAATGGCATTTCCCCAACTTAAATGCATTGTCTTCTAAATGAAAGCCATTTCTTTCCATTATCAATATGCATTAAAATTGTTGAACACAAACTAAAATGTGGCATTTGTTATTTCAAATGAAACTATTTTTGCATAATTACTTGCTCCAACAATACAGCATGTGTAATACAAGTCTTTCTCTGAACCACATAAATATGCATGATCTGTTTATTCTTCTTCGGGTGTAATCTAAATGCATGTTGTTTCTCTTTGAATTGGGAATTCTTTTTCAATGTGTCCACTTGGGTATACACATTTGAATTTCAAGAAGAAAAATAATATTATACCAAAATAAGTAACTATTCCTTTAATTGCATCTTCTTTGCTGACATTCCGTGTATTGTGCTTAATGTACATCACAGTGAAGACACAAAGCAGATGAGAAAGATAGATAATGGCTTCTGTTTATCTAAGACATGATATAAGGAGTAGAACACATGAATGCTCTTAGGGCCTCGGAAGTGATCAAACGGGAATTAAGTAAGTCTTGCTACAGAAGAATATTAGGTTCAAAAAATTAATATATTCATTGGATTAGCGAAAATCTAAAATAAGACTGTATTATCTCTTCACTAGATAAGAAGTCTTTCTTATTCAGAGACAACTATCCTCTTGCTCCAAATTATCAATGCATATATCTGTGTTGTGAAGGATATGTTTGTGCAGGATCTGATGATAGTTGCTGCTTCTATGTTATTCCATCCTCCCAGGATGTGTTATCAAACCTTGAAGTTCATATCCTGGATGATTTGTCAAAATTTAAGATTGCCCTTTGGTCTTTTTAAAAGAGAAAAGGAAGCTGCCAAAACAAAGGGTACTTAAAGTTATATATTGAAAGAAGTTCATATGAGAAGTATCAAATTCTATATTTAATATTGTTTTTAAGTATGTCTTTCAAAGTTATCATGATCACATTCCTCTAGTCTGAGGTAGAACAGAAATGTAAAATTACACCTAGATCATCCCATCTCTTTATTAATGGCAGGATTGAGGCATGCCTTAACTATGAAAGGACAGCCCTGTGCTCTGTCTGCATGGCCAGATGTGATTTACATCATAACCATCTTCATAATCTTGAAAAGAATCTGAAACACTCCGTCAGAAGCTATTATCTAAGAAAGATTGGGGCTTTCAGTTTTAGTTGATTTGAACTCCTCTTTCTGGTGAATCATGATTAACACTTGGTAGGATACCTGATGGCTTAGATATTTTAAAATCATCACTTAGAAAGATGATGCTCAAATATTTCTCAATGTCACAGGCAAATATTATATGCATGTAATAATACGTGTGATATATGATGATATTTGTATGTGACTTTGAGAAATATTTGAGCAGCAGTATAATTTTCATTTAATATTAAGTTTCTATATTGCTTCTTGCTTTAAGTTGTGAAATTTTTATATAGTTTAATAAATATATGTCATCATGGATTAAGATTATTGTATAACACGAATCATTCCACACCATCACCTATGCTAGTTCCATGATTCTGCAAATTGTACAGTTGTATTTAATCTGCTTTTTCAGGATCAGTAGAAACAACTATCCAGACAATAACTTAGTGGTATTTTTCTACATTACGAATATGTACTCTGTTCTGCTGTGTTCTGTCAGCCCTTTATGACCACTAAAATGTTTCCTAATTTAAAAACATAACATAGTGATGGTTAAAGTCTCTTGAATGTGTTTGCCTTTGTTCTGACTTAGTAAAATATTCACATATAGCACACATGTTTACTGTTCCAAGAGATCATTCAAAAAACCAACAGACTGTACCCTAAATGGACTGTATCTCAGAAGGAAGAACAGGGCTTCTCTGCTGGGATTTGAAGTGTTGGTTCCAGGAAGTATAGATATTTGAACTCAGATGCTTATAAAACCCACTTTTCTCTGGCCTTATGACTGAATGTACTAAGTTATTTACTCTTCAAAGTGTCTTTCTGTAATTTCTGACACACAGTGTCATGTGTATAAAACTCTCTAAAATATCCGGAATACAATTGGTTTGAAAGACATTATACAAAATAATCCATAATGTATTTTAAGATGCATATTAGAATAAAATGAAATACAAATTGGAGAAAATGCTTATTACTAAGAATTTATGTGGCACTTCATGTTTAGAAATTATTCTACAGTCATGTTTTATTAGTTTAATAAGGCAAATATTGCTAAGCTCAAAGTACAACTTAAGTATATCTCTGGATGTTTTACCCCCACGAGTATTATGGGGATCACATATTATAAAGATCATCTTTCTGGAAAACTGGTACTCTAAAGCTTGGTACGGAGACAGTCAGATAGATTGAGGACTCAGAAATGAACCCACACACCTATGGTCACTTGCTCTTTGACAAAGGAACTAAAAGTATCCAATGGAAGAAAGACAACATTTTCAAAAAATGGTGCTGGTTCAACTGGAGGTCAGCATGTAGAAGAATGCAAATTGATCCATTCTCATTACCATGTACAAAGTTTAAGTCCTAGTTGATCAAGGCCCTTCATATCAAACCAGACACCCTCAAACTAGTAGAAGAAAAAAGTGGGGAAGAGTCTCGAACACATGGACAATGGGAAAAATTTCCTTAAAAAAAAAAAACAAACAAACAAACAAAAAAAACCACCAATGGCTTATGCTCTAAGATCAAGTATCGACAAATGAGACCTCATAAAACTGCCAAGCTTCTGTAAGGCAAAAGACACAGTCAGTAGGACAAAATGGCAACCAACAGATTGGAAAAAGATCTTTACCAATCCTACATCTGATAGGGGGCTAATATCCAAAATATACAAAGAACTCGGAAGTTTGACTCAAGAGAATCAAATAACCTTGTTAAAAATGGGATTCAGTGCTAAACAAAACATTCTCAGGTGAGGAATATTAAGTGGCCAAAAATCCCCTAAAGAAATGTTCAACAACTTCAGTCATCAGGGAAATGCTAGTCAAAGGAACATTTAAAATGAAGGAAGAGGATAAGGACAAATTCAAGACTGAATTTTCACTTAAATGTCCATTTATGAGGAAATAAAAATGAATATGGGTAAATATCAGTGGCTTTACATGCATACAAATATCATGTAAATATGTGACATGGTAGACTTTTGGCTATATTATAGGAAGAGGTCTCATAGAGTACTACTCATGTATCATATAGGAATTCAGTGGTTCTTGTGTTAAGCATGTTAACCAGCCCTGAATATTGTTCTGTTTTGGGACTACTATAAACTCTTACTGTTTCAGAGTTTTCACAGATCATATGAAGCTTAAGAAGAAAGACCAAAGTGTGGATGTTTTAGTCTCCTTACAAGGGGGAACAAAAATATTCAAAGGAGGAAATATGGAAACAGAGTGTAGAGCAGAGACTGAAGGAAAGACCATTCAGAAACTGTTCCACCTGGGCATCTATGGCACATGCAGTCATCAAACCCAGTCACTACTGGGGAGGCCAAGAGGAGGATGCTGAGAGGGGCATGATAGAGCTGTCTCCTGAGAGGCTCTGCCAGAGCATGACAAACACAGAGGTGGAGGCTCTCAGCCAACCACTGAACTGAGAACAGTGTACCCAATGGAGGAGTTAGAGAAAGGACTGAAGGAGATGAAGGTGTTTGCAACCCCATAAGAAGAAAAACAATATCAGCCAACCAGACTCCCCAGAGCTCCCAGGGACTGAACCACTATCCCAAGAGAACACAGAAGTGAACCTATGACTCCAGCTCCATATGTAGCAGAGGATGGCCTTGTCGAGCATCAGTGGGGGGGAGGAACCCTTAGTCCTGTCGAGGCTTGATGCCCCAGTATGGGGGAATGTCAGGGCAGGGAGGTGGGAGGGAGTGGGTTAGTAGGTGGAGGAGCACACTCATCAAAGCAGGAGGGATAACAGATTTCTCGGAGGAAATTGGGAAAAGGGATAACATTTGAAATGTAAATAAAGTATCTGACAAAAGAAAAAATGTCAAAAAAAGAAAAGGAAAATATTTATGCTTTCAAGAATGCATATTAGGTGATATCTGTGGAAAGTAGAAGCACAATGATATTCTACAAAAATAATACAGGGCACATGATGCCATCCCACATTTTAATTATATTGCTGACATTATTCTAAATGTGAATATAAAATAGTTCATATACATTTTGACTGTAAAACCTTTCTGAAATTTTTTCAAAGAAAGTTATTAACATAAAGAAACTTACACAAGTCACTGCTCCCAAAACCCGTGGGAGAGAGAGCTCACCACCTGGACAGGTGGGCACTCCTGAGACTGCAGAGCGGAAGAGACCACCAATACTGCCCATGCCTGCCCACATCCCTGGCCCAAGAGGAAACTGTATTAGGTCTCTGGGAACCGGTAGATAAGCGCACTGGAGCTGCAGGTCCTCTGCACCAAAGACACCGCCGGAATCTGAAGGGACCTGATCAACAGTTCTCTGTACCCAAATACCATGGGAGAGAGAGCTAAACCTTCAGAGAGGCAGACACAACTAGGAAGCCAGAAGAGACTACACTCTGCTCACATTTCTGACTCCAGAGGAAAACACCAAATGGCATCTGTGACCCTGGTGCACGGGGGCTCCTGGAAAGGGCGGCGCAGGTCCTCTTGGTTGCTGCCTTAGCGGAGAGCTCATAAGCAACACCCCCGATACGCAATGAGGACCCTGCATTCTGCTGCCTACAAGAAACATGCCTCAGAGACAAAGACAGACACCCATCATAATAGTCCCAAATAATATAAAATACCTCAGTGTGACTTTATCCAAGCAAGTAAAAGATCTGTACAATAGAACTTCAAGCCTCTGAAGAAAGAAATTGAAGAAGACCTCAGAAAATCCCATGCTCATGGTTTGGCAAGATTAATATAGTAAAAATGGCCATTTTACCAAAAGCGATCTACAGGTTCAATGCAATCCCCATCAAAATACCAATATACAAAGAACTCAAGAAGTTAGACTGCAGGGAGACAAATAACCCTAATAAAAAATGGGGTTCAGAGCTAAACAAAGAATTCACAGCTGAGGAATGCCGAATGGCTGAGAAACACCTAAAGAAATGTTCAACATCTTTAGTCATAAGGGAAATGCAAATCAAAACAACCCTGAGATTTCACCTCACACCAGTGAGAATGGCTAAGATCAAGAACTCAGGTGACAGCAAATGCTGGCAAGGGTATGGAGAAAGAGGAACATTCCCCCATGGTTGGTGGGATTGTAGACTGGTACAATCATTCTGGAAATCAATCTGGAGGTTCCTCAGAAAATTGAACATTGAACTAACTGAGGACCCAGCTATACCTCTCTTGGGCATATACCCAAAAGATGCCCCAACATATAGAAAAGACACGTGCTCCACTATGTTCATTGCAGCCTTATTTATAATAGCCAGAAGCTGGAAAGAACCCAGATGCCCTTCAACAGAGAAATGGATACAGAAAATGTAGTACATCTACAAATTGGAATATTACTCAGCTATCAAAAACAATGATTTTATGAAATTCATAGGCAAATGGAGGGAACTAGAAAATATCATCCTGGATGAGGTAACCCAATCACAGAAAAACACACATGGTATGCACTCCAATGAGTGCTATTGATAAGTGCCTATTAGCCCAAATGTTTTAATTACCCTAGATGCATAGAACACATGAAACTCAAGAAGGATGATCAAAATGCAAATGCCTCACTCCTTCTTTAAAAGGGGAACGAGAATATCCTTGGCAGGGAATAGGGAGGCAAAGATTAAAACAGAGGCAGAAGGAACACCCATTCAGAGCCTGCCCCACATGTGGCCCATACATATACAGCCACCAAATTAGACAAGATGGATGAAGCAAAGGAGGGCAGGCCAACAGGAACCGGATGTAGATCTCTCCTAAGAGACACAGCCAGAATACAGCAAATACGTAGGCGAATGCCAACAGCAAACCACTGAACTGTGAACAGGACCCCCATTGAAGGAATCAGAGAAAGGACTAGAAGAGCTTGAAGGGGCTCAAGACCGCAAATGAACAACAATGCCAACCAACCAGAGCTTCCAGGGACTAAGCCACTTTCCAAAGACTATACATGGACTGACCCTGGACTCTAACCTTATAGGTAGCAATGAATAGCCTAGTAAGAGCACAAGTGGAAGGGGAAGTCCTGGTCCTGCTAAGACTGAACCCCCAGTGAACGTGATTGTTGGGGGGAGGGTGGTAATGCGGGGAGGATGGGGAGGGGAACACCATGTAGAAGGGGAGAGGGAGAGGTTAGGGGGATGTTGGCATGGAAACCAGGAAAGGGAATAACAATTGAAATGCAAATAAGAAATACTCAAGTTAATAAAGAAAAAAAACGAAAAAAAGTTTTAAAACATAAAAAAGAAACTTACACAAATATTTTCATCAAAATAGCATATTATACCAAAATGAAAAATATAAATAAGAAAAATAATGTACAGATTTTACTATTAGTTAAAAATAAACATCCCACATAAAATAACTTTAAGGAACAAGTTTCATATTAATTTTTTAGTATTCATGTGAACGTTAAATCATGCCTGCACACTTCTCTGTAAACCTAATCACTTTATCAAACGTTTCAAAGAACTATATAGTAAACTGTCTGCATGCATATTTGAGACTTGAAAAATCTAGAAATACTCTGTATGGAGAGATGTTTCAGTAGTTAAGAGTGCCTACTGTTCTTCCAGTTTTGGCTTCTCATATCCATAATGGATGGCACCCAACTGCCTATAGCTACAGGCTCAGGGATCCCATATCAACTTTTAGAATCCATTGACAAACAATGGTACACATACATACACAAAAATAAAAATAAATCTTAATATCTAGGACTATGTGTTTGGGTATCTTTGTAAAGCAACCTTCAGCTCCAAAAACTGAATACTGTGTTTTACCATAGCTCATAAACTACTAAAGTCTAAAATGCATTCTATTTTAACGTCAGCTGTTTTTATACTATTAAATACTTGAGATATACTTTTCAGAGAATCACAAATGAAAATAAGAAAAATGAGTATAATGCAATCAGTGAATTAAAATTTTTTAAGTCAGAGAAGTTCCTGATATGTATCACAGAGTGACATGGAGTTTGCAAGCCTGTTGCCTCAAGATTACAGGTCTACCCTACTGTATGATTTGTGTAATATCTTTTATATGTTGTGATTCATGTAACTTAATCCAAGTAATGTACTCTTGTTTCAAAATAGGTGGTAAGAATTTCATGTTATGATGAATTTGGGACACAAATACTTGACACTCTGCTAATTTCAATTCATGATAACTACTCAGAGTCTTTGTTTTGTCTCTGAGGTGTGTTTCCTGTAGGCAGCAGAATACTGGGTCCTCATTGCATACCCAGTTTGTTAATCTGTGTCTTTTTATTGGGGAATTGAGTCCATTGATGTTGAGTGATATTAAGTAATAGTGAATGTTGCTTCCTGTTATATTCGTTTTTGGATGTGAGATTATGTTCGTGTGCTTGTCTTCTCTTTGTTTTGTTGCAAGACGATTAGTTTCTTGCTTTTACTAGGGTGTAGCTTGCCTCCTTAGTTGGGCTTTGCCATCTATTATCTTTGTAGGGCTGGATTTGTAGAAAGATACTGTGTAAATTTGGTTTTATCATGGAATATCTTGGTTTCTCCAACTATGTTAATTGAGAGTTTTGCTGGATACAGTTACCTGGGCTGGCATATGTTTTCTCTTAGGGTCTGTCTGACATCTGTCCAGGATCTTCTGGCTTTTATAGTCTCTGGTGACAAGTTTGGTGTAGTTCTGATAGGTCTGCCTTTATATGTTACTTGACCTTTTTCCCTTACTGCTTTTAATATTCTTTCTTTGTTTTGTGCATTTGGTGTTTTGACTATTATGTGAGGGGAGGAGTTTCTTTTCTGGTCTAATCTCTTTGGAGTTCTGTAGGCTTCTTGTAGGCATCTCTTTCTTTAGGTTAGGGAAGTTTTCTTCTATGATTTTGTTGAAGATATTTACTGGTCCTTTAAGCTGGGAGTCGTCACTCTCTTCTATACCTATTATCCTTAGGTTTGATCTTCTCATTGAGTGCTGGACTTCCTGTATGTTTTGGACCAGTAGCTTTTTCTGCTTACATTATCTTTGACAGTTGCGTCAATGATTTCTATGGAATCTTCTGCTCCTGAGATTCTCTCTTCTATCTCTTGTATTCTGTTGGTGATGCTTGTATATATGGCTCCTTTTCTCTTCCTTTAGTTTTCTATATCCAGGGTTGTCTCCCTTCATCCTTTCTTTATTGCTTCTATTTCCATTTTTAATTCCTTCAACTGTTTGTGTTTTCTTATAATTCTTTCAAGGATTTTTGTGATTCCTCTCTGTAGGCTTCTACTTGTTTATTTATGTTTTCCTCCATTTCTCTAAGGTAATTTTTTATGTCTTTCTTGAAGTCCTCCATCATCATGATCAAATGTGATTTAGAATCTAGATCTTGCTTTTCTGGTGTGTTTGGATATTCAGTGTTTGCTTTGGTGGGAGAATTGGGCTCTGATGGTGCCATGTAATCTTGGTTTCTGTTGCTTGCGTTCCTGAGCTTGCCTCTCGTCATCAGGTTGTCTGTGGTGTTACCTTGTTCTGCTATTTCTGACAGTGGCTAGACCGTCCTATAGTCTTGTGTGTCAGGAGTGCTATAGACCTGTTTTCCTGTTTTCTTTCAGCCAGTTATTGGAACAGACTATTCTGCTTTCGGGCGTGTAGTCTTTCCTGTTTACTTGTTCCTGTGGGCGTGTATCCTGAGTCCACCAGGCATGTCACTTAGAGCAGAAAAATTGGTCTTACCTTTTGTCTCAGGCCTGATGTTGCTGTTGGGGGGATTGCCTTTCAGCTCTCTGTGACAGCAGCAACTAGAAGTGCCTGCCATGCCTTTTCTTTGGTCCCTGTGCACAGGGGTCCCAGATGGCATTAGGTGTTTTCCTCTAGAGTCAGAAATGTGGCAGAATGTAGTCTCTTCTGGCTTCCCAGGCATGTCTGCCCCTCTGAAGGCTTAGCTTTCCCTCTCACAGGATTTGGGTGCAGGGAGCTGTTAACCGGGTCCCTTCAGATCTGGGTGGTGTCTGGACCACTGGGGACCTGCCGTTTGACTGCCCCTATCTTCCTGTTCCCAGAGGCCCTATACAGTTTCCTCTTGGGCCACGGATGTGGGCAAGGGTGGGCAGTACTGGAGGTCTATCCTGCCCTACAGTCTCAGGAGTTCCCACTTGTCTGGGCGGTGAGCTCTCTCTCCCATGGGATTTGGGATCAGGGAGTTGTGGGATGGGATTAATAATTTATTAATTATTTTATGTGTTTACATTTCAAATGATATCCCCTTTCCCAGTTATGCCCCCAAAACCCCCATTCCTTTTCTGTCACTCATGCTTCTATGAGGTACCTCACCTCTCTAGCATTCCCCCACACTGCAACATCAAGCCTACCTCCCCTCCCATTAATGTCAGATAAGGCCGTTGTCTGCAACTTATGTATCTAGAGTCTTGGCCCACCTATGTGTACTCTATTACTTGTGGTATAGTTCCTGGAAGTACTTAGTGGTCCACTTAGTTGATATTGTTCTTCTGATGGGGTTGATATTTAGGAAAATATTTTATGAATGATCTTTGATAAAGGAATGAAGGACATACTCTTTCCTTTTTTTTTTCTGGAGCTAATATAAACGTTATGACTAAAAGGAACTTTGAAGGAGTGTTTTATCTGTTTATCTTACTGTTCACAGTCCATCATTTAAAGAAGTCAGGTTAGGACTCGAAGTAGGAAATGAAGATGGAGCCATTGGAAAAGTGATCCTTACAGGCTTACTTTCCATGGCCTGAGCAGTCTTACTTACAGAGCCACAGATTTCCTGCCCAGGTGTGTCTCTGAGCACATTAACCTAAAAAATGCCCTCCCAAACTTGTCTATAGATCAACCTTATGGATGCAATCCCAAATGAATCAAGTTTGTGTCAACTTGACAAAAATGAACAGTACACCTGCCTTCCAATATTTCCTTTTAGTTCACAATAAATTAGTATCAAGAAATATAAATGTAAGTGAAGGTTTATTAAACACTTTTAACAACACATTATATTTATTATTTTAAACCCATAATATTTTACATATATAAAATACATATAAAAGTATAGTTTTATGTCAACAAATTACATGTTACTATAGAAATAATGGGAATGAAATTTTTCTCCTTAAAATTTAGTTACATTTAAATTTGTAATGACTTAAAACTACTAGCGGGGATTTTAAAAATATAATATACATTTAACTTTTCTGCAACTATGTTTATGTCTGTATATCTGTTTGGATGCATGTGGGCATAGTACAGGTAGAAGTAGATGTCATGTGAGGATGTCACATGCCTGAGAATTAGAATTATAGGCAGTTGAGCACAGCACACTATGTTTGCTTAACACTGAATTAAGATCTTTTGAAAGATATTATGTGTTCAACTACTGAGTTGTCTTTATTAAACTATAATGTATTTTAAACTATATTAAAGGTGTTTTCCTTTTAATCTCACATCTCTGTATACTTTTGTAGAATTTTCTAAGCTACATTCATATATTTCATTATACACATACTTATATATTTGGAAAAACACAGTTTTCACTGTCTTAGTTTTCAATTAAAAATTATATATTACTTCCATATTTCTTTCCTTAGAAAGGAGTCTCTAAACTTTTAACTCTTTATATGCATGCCAAGCAACTGTGGAGTTCTTTCTATATATTTTCTTTGTTTTTCAGTAGATACAAAATGGGGTTTGCTTATTTTTTTTCTCTTAATAGTTCCTGAAAACAGTGTTTTTAAAAGAAAAGTAAGTCTTGTCCATATCATAATTCTAGCCCCCAGTAAACAATATATCTTATAGCCTTAGTCAGTAGCCATATTTTATGTATTAGCATCTTATTGCTGGGAGAAGGAATATTCCAGGCCACATGTTTGAATGTACCATCACTATTGGTTTATGATTAGGGAGGGGAAATGGTCCTTAGCTTAAGGTGGGGCTGAGAAGGTGGCCAAATAGACACAAAGGCCTTAGTTCAAATTCCGAATAAAACCTAAAGAGTCAGATAGTTACAATAATTCCATACATGGTAGGTAAAAACAGGCATATCTTATGGGGCTGCTATCAGAACAGTCTAGCCAAATCAGTGACCTGTAGGTTCAGAGAGACCTTTCTTTCAAGTTAGGTAGAGTGGTAATTGAGGAAAAGATGTAACTTTAACTTCTGGCCTCTATAACCACAAAGATGAACATATGCTCATCACACACAAAACTGAAGAATTATTGTAGAATACACATCATTCTAAGAAGTCTGAGATACCTCTTTGGAAAAGAATTACACCTAAGTAGTAAACTGAGTGAAGAAAGCAGACCACCATGAAAATGAAAATGAAACCTATTAGAACGACTGAGTCTTCCTTGGGCACAGAACTAAAAGTATCAATAAATTAAAATTTGACTCCAAATGACCTGACAAGCTTCTTAATTGTCTTGATTCTATTTAAATTAACTTTAACTGTTTATAATGCTATTAATTATTTATTCTTTGAGATTGCTTATATAGCGAATTACATTGATGGATATCCATATATTGAACCATGCCTGCAAATGTGTTCTTGGAGTCAGGTTGTAAGAATTTTATTGAGTATTTTTGTGTCAATATTCACGAAGGAAATTAGTCTAAAGTACTCTTTGTTTGTTGGGTCTTTGTGTGGTTTAGATATAAGCATAATTGTGGCATCATAGAAGGAATTAGGTAGTGCTCCATCTCTTTCTATTTTGTGTAATAGGTTGAACAGTGGTGGTATGAGGTCTACAAACGTCTGATAGAATTCTGCATTAAACCAATCTGGTCCTGGGCTCTTTTTGGTTGGAAGACTTTTAATTCCAGCAGTTGCTGGAATTTTGGGAGGCGTTATGGGGTTGCTGAGATGATTTATCTGATCCTGATCTAACTTTGATGTCTGGCATTTGTCTAGAAAATTGTCCATTTCCTCCAGATTTTCCAGTGTGTTGAATATAGGCTTTTATAGTAGGATCTGATGTTTTTTTTTTATTTTCCTCAGATTCTGTTGTTATCTCTCCCTTTGAATTTCTAATTTTGTTAATTTGGATACACACTCTGAGCCCTCTGGTTAGTCTTGGTAAGGGTTTATCTATCTTGTTAATTTTCTCAAAGAACCAGCTTCTGGTTGTGTTGATTATTTGTGTAATCCTTTTTGTTTCTACTTGTTTGATTTCACCCCTTAGTTTGATTAGTTCCTGCCTTCTACTCATCTTGGGTGTATTTGCTTCTTTTTGTTCTAGACATTTTAAATGTGTTGTCAAGTTTCTAATATATGCTTTCTCTTGTTTCTTTTTGCAGGCACCCAGAGCTATGAGTTTTCCTCTAAGAACTGCTTTCATTGTATCCCATAAGTTTTGGTATGCTGTGCCTTCATTTTCATTTAATTCTAAAAAGACTTTAATTTCTTTCTTTCTTTCTTGACCAAGTTATCATTGAGTAGAGCATTGTTCACCTTCCATGTATATGTGTGCTTTCTGTCATTTGTGTTGTTATTGAAGACCAGCCTTAGTCTGTGCTGATCTGATAGTATGCATGGGATTATTTCTATCTTCCTGCACCTGTTGAAGCCTGTTTTGTGGCCAATTATATGGTCAATTTTGGAGAAGGTACCATGAGGTGCTGAGAAGAAAGTGTACCCGGTTGTTTTAGGATGAAATGTTCTATAAATATCTGTTAAGTCCATTTGTTTCCTAACTTCTATTAGTTTCTCTGTTTAATTTCTGCTTCCATGATCTCTTCTTTGATGAGAGTGGGGTGTTAAAATCTACTACTATTATTGTGTGAAGTGCAATGTGTGATTTGAGCTTTAGTAAGGTTTCTTTTATGCATGTAGGTGCCCTTGCATTTGGAGCATTGATATTTAGGATGGAGAGTTCATCTTGGTGGATTTTTCCTTTGATGAATATGAAATGTCCTTCTTTATCTTCTTTGGTTAGTTTTGGTTGAAAGTCTATTTTATCCTTTTAGAATGGCTGCTCCAGTTTGTTTCTTCAGACCATTTCCTTTGAAAGTTGTTTTCCATCCTTTTACTCTGAGGCAGTGTCTTTCTTTGTCTTTGAGGTGTGTTTCCTTTATGCACCAAAATGCTGGGTGGTCTTTAAGTATCCACTCTGTTTTTCCATGCTTTTTTATTGGGTAATTGAGTCTATTGATGTTAAGATATATTAAGGAACAGTGACTGTTGCTTCCTATTTTTTTTTGTTGTTAGAGGTTGAATTATGTTTTTGTCTCTCTTCTTTTGGAGTCATTGCAAGATTACTTTCTTGCTTTTTCTAAAGTGCACTTTTTTTTCCTTCTGTTGGAGTTTTCCATCTATTATCCTTTGTAGGGCTGGATTTGCAGAAAGATATTGTGTAAATTTAGTTTTCTCATCTAATTTCTTGGTTTCTCCTGGATTTCTTGGATGTTTTTGTACAGGGAGATTTTTGCATTTTACATTAACTTTGATGGTTGTATCGATGTTTTCTATGGTATTTTCTGTCCCTGAGATTCTCTCTTCTATCTCTTGTATTCTGTTGGTGATGATTGCATCTATGACTCCTTGTCTATTCCCAGGTATTCTATCTCCAAGGTTGTCTCTCTTTTTGCCTTTTTTTATTAGTCTTATTTCTAGTTTTAAATCCTGTATGGTTTGATCCACTTCCTTCACTTGCTTGGTTGTGTTTTCCTGTAATTCTTTAAGGGATGCTTTAAGGAATTTTTGTGTTTCCTCTTTAAGGGCTTTTACTTGTTTACTTGTTTTGTCATGTATTTCTTTAAGGGAGTTATTTATGTTCTTCTTAAAGCCCTCCATCATCATCACAAAATGTAATTTTAAATCCAAATCTTGTTTTTCCAGTATGCTTGGATATCCAGTATTTGTTTGGTGGGAGAACTGTGCTTTGATGATGCCAAATAGTCTTAGTTTCCATTGCTTAGGTTTCTATGCTTGCATTTCATCATAGGGTTGTCTTGCTGTCTTTGAGAGTAGCTTGGCCCTCTTGCAGGCCTGTGTGTCAGGAATCTTGTGGACCTGTTTTCTTTCAGCAGGATCTGGGAATAGAGAGCTCTGCTCTAAGGTGTGTAGGAGCTCCTGTCAACTGGCTTTCAACTCTCGGAGCAGGCAGTCACCCAAAGGGTCCTGCCCCTGACTGCTCCTATGTCCTTGTGTCCAGAGTGCACAGATGGTACAAATCTACTTCCTATTGGCTCAGGAATGTGGGAAGAAAGTATATGTCTCCTCCTAGTTTTCTGATGTGTCCACATTACTGAGGGTCCAGCTCTCTACCACAAGGGATTTGAGAGCTAGGACCTGTGTTACCAGTTCAGTTTCATTTTGGATGCAGGCAGAAATCAACTGGTTCCCGCAGCTGACTTCTCCTATATTCATATATCCAGATGCAGAATTCCTCTTTGGCCAGGAAAATGGGCAGAATTGAACAGAAGTGGGGAGAAGTGGCAGTCTATCCTGCAATCTCATAATTGTCAACACTTCTGGGAGTTCGGCTAAGTCCCCCACAGGATTCTAATTATTATTCTTTTGATTGTATATCATTATTAATTAATTACTTTTTATAGATGAGGGCATGCATTTGCTATAGCACATGTAAGTTCACAGGATGGTGTATTATGGTAGGTTATATCCTTCTACCATTAGGTCCTTCAGATGAAATGCAATATTACAGGCCAGGTTAACTGATGGGCAACCACAGGCTTAGACCTGACTCTTAAGACACCAACATTTATGAACTTTGTTTCTAGTACATATATAATCAAGAAGTAGAAGTCAGAGATAATCCTGAGAATCTACTGTCTATGAAGTTGGTAGAAAAATGGACTCTAATGGTTTGTATATGCTTTACTTAGGTAGTGGCACTATTAGGAAGTATGGCCTTGATTGAATATGTGTGTCACTGTGAGTATGGTCTTTCAGACCCTCAGGCTAGCTTCATGGAAGCCAGTCTTCCTCTAGCAGCCTTAGGATGAAGATATAGAACTCTCAACTTCTCCTGCATCATGCCTTTCTGTCTTGATGATACTGGACTGAACCTGTAAGCCAGCCCCAGTTAAACGTTGTCCTTATAAGACATGGTCATGTCCATGATCATGGTGTTTGTTCATAGCAGTAAAATCCTAACTAAGACATAGACTATTTTTGAAAACAATCTTTTTAATAAGTGTTTACATTTAAACAAACTACCCATCCAGTTCTGAAGATAGAAAGGGTGGTATATAAGAACAACCCTTAAATCTGTCACAATTTAAGTTTAATTACTCTACCAACTACCTATTTATGTAAAATAAATTGTATAGGATGAAATTTAAAAGTGTCAGCTTTTTAATAACACATATAGCTTCCAAATAACTAAGACAGAAACATATAGATTTACTCAGCAATTTTTAATAAAATATCTGAGCAAATGCTTCTAATTCTCTATAGCACCTATCTAAATCCCAGCATCATGCATTGAGCTACTTGTATTCAGTCTCATCTTGGCTAGTTCTGCTGTATCTGTTCTCAAGGAGAAATCCTTTGGTTACTCTTTCTTATTCCCAATTTTGTCACTCTTCTTCTCCTGAAATCTCACCTGCCTCATGATGAACTCCTTTTTCCTGGCTTTTCTCCCTTAGATCCCTGGCCAGGTTAGGAGGTCCAGCCTTCTGATCTCCTTTACCCAGTTATTGGAAGTTCAGTCTTTTTTTTATCACGATCATGATAGAAGACTTTAAGAAGGAATAACTCCCTAAAAGAAATAGAAAACAACATACATAAACAAGTAAGAGTCCTTAAAGAGGAAACACAAAACTCCCTTAAAGAATTACAGGAAAAAACAAACAAACAGGTGAAGGAAATGAACAAGCCAATCCATGATTTAAATATAGAAATAGAAACAATAAAGAAACATTAATGGAGAAAACCCTGGAGATAAAAAATCTAGGGAAGAGATCAGGAGTCATAGATATAAGCATCATCAACAGAGTACACGGTTAGAAGAGAGAATCTCAGGGGCAGAAGATTCTACAGAAAACAATGACACAACCATCAAAGAAATATAAAACACAAAAAACTCCTAACCGAAAACATCCAGGATGTCCAGGACACAATGAGAAGATCAAACTTAAAGATAATAGGTATAGAAGAGAGTGAAGACTCCCAAATTAAAGGACCAGTAAATATCTTCAACAAAATTATAGAAGAAACCTTCCTTAACCGAAGGAAATGGATGCCCATAAACATTAAATAAGTCTACAGAATGCCAAATAGATTGGACCAGAAAAGAAATTTCTCCCATCAAGTAATAGTTAAAACACCAAATTCACAAAAAAAGAAAGAATATTAAAAGCACTAAGGGGAAAAGGTCAAGTAACACATAAAGGCAGACCTATCAGAATTACACCAGACTTCTCAGCAGAGACCAGGAAAGCTGCAAAATGCTGGGCAGATGTCATACACACACAAAGAGAAAACAAATGTCACCCCAGGGTACTATAGCCAGCAAAATTCTCAATTAACATAGACAAACAAACCAATATATTCCATGACAAAAGAAAATGTACACAATAACTTAAGGAAAATCCAGCCCTACAAAGGGAAATAAATGGAAAACTGTAACACAAGGAGGGAATCCAAACCCTAGAAAAAGAAAGAAAGTAATCTCCCCACAATGAAACTAACAGAGAGAGCCATACAAACATAATTCCACCTCTAACAACAAAAATAAGAGGAAGCAACAATCACTAATCCTGACTAACTCTTAATACCAATGGATTCAATTCCCCAATAAAAAGACATAGAATAACAGACTGGATATGTAAAGAGGACCCAGCATTTTTCTACATACATGAAGCACATGTCAGTAAGAAAGACAGATACTACCTCAGATTACAAGGTCGGAAACAATCCTCCAAGCAAGTGGTGCCAAGAACAAGCTGGAGTAGTCATTCTAATATCAAATAAAATCAACTTACAACCAAATATTCTCAATAAAAAATAAGGAAGGACACTTGATATTCATCAAAGGAAAAATCCACCACGATGAACTCTCAATCCTGAATATCTGTGCTCCAAATGCAAGGACATCTACATTCATAAAGGAAACCTTACTAAAGCTCAAAGCACATATTGCACCTCACACAATAATAGTGTGAGATTTTAACACTACATTCTCATCAATGGACAGATCATGGAAACAGAAATAAAAAAGAGACATTGAGAAACTAAAAGAAGTTATGAAGAAAATGGGTTTAACAGGTATTTATAGAAAATGTCCTCACAAAAAATTAAATTTACATTCTTCTCGGAACCTCATGGTACCTTCTCCAAAGTTGACCATATAATTGTTCAAAAAACAGTCCTCATCAAAACAAGAAGATTGAAATAATCCCATGCATCCTATAAGATCACCATGGATTAAGGCTTGTCTTCAATAACATCAAAACTGACAGAAAGCCTACATACACATGGAAATTGAACAACACTCTGCTCAATGTTAACTTGGTCAAGGAAGAAATAAAAAAAGAAAGTAAAGTCATTTTTAGAATTTAATGTAAATGAAGACACTACATACCCAAACTTATTCATCTTGACCACCAGATTGGTATTAGTCTTCTGCAGCTGGCTGGGGATTTTCTATGAACCCAGTCACACTTAACTCTAACCATAATATTAGCATCAATAATGGAGGGTTTCAGGGTATGACTCCCAACACTCAAACAAATCAATAGCCTTCCTCTACTCAAAAGATAACAGGCTGCAAAAGAAATTAGGGAAGTGACACCTTTCACAATAGTCCAAAATAATATAAAATATCTTGGTGTGACTTTAACCATGCAAGTGAAAGACCTGTATGACAAGAACTACAAGTCTCAGAAGAGAGAAATTGAGGAAGATCTCAGAAGATGGAAAGATCTCCCATGCTCATGGATTGACAGGATTAATAAAGTAAAAATGGCCATTTTGCCAAAATCAATATACATAAGTAATACAATCCCCATCAAAATTCATACTCAGTTCTTTATAGAGATGGAAAGAAAAATTTGCAAATTTCTTTGGAATATCAAAAAGCCCAGGATAGCAAAAACTATCCTGAACAATAAAAGAACTTCTGGGGGAATCACCATCCCTGACCTCAAGCAGTATTACAGAGCAATAGTCATAAACACTATATGGTATTGGTACAAAAACAGGCAGAAAGATCAGTGGAACAGAATTGAAGACCCAGAAATGAACCCACACACCTATGGTCACTTGACCTTTGACAAAGGAGCCAAAACCTTCTAATGGAAGAAAGAGAATTTTCAACAAATGGTGCTGGTTCAACTGGAGGTCAGCATGTAGAAGAATGCAAATCAATCCTTTCTTATCACCATGTACAAAGCTTATGTCCAAGTAGATCAAGGCCCTCCACATCAAACCAGATACACTCAAACTAATAGAAGAAAAAGTGGGGAAAAGCCTCGAACAATGGTCACTGGGGAAAATTTCTTGAACAAAAAAAAAAAATGGGACCTCATAAGACTGCAAAGCTTCTATAAGGCAAAAGAAACTGTCATTGGGTAAAAATGGCAACCAGCAGATTGGGGAAAGATATTTACCAATCCTACATCTGATAGAGGGCTAATATCCAAAATATACAAAGACCTCAAGAAGTTAGACTCCAGAGAGCCAAATAACCCTATTAAAAATGGTGTACAGAGCTAAGCAAAACATTCTCAGCTGAGGAATACCAAATGGTCGAAAAGCACCTAAAGAAATGTTCAATAGTCTTAGTCATCAGGGAAATGTAAATCAAAACAACCCTGAGATTCTACCTCACAGCAGTCAGAATGGCTAAGATAAAAAACTCAGGTAACAGAAGATACTTGCAAGGATGGGAGAAAGAGGAACACTCTTCCATTGTTGGTGGGATTGCAGACTGGTACAACCACTCTGGAAATCAGTCTGGAGGTTCCTCAGAATATTGGGACATTCAACTACCTATGGACCCAGCTATAATTCTCCTGGGCATATACCCAAGAGATGCTCCAACATACAACAAAGACACATGTTCCACTACGTTCATAGCAGCCCTATTTATAATAAATATATTTATAATGAACCCAGATACCCTTCAACAAAAATGGATTCAAAAAATGTGGTACATGTACACAATGAGGTATATTAAGCTATCAAAAACTATGACTTCTTGAAATTCATAGCCAAATGAAATGATCTAGAAAATGTAATCCTGAGTGAGGTAACCAAATCACAGAAAAACATACTTGATATGCACTCATTGATAAGTGGTTATTAGCCCAAAAGCTCGAATTAACCAAGATGCAATCCACAGACCACAGGAAGGCCATGTGGCCCATTTCCGTTCAGCCACTAAAACTAGATAAGATTGATGAAGGTAAAAAGTGCATGCTGAGGGGCTGGGGATTTAGCTCAGTGGTAGAGCGCTTACCTAGGAAGCACAAGGCCCTGGGTTCAGTCCCCAGCTCCGAAAAAAAGAACCAAAAAAAAAAAAAAGTGCATGCTGAAAGGAACCATATGTAGATCTCTCCTGAGAGACATATCCAGAGCATGTCCAATACAGAGGTCTATTCTAGCAGCAAAGCACTGAACTGAGAACAAGACCCTCTTTGGGGTGAAATTAAAGGAATGATTGAAAGAGCTGAAGGAGCTTGCAACCCCATAACAACAACGCCAACCAACCAGAGCTTTTAGGGTCTAAACCACTACCAAAAGACTATACATGGACTGACCCAGGGCTCCGACTGCATATGTAGCAGAGAATAGCCTTGTTGGTGCACCAGTGGAAGAGGAAGCCCTTGGTCCTGCCAAGGTAGGACCCCCAGTGCAGGGGAATTTCGGGGATGGGGGATAAGGGAGGTGGATGTGGGAGGTATGGGGGAGGAGGATGGCATAGGAGCTTATAGACTAGAAACCCGGAAAGGGAATAATATTTGAAATGTAAGTAAAGAAATATATCTAATAAAAAATAAATCTTGGGATTCATTAAACAGTATCCAAATGCACAGTGTACAAGGTCATCCCTGAACAAGGTAGGAACTGTTTTAAGACCAAAGTAAAATATTAAGGCATAGATGTAATGTTATGTCCTTGATAAAATGTTAAGGCCTAGATAAAATATTATAGCCTAGGTAGCAGTTACCTGGTTAACTTGCCATTGTAAGGAAGCTTTCTCATATGTTTCTGCTGTTACTAAGAAACTTTCTAAGACTGTGATTGATTACATATTCTGTTATATTTTGTGTCCTTGGAAACCAATTATGTAAACATCAGTAGAAATCATTTTGCGTGGTTATTCACAATAAGCTTGGAACCAAATCAACCATCCAACAGTACTTCCTCACCTATATATAAGCTTTTAGGGTATAAGCTGCCCTGGGGTAGACCCCAACTTAAGACAGATACTCTCACCAATATAAGGAACTACTTATAATAAGATTTCCATTTTGAGAAGTGCTCTAATAAAGTTTATGTTCTCCAAAAAAAGGCATGGATATGGGTAACTGAAATTCTGGTTGACAACTTAAGACATGAATGTTAGACAAGTCACATTCTGGTAGACAAGATAGGGCATAAATATTTGATAAGACAAGTCCCCTGACAGAGATAAATATCCCAGCCACTGAGAGCAGGGTAAGTGTACCACAAAGACATATTCCTAATGAGATTCACTATGCCTAAAACTTGATTGGAAAAAACTAGGCACAGATGTTTATGGATTTTGTGCTTTGAAACCCTGTAGTATCTTAACTCAGTGTCATGTTTCAGTTCTCAAATCTGGACCATAGCCCTAGTCACCTCGATCTGGGGTATCTGCTCAAGAAATTATATTTGTTTCATTGAGAATATTTGTGTTATTTGTGAAAAATTCCTGGACTCCAAAAAACTACTGGCTCAATTAGGTTCTAATAATAATATATTCTCAAATTATTAGTTGATTTTAGAGTAAAGAGGCCAAACAATGTAAGACTGTATCAGGTGATAGTGTTGTCAGTGGCATAGTATCAGTGCAGCACAAAAATGTCACTCAGTAAAAGACAAAAATATATTGTATTTGGTTTACCTCTTTAAAACAACTATAGATTTGATCACGAGGACTTAGTTTTCACAATGAACACTAGTGATCTTATGAGATCCTGACTTGTAATTGCCCAGGCTTACTTACTATACTAAGGTTCTCTGATATAGACATGAGTAATTAAATCAGGCCAGGTTAGAAGGGGCAGTCCAACTGAGGCTGTGACAATTTTATTTAGAACAATCAGACATTTTATACCATTATCAGAAATAGGATTAATGCAGTTGCCAGAATCAATACAGTTGTAGTTGTCAAGATACAACAAAATTTACAAATTATACAGAATATACAAGATTGATGTCTGAGACCTATTGTCATGTCAGGCTTCTATGCTTCTTTGACTTGCAATGGAATGTACGAAGAAACACAGAGGCCTGAATGCTTGATTACCTGAAAGAGGGCATCAGTCTCTTAGGAATTAGAGGCAAATAGTGCCCCAGGAACTATAGACTCTAATTTGAAAAACCTATGGCACATGCCTGTCAATGCAGCTAGGCCAAGCAAACTCCATGTTTTCCTGCACCAACTTCTTTACAGAGTTTCATCTCAAACTACCACAGGTGAAAGACGCTTTTTATACTTTTCAATTCTATTAATGCCACTGAATTTTAACATTGATTTCAGATAGGCACAAACCATATTTAATGGAAAAACATATCAAAACATGGGAAATTTTGTTAAAAAACATTCTTTCACTATGTTTAAAACTCTTAGAAATTTGAAATTATTTAATATAAAGTTTGAGTATTCAAAGTCTTTCTAATATGATGAATGATGTATGCATGTATTAATAGTGGTACTGGTTTTGAAATGTTGATAATTAACAGAGTAAAGAGATGAGATATTTATACCTTGAAGAAGTAAATATTCTTCAACAATCATGGGCCAACCATACTGTGCATTTTAAACAAAGAAATAAAAAGTGAAAACCTGAAATGTGAATGAAGTTTATGAGACTATGAAGAAGAGATTATGATAAAGAGGGAAACAAATTGAGAAGTTCCTTGGCTCTAAACCTAAGCTCTATGTCTGGTTCACTGCTTGATTTGGAGTAGTTACTCAACTACTTTCCAATTTCAGCTCCTTTGTATGTAAAATCTGGAAATAATCACCTTCATTTATGGGTTTTGGTAATGACTCAAACTTTCCTAGCAGTAAAAGTTGTTAAATAAGATCTTTCGTAAAGTGTAGACTGGGTGGCCATGGCATACAGAGAATAGATATAAACCACTTATAAGCTTTGACTTGTGAAAAATTAGTAGCATTAGATGTCAGGTACCTTTAATATTCCCAATGGAGGAGATAAACTTGGCTGCTAAAGTTGGATACTTGGAAAAAGTGAGTGTTTGGAAAAGTTACCAAAAATTTTGACAAAAAGCTAATAAATGATTTTTTAAAGCTGTTGAGTGGCTATAAAGTAAAAATTATATTGGAATGTTTTTGAGGTTCTCAGACACTTTCATTAAGTTGGTAGATCATATTTATGTGGCTGTAGAACTAGGTATTCAAAAGTGGGAGCCAAACATAAAAGCAGAAACATGTTTTCTGTTTGCCTGATATTGCTGTTCTTCCTAAGTGACTGCAAACACCTTCAGCTCCTTCACTCCTTTCTCTAACTCCTCCATTGGGGTCCCCGTGCTCAGTCTGATTGTTAGCTGAAAGTATCTTCATGTGTTTCAGTAAGAGTCGGGCAGAACCTCTCAGGAGATATCCAAATCAGGCTACTGTCAGCAAAAACTTCTTGATATCAACAATAGTGACTGAGTTTGGTGGCTGCATATGAGATGGACTTCCAGGTAGGGCAATCTCTGGATGACTTTTCCTTCAGTCTTTGCTTCACTCTTTGTTCCTGTAATCCCTCCAATGAGTATTATGTTCCCCCTTCTAGGAAGGACTGAAACAACCACATTTGGTCTTCCTTTTTCTTGACCTTCATATGGTCTGTGAATTGTTCCTTGGGTATTCTGAGGTTTTGAGCTAATAGTCACTTATCAGTGAGTACATATCATGTACGTTCTTTTGTGACTGGGTTACCACACTTGGGATATTTTCTAGTTCCATCCATTTGCCTAAGAATTTCATGAAGCCATTTTTGTTAATAGCTGAATAGCACTCCATTGTGTAAATGTATCACAATTTCTGTATCCATTCCTCTGTTGAAGGGCATCTGGGTTCTTTCCAGCTTCTGACTATAATAAATAAGGCTGCTACGAATGTAATGGAGCATGTTGGAGCATCTTTTGGGTGTATGCCCAGGAGTGGTATAGCTGGGTCCTCCGGTAGTACTATGTCCAATTTTATGTGAATACTATGTATTTTAATGCATTATTTTACAACATAAAACTCAAATGGGAATATACATTAATCAAGTTCTGTGTCCTCTTTGAATACTTGTATGTTGTTGAAAATGTGTGCCTGCAGCGGTGGCAAGTGTTCCTTGCCACCTTGGGATGATCCCTGGGGCTGCTCTTTCTGGATTCTTACATGTTTGGCATGCTTGTTCTTCTGGATTTTATTCCTTTCCTATCATGGTCATCATCCTGCTTCCTCCTTCTTTCTTGGTCTCCTTGCCTCCGCATTCTAAAGTCCTGACTTTTTCTCCCTTGCAAGCTATTGGCTGCCACCAACTTTATTTACCAATCAGAATGAACTGTGGAGAGGGAACTTCCACATCTATTTTTTATTAATATTACTATTTTTAATCTTTTTTCACTCTAGTGATTATCCACCTCTCTGTCCACACTTCAATAGTCCCTAATCCCATTTGGACTCCCATGTCTTCAGGAGGATATCCCCACCTTACCCCTTACCCCTCATCCCACCAGATCTCCTCACTCCATGTGACCTCAAGTCTCTTGAGGGTTAGGTGCTGAGGCCTGACCAGGCAGTCCTATGCTGAGTATGTGTTGGGGAGTGGGAGAGGCTCATATCAGCTAGTATAATGCTACCAGGTTGGTGTCTCAGTGTCTGAGAGATCCTGGGGATCTAGGTTAGTTGAGACTGCTGGTCTTCCTATGGGATCGCCCTCCTCCTCAGCTTCTTCTAGTTTTTCTGGAACTCAGTCATGGGGTCCCCAGCTTCTGTCCCTGGTTGTGTGTAAGTAGATGCATCTGACTCTTTCAGGTGATTGTTTGGCCTCTTGGAAGGCAGTCATGCTAGGCTTCCGTCTGTAAGTACACCAAAGTACCAGTAATATTGGCAGTCCTTGAAGCTTCCTGTTGAGATGGATCCCAATTTGGGCTGGTCACTGGACCTCCTTTCCCTCAGTCTCTTCTCTATTTTTGTTCCTGCAATTGTTTTAGGCAGGGACAATACTGGGTCAGAGCTTTGGACTGTAAGATTGCAGCTCCATTCCCCCACTTGATGCCCTGTCTTTCTAGTGGAGGTGGACTCTACAAGTTTTATCTCCCCACTGTTTAGCATTTCATCTAAGGTCCCTCTCCCTAAGTTTTGAGAGTCTCTCAATTCCCATGTCTCTGGTATAATCTAGAGGGTCCCCCTACCTCATACCTCTTGAGGTTGCCTATTTCCATCCTTTGACATTTATGATTGTAATTACTTACAATCATAACTCCTTGATAAGATAACTTTAAAGATCTGTTTGATATAGTCCCAAAGTCTATTTTATTATTATAAATAATTCTTTAAAAAAGAATAGAAAATAAAATAAGGTGCTTATTGAAATTGTGAACATAGCCATTTTTTCCTCTTACAGTAGCTCAAATAATTTAACGATGAATCTATGCTAATTAAGGTGGTATGCTACAAAACTGAAACTAGAACTACTGTCCCATGACTCCAAGACTGATTGCCAATAGTACCAACTTCTCAATAATAAAAATGTTCCATGAGTACAAACATTAAGATCTTACACATTGCTCTAATTGGTGGGCTCATTACTTTTGCCAAAGGAACTACAGAATTCATAGAGCAGAAATTATCATAATAAAAATATTTTAAAATTTAGGAAGAAGGACTATAACGTGTCACTATGTTATCATACACAATAACTGGCATATCCAATAAAACTAAGTGATACTAGAAAGAGAATTAATAAGCAAACTCATCCCCCTGATGCCAGGACCACTAGAAATCCCACTTATATTTCCTTAACTGCTATTGCACCTGAACACAAAGAATTATATCTGTAATTACTGAACATATATGAAACATAAATAAATTCTGGGAGGAAAATGTGCTGAAATTCCAAATTCAATGGAATTTCAAATAATAACAGCTCAGGCCTGTAGGCTGTCACTTTATATAGGCAACAATGATTACCGATGTATTTTGAGTTGACATAATTAATTAAAACGTTTCAACATATACAAAATAAAATTATGATAAGCCCCAATATCCAACACAGGAGGCACAACATGAAACATTTATGTCATAATTTACCATAGTGAGTCAGGAAAAAAGAAACTTAAGAAAAATGAGGAAAGTTCAGCAAAGTCGTTCCAACATCCCAGTGGAGAGAAAGGTCATTTTCAAGCATCCATTCAGATGTTTTTGTAATTGCGATGAATCTGCAGGGCTGTGCAATTCCTCAGTCTCCAGCCTATCCCCAGAAGGTGGTGACTATCTCTAACTGACAACTTGCTGGCTTTTATTTTCATTTCCTATATGAGAGTGAGATGGATGTTTGGGAACAGTTAAATCTACTTCAACCACAAGAATCATTTGTCCCATGTGGAAGCAGGTCAAGGAATAGCTTTCCATTTTTTTTCTCATCTGCTCTGGTTTTATAATTGCAATGCTTATTGTGATGGCATTCATTTGGCTCCCCTCTGTGCCATGTTGTGTCTTTCTGAGTACTCAAACCAAACTTTAAAGCATTGTGCTTTTGATTTCAGGAGAGTCTGCCCTCTCTACAGAGGGTTTACCTCTGAGTGGGCTGTTCCTTCACTATGCATTTGTTTTTAAAAATATGCTGTAGCCTGCAGGATGAAGAAAAAGGTCAGGAAAGGTCTCAGCTAACATAACCTTGCATATCCTTAGCAAGAAAAATAAAGTTAAAAGTTGGGAAAAGTGATTTGTTTCTTGCACTGATTTTCTTTTTCATTTCTCAAGTTAGTATGTGGGATAAGCGGTTTCATTATGGCATTTTTTGCACAAATGCATCATTATGCTCTGCTCTTGTTCATCCCTCTTGGGATCAATTTCTTGATAACAGATTCAGAGTTTTCTCACCAGTGAAGAAATAAATGGCTCAGTGTTGGATACAAATTAGCTCTGAGTAATGTGTTAGGAAACAAAATATGCATTCTAGGCAAAGCTGTTGGTTTTGATTTAGTATTATCAATGAAACAATAGAAAACACTACCCCCCCCAAAGAAAAAACTCTAATGAATGTAGAGATTCACATTTACTACCAGAGAAAGCATGGAGAAAAGGAGTGGCTACAGGTAATTTTTTTCTTAATACAACCTCAATTGAAATGGATGCTGAAGATACATATGTGTAAGAATGAGAAGCTGGCAAATATAAACTAGAAGTTTTCCTATGTGGAAGGGTAGATTTAACTTTAAGTCAGAAAAACAGGTTCCTAGCAAAGGGTGCCACTTACAACACTTTTTCAAAGATGAGCAGATATTTTCCAGGAAGGAACCACTAGTGGACAGTGTTTAAAACTCAGATGAAAATATATATTCTCCCCAAACCTGAATATATAAAAGAGCATGCTAATGAAGAAAGGTCTGAACAGTTTGCCTTTATTTGTATTGGCAAAGGAGTTGTTGCAACCACTGAAATATATATTTCCAATCACACTTTCGAAGTCCAAACATATGATATTAATAGGCTTAGCATTCTCTGAGGAAATTCCAAGAGGGAATGAAAATTTTCTAGTTTTTCTTTAATTTACCATGTAAATTAGAAATTTATTGGTTTAAATTATTTTGCTAATATTATATATTTAATTATAATATTTAAATTATTTAATTATATTTGCATATTATATGTAGATATATATAATATTGCAAATACATAATGAAATTCACAAATTAACTAGATCTAGTCAGCCTTTATGCACTTAGAGGATTCATTTAGGACAGAAATGTGGAAAGTCACATTGGATTTTATATTTGATATATTTATTTAATATAAGAGCTGTACTTTGGATAGGAGCCATGGCTCAGTGGTTAATAGCACTGGCTGCTCTTCCCAACTACCAAGATCCAACTGCTAGCACCCATGTAACAGCAAACACCTGTATCTTCAATGTCAGGAAATCTGAAATTATCTCAGTAGTCATAATTCTACTTCCTGTTTTCATAAGTGTACTTTATTCACTGCAACATGTGCATAAGAAGAGACATTTCTAATCCCTCTGTTCTTTCCCTTTTTCACTTTTATTTGCAAAATTGTTTTAAGAAGAAAACCTCTGTTTTCTAACATAGAAAATTATTTATGTCAAAGATACTTTGTTTTGTCAGAGGTTCTCGTGAACACTCTTTTTGTCATGTCATGAACATGAAATGTATTGAAGAGTTGAATGAAGAATGGACATCAAGAAAGTAGAAGAAAATGTAAAATATGAGAAGGCAGAGTTGATGACTGATAGGAGTTTGAGTCAAATAAATGATCAAAATTAGAGCGTATTTGAATCTTATGAAGCAAAAGGAATTTTGAGAAGAAAGAGATCTTCATTTGTTTTCTTATCTTGGGCATTGTGTAATCTAACAGAAGTTACTAATATGATTAGATTATAGAAAGCAAGTGGATTTGGGAGTTATTATGTACTGATACAAAAATATGTTGGGTATTAATCATGAAAACAATGAAACAGGTGTCTAGGCACATGGTTGTAGATACGCAGGAGGCTAGGCCAAAAGGGTTGTGATTTTAAGACCAGAGCTCATTTTATTTCAGTAAATGGGCCAGGAAAAAAAATGAAGATTTCCCCGATGAGATTACAATAAGTTTGGATACTATTCACATGTTAAGTGCCTCTCAGTCCCTAGCATAAAGAGTGGATTTGATAGACCTATAGGCAAGGATCTCAGGTAGAATGTTGTTTTAAGAGTCTCAGAAGAAAAAGGTCTCTACTAACAAAGAAGGTAAATGATTCACAAATCATTATATGTTGTTTTGAATTACTGTGGTTTATGCTATCTTTCTCTAGGCTGATAGTGCTGGTATTCCCATTTCCTTGAGCTTCATAATGGATGGAAGTTAAGGAACAGAAATGATGACATATATTTTGTGCTTGAGAGCTTAGTAGATTTATAAATGTCAGGGGCAGGATGAGCAATAAACAGGTAACATTATATCCAGGTCTGAGTCTTCAGAGATACCTGAAAGAAGGAACATGATGGGTGTCATATGTCATACAGGTAGACAAAAGAACTGAAGCGAAATTCTTTTTTTTTAATCTTTATTAACTTGAGTATTTCTTCTTTACATTTCAATTGTTATTCCCCTTCCCGGTTTCTGGGCCAACATCCCCCTAACCCCCCCCTTCCCTTCTATATGGGATTCCCCTCTCCATCCTCCCCCCATTACCACCCTCCCCCCAACAATCTCATTCACTGGGGGTTCAGTCTTACAAGGACAAAGGGCTTCCCCTTCCATTGATGCTCTTACTGGGCTATTCATTGCTACCTATGAGGTTGGAGCCCAGGGTCAGTCCATGTATATAGTCTTTGGGTAGTGGCTTAGTCCCTGGAAGCTCTGGTTGGTTGGCATTGTTGTTCATATGGGGTCTCGAGCCCCTTCAATTTCTTCCAGTCCTTTCTCTGATTCCTTCAACGGGGGTCCCTTTCTCAGTTCAGTGGATTGCTGCTGGCATTCACAATTTGCTGTATTCTGGGTGTGTCTCTCAGGAGAGATCTACATCTGGTTCCTGTCTGCTTGCACTTCTTTGCTTCATCCATCTTATCTAGTTTGGTGGCTGTATATGTATGGGCCACATGTGGAGCAGGCTCTCAATGGGTGTTCCTTCTGCCTCTGTTCTAAACTTTGCATCCCTATTCCCTCCCAAGGGTATTCTTGTTCCCCTTTTAAAGAAGGAGTGAAGTATTTGCATTTTGGTCATCCTTCTTGAGTTTCATGTGTTCTGTGCATCTAGGGTAATTAAAGCATTTGGGCTAATAGCCACTTATCAATGAGTGCATACCATGTGTGTTTTTTTGTGATTGGGTTACCTCACTCAGGATGATATTTTCCAATTCCATCCATTTGCCTATGAATTTCATAAAGTCATTGTTTTTGATAGCTGAGTAACATTCCATTATGTAGATTTACCACATTTTCTGTATCCATTCCTCTGTTGAAGGACATCTGGGTTCTTTCCAGCTTCTGGCAATTACAAATAAGGCAGCTATGAACATAGTGGAGCACGTGTCTTTTTTATATGTTGGGGCATCTTTTGGGTATATGGCCAAGAGAGGTATAGCTAGGTCCTCAGGCAGTTCAATGTCCAATTTTCTGAGGAACCTCCAGACTGATTTCCAGAATGGTTGTACCAGTCTGCAATCCCATCAACAATGGGGGAGTGTTCCTCTTTCACCACATCCTCACCAGCATTTGCTGTCACTTGAGTTTTTGATCTTAGCCATTCTCACTGGTGTGAGGTGAAATCTCAGGGTTGTTTTGATTTGCATTTCCCTTATGACTAAAGATGTTGAACATTTCTTCAGGTGTTTCTCAGCCATTCAGCATTCCTCAGCTGTGAATTCTTTGTTTAGCTCTTTACCCCATTTTTTAATAAGATTATTTGTCTCCCTGGGATCTACCTTCTTGAGTTCTTGGTATATTTTAGATATAAGCCCACTATCTGTTGTAGGATTGGTAAAGATCTTTTCCCAATCTGTAGGTTGCCGTTTTGTCCAAACCACAGTGTCCTTTGCCTTACAGAAGCTTTGCAGTTTTATGAGATCCCATTTGTTGATTCTCGATCTTAGAGCATAAGCCATTGGTGTTTTGTTCAGGAAATTTTCTCCAGTAACCATGTGTTCGAGATGCTTCCCCACTTTTTCTTCTATTAGTTTGAGTGTATCTGGTTTGATGTGGAATTCTTAAAAATGCCATAATTGCAGGAGCCAGACTCCTCAATTTCAATCTTTCTTCTAAAATGCTATATATGTGTGTGTGTGTGTGTGTGTGTGTGTGTGCATATGTATGTATATATGCATGCATAAATAATTTGTTTTTATGTATATGATATAAATTTGTCTATATAATGTATATATAAGTATATGCATATGTGTTTGTGAGTATTTCTGATTATCTTTAATATTTCGCTTCTGTAAAAATGTCTCAATTACTATGCTGTATTCATTTATTATGTTGTTGCCATTTGTCAATTATTAAATTCTGCCATGTTAAGGGGTTTTTGTTCATTTTGGGTCTGTAATAAACTAAGTACTTTCTAGGCCTCATTGACCCAGGTTCTTAAATGGCTTTTTGTTCCTCTGTGCTTTCCATTTTTGCTATTATAGACTGTCCAATCATTCAAAAATCTTTCAACTTGCCTTCTCCCATTTTCTTTCTTGTTCTATTTCTAGTATCCCTCATATTCCAATACACTTTAAAAGACCCAACATACTTATTTTCCAAAACAGAGATAGAAGCTTAGATCCTTATTTGAATTTCTGAATACAGAATCCATCTTTGACGAAAGTAGTAAGGCCTCCTGGCCATAATGGTGGGCCTGCATGTATTGCTCAGTTCACTCCACTAAGAATTACAGATTGCAAGCCGTACCCAATTTTGAGGTCCTTAAAATCACCTCTCATCTCTTGCTTGAGTTCTGCGTTTGTCATTTCACTTCAACCCCATCATCTATTCTTATGTGGTTCTCATCTAGCTAATCACTACTCATGTTTCAGTCCCCAGCTTCAATGTGAATTAATTTGTACACTTCAGTGATTTAAGTAAAAGAAATTTTCATGTTTTAAGAAAGTCTAGTGTGAAGAACAAGATATCAACTAACCAGACCCCTTCCCTCCCAGAGCTTTCAGGGACTAAACTAACATCCCAAGAGAACACAGGTATGGGACTCCATCTGCATATGTAGCAGAGGATTACCTTGTTGAGCATCAATGGCCTTGGATCTCTCAAGGCATGATATCCCAGTGTAGAGGAATGTCAGGGCAGGGAGTTGAGAAGAAGTGGGTGGGTGGGTAAGGAAGCACTCTCAGAGAAGCAGGGGCTTAGGATAGGGGGTTTCTGGAGGGGAAGCCATGAAATGGGATAACCTTTCAAATGTAAATAAAAATGCAATTAAAAAAAGGAAAGTAGAGTTTAGCATCAAATGAAGTACTATGTATGTTACTCTTTGTGGCTAATACCCTTCCTTAATAATTCTTATTAAAAATTTAGGCATGATTCTAGCAGAAATGTTAGATAAATTTGGCATCCTGGTAAGTGTTCCTGGTTGAGTGAATAAGAATTGCCATCAAAGAAGAGAATGTTTTTTTTTTTTCAGTTTTTTTTTTTTTATTAACTTGACTATTTCTTATATACATTTCGAGTGTTATTCCCTTTCCCGGTTTCCGGGCAAACATCCCCCTCCCCCCTCCCCTTCCTTATGGGTGTCCCCCTCCCAACCCTCCCCCCATTGCCGCCCTCCCCCCCATAGTCTAGTTCACTGGGGGTTCAGTCTTAGCAGGACCCAGGGCTTCCCCTTCCACTGGTGCTCTTACTAGGATATTCATTGCTACCTATGGGGTCAGAGTCCAGGGTCAGTCCATGTATAGTCTTTAGGTAGTGGCTTAGTCCCTGGAAGCTCTGGTTGCTTGACATTGTTGTACTTTTGGGGTCTCGAGCCCCTTCTAGCTCTTCCAGTTCTTTCTCTGATTCCTTCAACGGGGGACCTATTCTCAGTTCAGTGGTTTGCTGCTGGCATTCGTCTCTGTATTTGCTGTATTCTGGCTGTGTCTCTCAGGAGCGATCTACATCCGGGTCCTGTCGGTCTGCACTTCTTTGCTTCATCCATCTTGTCTAATTGGGTGGCTGTATATGTATGGGCCACATGTGGGGTAGGCTCTGAATGGGTGTTCCTTCAGTCTCTGTTTTAATCTTTGCCTCTCCCTTCCCTGCCAAGGGTATTCTTTTTCCTCATTTAAAGAAGGACTGAAACATTCACATTTTGATCATCCGTCTTGAGTTTCGTTTGTTCTAGGCATCTAGGGTAATTCAAGCATTTGGGCTAATAGCCACTTATCAATGAGTGCATACCATGTATGTCTTTCTGTGATTGGGTAGGCTCACTCAGGATGATATTGTCCAGTTCCAACCATTTGCCTACGAAATTCATAAACTCGTTGTTTTTGATAGCTGAGTAATATTCCATTGTGTAGATGTACCACATTTTCTGTATCCATTCCTCTGTTGAAGGGCATCTGGGTTCTTTCCGATTTCTGGCTATTATAAATAAGGCTACGATGAACATAGTGGAGCACGTGTCTCTTTTATATGTTGAGGCATCTTTTGGGTATATGCCCAAGAGAGGTATAGCTGGATCCTCAGGCAGTTCAATGTCCAATTTTCTGAGGAACCTCCAGACTGATTTCCAGAATGGTTTTACCAGTCTGCAATCCCACCAACAATGGAGGAGTGTTCCTCTTTCTCCACATCCTCGCCAGCATCTGCTGTCACTTGAGTTTTTGATCTTAGCCATTCTCACTGGTGTGAGGTGAAATCTCAGGGTTGTTTTGATTTGCATTTCCCTTATGACTAAAGATGTTGAACATTTCTTTAGGTGTTTCTCAGCCATTCAGCATTCCTCAGCTGTGAATTCTTTGTTTAGCTCTGAACCCCAATTTTAATAGGGTTATTTGTTTCCCTGCGGTCTAACTTCTTGAGTTCTTTGTATAATTTGGATATAAGGCCTCTATGTGTTGTAGGATTGGTAAAGATCTTTTCCCAATCTGTTGGTTGCCGATTTGTCCTAACCACAGTGTCCATTGCCTTACAGAAGCTTTGCAGTTTTATGAGATCCCATTTGTCGATTCTTGATCTTAGAGCATAAGCCATTGGTGTTTTGTTCAGGAAATTTTTTCCAGTGCCCATGTGTTCCAGATGCTTCCCTAGTTTTTCTTCTATTAGTTTGAGTGTGTCTGGTTTGATGTGGAGGTCCTTGATCCACTTGGACTTAAGCTTTGTACAGGGTGATAAGCATGGATTGATCTGCATTCTTCTACATGTTGCCCTCCAGTTGAACCAGCACCATTTGCTGAAAATGCTACCTTTTTTCCATTGGATGGTTTTGGCTCCTTTGTCAAAAATCAAGTGACCATAGGTGTGTGGGTTCATTTCTGGGTCTTCAATTCTATTCCATTGGTCTATCTGTCTGTCTCTGTACCAATACCATGCAGTTTTTATCACTATTGCTCTGTAATTCTGCTTGAGTTCAGGGATAGTGATTCCCCCTGAAGTCCTTTTATTGTTGAGGATAGCTTTAGCTATCCTGGGTTTTTTGTTATTCCAGATGAATTTGCAAATTGTTCTGTCTAACTCTTTGAAGAATTGGATTGGTATTTTGATGTGGATTGCATTGAATCTGTAGATTGCTTTGGTAAAATGGCCATTTTTACTATATTAATCCTGCCAATCCATGAGCATGGGAGATCTTTCCATCTTCTGAGGTCTTCTTCAATTTCTTTCCTCAGTGTCTTGAAGTTCTTATTGTACAGATCTTTTACTTGCTTGGTTAAAGTCACACCGAGGTACTTTTTATTATTTGGGTCTATTATGAAGGGTGTCGTTTCCCTAATTTCTTTCTCGGCTTGTTTCTCTTTTGTATAGAGGAAGGCAACTGATTTATTTGAGTTAATTTTATACCCAGCCACTTTGCTGAAGTTGTATATCAGTTTAGTAGTTCTCTGGTGGAACTTTTGGGATCACTTAAATATACTATCATGTCATCTGCAAATAGTGATATTTTGACCTCTTCTTTTCCGATCTGTATCCCCTTGATCTCCTTTTGTTGTCTGATTGCTCTGGCTAGAACTTCAAGAACTATATTGAATAAGTAGGGAGAGAGTGGGCAGCCTTGTCTAATCCCTGATTTTAGTGGGATTGCTTCAAGTTTCTCTCCATTTAGTTTAATGTTAGCAACTGGTTTGCTGTATATGGCTTTTACTATGTTTAGGTATGGGCCTTGAATTCCTATTCATTCCAGGACTTTTATCATGAAGGGGTGTTGAATTTTGTCAAATGCTTTCTCAGCATCTAATGAAATGATCATGTGGTTTTGTTCTTTCAGTTTGTTTATATAATGGATCACCTTGATGGTTTTCCGTATATTAAACCATCCCTGCATGCCTGGGATGAAGCCTACTTGATCATGGTGGATGATTGTTTTGATGTGCTCTTGAATTTGGTTTGCCAGAATTTTATTGAGTATTTTTGCGTCGATATTTCTAAGGGAAATTGGTCTTAAGTTCTCTTTCTTTGTTGTGTCTTTGTGTGGTTGAGGTATAAGAGTAATTGTGGCTTCGTAGAAGGAATTCGGTAGGGCTCCACCTGTTTCAATTTTGTGGAATAGTTTGGATAATATTGGTATGAGGTCTTATATGAAGGTTTGATAGAATTCTGCACTAAACCCGTCTGGACCTGGGCTCTTTTTGGTTGGGAGACCTTTAATGACTGCTTCTATTTCCTTAGGAGTTATGGGGTTGTTTAACTGGTTTATCTGTTCCTGATTTAACTTCGATACCTGGTATCTGTCTAGGAAATTGTCCATTTCCTGAAGATTTTCAAGTTTTGTTGAATATAGGTTTTTGTAGTAAGATCTGATGATTTTTTGCATTTCCTCTGAATCTGTAGTTAGGTCTCCCTTTTCATTTCTGATTTTGTTAATTTGGACGCACTCTCTGTGTCCTCTTGTTAGTCTGGCTAAGGGTTTATCTATCTTGTTGATTTTCTCAGAGAACCAACTTTTTGTTCTGTTGATTCTTTCTATGGTCCTTTTTGTTTCTACTTGGTTGATTTCAGCTCTGAGTTTGATTATTTCCTGCCTTCTACTCCTCATTGGTGTATTTGCTTCTTTTTATTCTAGAGCTTTTAGGTGTGCTGTCAAGCTGCTGACATATGCTCTTTCCTGTTTCTTTCTGCAGGCACTCAGCGCTATGAGTTTTCCTCTTAGCACAGCTTTCATTGTGTCCCATAAGTTTGGGTATGTTGTACCTTCATTTTCATTAAATTCTAAAATGTTTTTAATTTCTTTCTTTATTTCTTCCTTGACCAGGTTATCATTGAGTAGAGCATTGTTCAATTTCCACGTATATGTGGGCATTCTTCCCTTATTGTTATTGAAGACCAGTTTTAGGCCGTGGTGGTCCGATAGCAGGCATGGGATTATTTCTATCTTTCTGTACCTGTTGAGGCCCGTTTTTTGACCAATTATATGGTCAATTTTGGAGAAAGTACCATGAGGAGCTGAGAAGAAGGTATATCCTTTTGCTTTAGGATAGAATGTTCTATAAATATCTGTTAAGTCCATTTGGCTCATGACTTCTCTTAGTCTGTCGACATCACTGTTTAATTTCTGTTTCCATGATCTGACCATTAATGAGAGTGGGGTGTTGAAATCTCCCCCTATTATTGTGTGAGGTGCAATGTGTGTTTTGAGCTTTAGTAAGGTTTCTTTTACGTATGTAGGTGCCCTTGTATTTGGGGCATAGATATTTAGGATTGAGAGTTCATCTTGGTGGATTTTTCCTTTGATGAATATGAAGTGTCCTTCTTTATCTTTTTTGATGACTTTTAGTTGGAAATTGATTTTATTTGATATTAGAATGGCTACTCCAGCTTGCTTCTTCTGACCATTTGCTTGGAAAGTTGTTTTCCAGCCTTTCACTCTGAGGTAGTGTCTGTCGTTGTCTCTGAGGTGTGTTTCCTGTAGGAAGCAGAATTCAGGGTCCTCGTTGCGTATCCAGTTTGTTAATCTATGTCTTTTTATTGGGGAGTTGAGACCATTGATGTTGAGAGATATTAAGGAATAGTGATTATTGCTTCCCGTTATATTCATATTTGGATGTGAGGTTATGTTTGTGTGCTTTCATTCTCTTTGTTTTGTTGCCAAGACGATTAGTTTCTTGCTTCTTCTAGGGTATAGCTTGCCTCCTTATGTTGGGCTTTACCATTTATTATCCTTTGTAATGCTGGATTTGTAGAAAGATATTGTGTAAATTTGGTTTTGTCATGAAATATCTTGGTTTCTCCATCAATGTTAATTGAGAGTTTTGCTGGATACAGTAACCTGGGCTTGTATTTGTGTTCTCTTAGGGTCTGTATGACATCGTTCCAGGATCTTCTGGCCTTCATAGTTTCTGGCGAGAAGTCTGGTGTGATTCTGATAGGTCTGCCTTTATATGTTACTTGACTTTTTTCCCTTACTGCTTTTAATATTCTTTCTTTATTTTGTGTGTTTGGTGTTTTGACAATTATGTGACGGGAGGTGTTTCTTTTCTGGTCCAATCTATTTGGAGTTCTGTAGGCTTCTTGTATGTCTATGGGTATCTCTTTTTTTAGGTTAGGGAAGTTTTCTTCTATGATTTTGTTGAAGATATTTAATGGTCCTTTGAGCTGGGAGTCTTCACTCTCTTCTATACCTATTATCCTTAGGTTTGATCTTCTCATTGAGTCCTGGATTTCCTGTATGTTTTGGACCAGTAGCTTTTTCCGCTTTACATTATCTTTGACAGTTGAGTCAATGATTTCTGTGGAATCTTCTGCTCCTGAGATTCTCTCTTCCATCTCTTGTATTCTGTTGGTGAAGCTTGTATCTACAGCTCCTTGTCTCTTCTTTTGGTTTTCTATATCCAGGGTTGTTTCCATGTGTTCTTTCTTGATTGCTTCTATTTCCATTTTTAATTCCTTCAACTGTTTGATTGTGTTTTCCTGGAATTCTTTCAGGGATTTTTGTGTCTCCTCTCTATGGGCTTCTAATTGTTTATTTATGTTTTCCTGGAATTCTTTCAGGGATTTTTTGTCTCCTCTCTATGGGCTTCTACTTGTTTATTTATGTTTTCCTGGAATTCTTTCAGGCATTTTTGCGATTCCTCTCTGTAGGCTTCTACTTGTTCTCTATGGGAGTTCTTCACGTCTTTCTTGAAGTCCTCCAGCATCATGATCAAAAATGATTTTGAAACTAGATCTTGCTTTTCTGGTGTGTTTGGATATTCCATGTTTGTTTTGATGGGAGAATTTGGCTCCGATGGTGCCATGTAGTCTTGGTTTCTGTTGCTTGGGTTCCTGAGCTTGCCTCTTGCCATCAGATTATCTCTAGTGTTACTCTGTTCTGCTGTTTCTGACAGTGACTAGACTGTCCTATAAGCCTGTGTGTCAGGAGTGCTGTAGACCTGTTTTCCTCTCTTTCAGTCAGTTATGGGGACAGAGTGTTCTGCTTTCCAGCGTGTAGTTTTTCCTCTCTACAGGTCTTTAGCTGTTCCTGTGGGCCTGTGTCTTGAGTTCACCAGGCAGCTTTCTTGCAGCAGAAAAGTTGGTCTTACCTGTGGTCCCGAGGCTCAAGTTCGCTCGTGGGGTGCTGCCCACGGGCTCTCTGCAGTGGCAGCAACCAGGAAGACCTGTGCCGCCCCTTCCGGGAGCTTCAGTGCACCAAGGTTCCAGATGGTCCTTGGCTTTTTCCTCTGGCGTCCGAGATGTGTGTGCAGAGAGCAGTCTCTTCTGGTTTCCCAGGCTTGTCTGCCTCTCTGAAGGTTAAGCTTTCCCTCCCACGGGATTTGGGTGCAGAGAACTGTTTATCTGGTCTGTTTCCTTCAGGTTCCGGTGGTGTCTCAGGCACGGGTCCTGCCGCTCCTGGGCCCTCCCCCATGGAGCCCAGAGGCCTTATACAGTTTCCTCTTGGGCCAGGGATGTGGGCAGGGGTGAGCAGTGTTGGTGGTCTCTTCCGCTCTGCAGCCTCAGGAGTGCCCACCTGACCAGGCGGTTGGGTCTCTCTCTCACGGGGTCTGGGAGCAGAGAGCTGCTGCGGGCCCGAAGAGAATGTTTTTAATGCCCAAGTTACTGGCCTCTGTGGGTAGGAAACAGTCCCAGTTTGCTTTAATTCTTTTTTGAGACTAAGGGCAGAACGAGAAAATCCTCAGTAATTGGAAAATTCTTTCTGATTCCTTATTCTAATCCCCTGACCTAAATGTTTATCGAATAAATCCCTTACCCTTCCTCTTACTTGTCTCTTGAAGGACTCCTGGGATTCTTCTGCCCTCAGTTCATCCATATTAACCTGGCACACAGCTGATAAGTTACATAGCATTCTCTTAGAATAAAAACCCAAATTTACCTAGAAAATTTCATTTGTTAACTAAAAGGTTCTTGGTGATACTAACACTTACTTTAAAACTAAAATTATCAGAGATTCTAATTCAAACAAATTCTGAACATAAATGAAATAAATAAGATATATATGAAAGGGTAATTTAAGATTTTCATAATTTCTTGCATTCCAATTATTGATTTTATCCCATATACATTTCAATGATTCATAACATTTTATGAGTGAAAGATTTCAAGTGTTGATTAACTGAAATATGCCATAGATAACGTGTGTGATCATTCATGCTCCTCATTTAATTTTCCAAGTACAATATTACGTCATTGGTGAAGAACTGTAACTAAATAGCTTTTCTGTAATCATAAAGCCAGTACTTAAAAGTATATCAGTCTTTGGAGTTGATACATAGTAAAAGGACAGAAAAACTCACAGTTCTTAAACATAATAAAATGTGGTGTTTGGGGGGAGATGTGTAAGTATGCATGGAAAGGCTCAGGGCTCAGATGAGAAGCTCAGTGATATATCAGAATATATCCATGCTAATTTGGAGGGCAATAGATACAGCTTAGTCAGAGCCCCAGTAGAGGGTAAATATAAAGTACTTGATCCAGAAAAATGCAGCAATTCAAAAATCTATATTTTCACCTTAGAGACAGAAAAATAAAAATGTTTCATAAACATTCATATTTCCAGAGGAGTCCTTCTGTCTTCCATGTTTTTGTCAATGCATATCAATGATCAGTTTTACTTGCAAAATAGTTGTTGATGGAATATGGGAAATATAAATCTTTGTATCTATATCTAAAAGAAAATAAAAGAGATAATTAACATTGGAGCACACAAACAAATGACCATAGGCTTTATCATCTTTATCATGTTACAAAAGAAACAAAAGAAAGTGCATATATGTGTATATGTGTCATGAATAACCAATAGGTCCATTGTGTGTGTGCGTGTATGTGTGTGTGTGTGTGTGTATATATATATATATATATATATATATATATATATATATACACAGAGAGAGAGAGAGAGAGAGAGAGAGAGAGAGAGAGAGAGAGAGAGTAGGCCAGAGAACAAAAATACTGCGACAATGGGGAGAAGTGTCAGCTGAGCTAAGTTGTTAACTCATTTAATAGGATGACAATTTAGAGGCAGAGCAGGGTACAAGTAGCCATATCAGAAATAATCTGAAACCACATAGAGTATTTGGGAATGGGGCAGATGTTTGTCTAGTAAAGAAGTCATTACAATGGTTTTAGGTAAACATGACAATAGCAGAAAGAAGCTAACAGCTACTATTCATCTACTAAGTTCCAGGAAGTGTTCTCTGTAATTTATATTTAACATTATCCCACTGACTCTTATGTCATGTCTCCAAGGTAAGCACCAATATCTGGGTATCTAGACAAACTGAGAACCAAGGGATTTAAAAGATATTTCCACATTTACATAATGAGCAACAACAGAGCCTAACTAAACTGACTCTTAAAAAACTGACCCAATGTTTGGGTCAATGTCTGGCCTATTCATCTGGATATATGCAAATTGTTTGGGTTGTTAATTTAGTTTTTCTGAATGTGAATGGTAATGATGAGAGCCAATTTATTTTGAGGTTTTTGACGATTTTGTTGTTTAGTAAAACACAGATCTAATCTTAATTACCATGGCCTTTCCCCCTACTTTCCCTGTAAACTGAATTATTCTTTTCATTTAAAATTGTCTTATAATATATAAAAAATGTTACAAACATGTTAATGTTATAAGGACCTTTGGATTAAAACAAAAGTGCCAATGTAGACAGGATAGATTAATTTCAGACTTCTTAGTTCCTCCAAATCAAATCCACCATCTCATCCCTACTTTACATGAGAGCACTTCCTCAGCCTCCCTTTCCCCTGCTGCCATTTCAATTGATCTCACAGATCTTCTCCTTCTAAGTTCCCTTCCTTTATGCATGCTTTATCCTAGCCCCCAACTCCAGCAGGCACTCATTAGAAAACCACATACCACCTGTACCAGGATTCAGATAGACTAACTGCAGATCTTAATCTCTCCCTCCATTTTTCCAAGTACTTTTGCTCAGTCTCATCCTGAGCTCTTTAGCAAACCTCTGCTACTCATTCTCTGTCCCATACCCAGAGAACTAATTAAGCAGATCCTGGTGCATTTCACTATGCATTACTCCCTTTTGTGAAGCCAGTTCACTGCTGCCAGTTCTTCCTTATTACTAAGTCTTAAGACAAAATACCCAGAAACACATTTGACCTAGAACCCCCAGTGCCTTTACATCTGTGAATTTCCTACAGTTAATACTCAGCCAGCATGCTCTCTTAAGAAATATAGAGGAAACAGATGTCAAGAGACAAAACATAAAACAAAGATCAGACGGGATTGAATATTTGATTTGGAGGGATAGAAGAAGAGGTGAAAGTCTGAAGTTAGCCTTTAGAATTTAAAATTACAATGTTCTCAATCCCAGATGCTTAGACACTGGTATAAAACCTCAGCAACAGGCAGGAAAATATATATCCACTAGTGGTGTAACACAGCTGAAGTACAGGGGGAAAAACCTTAAAACAACCTTTATGAATATAATGGATACTTAAAGAGTAAATCAATAAATCTTTTAAAGACTTCTTCAAAGTACAAACAGTGGAAGGAAATGAACAAAATTGTTCAAGATTTGAAATAGAAATAGAATCATAAAAGAAAACCCAGGCTAAAGAAAATCTAGAAATGAAAACTTTAGGAACTCTAACAGGAAACACAGAGACAAACTTCATCAACAAAATGCACACACTGGTAAAAGAAGATGTTAAATCTAAAACAGATCTGAGGGAAATCATCTAGGAAAACTGGAACATTATGAAAAGACAAACTCTAAGAATAATAGGAATATAGGGGAAAAATGAGCCCCCTTTCAAAGCATAGAAAAATATTTTCAATAGAATTATAAAAAAATTCTAACCTAAAAGAGATAACTGTCAAAATAGAAAAAGCATAGAAAACACAAAATAGATTGTAATAGAAAAGTAAGTGCTCTTAACATACAATAATAAAAACAATAATTATATAGAACAAAGAAAGGTTATTAAAATCTGAAAGGGAAAAAGACTAAATAACATATAAAGGCAGATCTACTAGTATTACACCTGACTTCTCAATAGATATTCTCAAAGTCAGAAAGGTATGAAGAGGTGATACAGACTCTAAGAGACCAAAGGTACTTGGCCAGATCACTATACCCAGAAACTTTCAATCATCATAGATGGAGAAAATAAGATAATCAATGATAAAATCAAATTTTAACAATTTCTAACAACAAACATAGCCTACAGCAGGTGGAAGAAGATACTTTTCAATCTAAAGAGGTTAACCACATCTAAGAAATCACTGAGAATAAGTAATCCTAAATCAGAAAAGTTAAATGATGGGAAACACACACACACACACACACACACACACACACACACACACACACCATTACCACCACCATCACCACCAACAACAAAAAAATTAATAGGAAATCAACAGTCATTGATTATTAGTATCCATCTACATAAGTGATCTGAATTCCCTAGTAAGAAGATTCAGATTAACTGAATGGATGTGAAAAGAGAATTCATCCTCTACTTCTCTAAATATCTATTGAATCATTGGCTTAGAGATAGGTGACATGCAAGGAGTCATACAGTGAGTCAGAAACATTGTTACTATTACATTCAAAATGATTCATTTGAAATTACTGTTCTAGTTGAATGCATAATGGTTCAGTACTTACCCGCATATAATACCTTCTGATACCATAATGACTGTTTTTCTAAAAATATTAATCCAATTGACAGAACTGGTCAGGACTCAATTGGGTGCAGCAGCTACATAAGTGGGCACATGGGTGTATAATTGGACACTATGTTATAGAAAAAGCAAACAAAAAAACAAAAAAACCTTCTGGGAAGCATAAAAATTATTTTTCTTCAGAGTATAATGACTTTAAAATTGACATGTGGATGTATGTGTATATTCAAATAAAAATTCTATCAGAGAAAGCTAATTCAATTTTCTGATATGCTAAATTTATACCCATTGCTATGAGCATATGATCATGTTAAGAACCCTTTCAAACCATGGATTTAAAAATAGGTAAGTCTAGAAAAAGAGGCATCTTGCAGAGAATATGAGGTCTGAGACCTATCAAGCCATAAAGCAATAGGCTAAATGACCTCTTATGCTGTATTCTGAAGGTACTGATAAAGGACAGAAATAGCCAAAAAGGATACAGTGAAACTGGTGTCATTATCTGAACATTTAATGGCTTTCTGTGTATGGACTTCAAAATTGAAAGTTCCAAAAATGATCCCACAATTTTGTTTCCTGCATTTCCTGATGCTTTCTTATAATGTTTTTAAAGGCCAAGAGAATGGGCTTTCCTTGGAATTCCAAGAGTAGTTAGGAACAAGAGGAAATATTATTACAAATTAAAAATAAGAGAGTAAAACCAAAAAATACACCGAGATTTGGGGTTAAATCAACCAAAAGAATACTCAAAAAGCAAGAGTGGGGTAGGAGGAGAGGGTAGAGAATGGCAAAAATGTGATTTTTTTTTCTTCAGTTGAAAGAGAAGTAAATTCAGAATAGAGACATTGATGCTAACCAAATGAAAAATGAACAGAGAGAGTTAAAGGAATGAGTAAATGAAATGTACTAAAGGGTAAATTAAATTATCCTAGAGGACCATGCATATCATCTAAAAATAAATATGGTTTTAGTTAGAATAAAAAGCAAATGTGGGAAGAAGGGAGAGACCAAAAAGTAATCAAAGCCCAGAAAGAAAAAATGTTTAGCATAAAAATTATGAGGTAGAGAGGAGAGCTGAGACGATGGAATGAAGGCACATAGGAAAAAATTACAGTAAGAAAATGAAGGGTAGAAAATGAAAGGAATGTTGCACAAAAAATTGAGATAAATCAAGATCCTTTCACTTTGAGAAGTAAGAAGGGGTCAGAGCCAGAGATAATGGGACCTCCATGAAGTGGGAAGTGTAATTTATTCAGAGAAATGGTAGATATTGCTATCAATTTTAATGGCCTCTTTGCATCAGCATTCAGGCAAGAGAATGTAAAAAATGATATTAGCAAAGAGACATGTATTTGCATATATAAGGAAAGGAAGTTGAAATAAATATCGATCTAGAGCAATGACAAAGTTATTAAACTATTTAATTTCTGGAAAACTACAGAAAAAAATTAAAGTGAACATGGATTTCAAACAGCAGTATCAATAAAGAAGGCCTATGTTGGTACCTTTTAAAAACCTCATCTACTTCAAGATGTTGAAAAAGCGTCAAATTTTCTAGACTTACCTATTTTTAAATCCATGGTCTTAAAGGGTTCTTAACACCTTCATATTCTCACACCCATGGGTATAAATTTAGCAAATCAGAAATTTGGTTTAGCTTTCTCTGATAGACTTTTTATTTGAATATGCACAGACATCCATATGTCAATTATACAGTCATCATACTCTGAGGAAAAAGAATTCTTTTGCTTCCTGGAAGTTTTTTTGTTTGTTTGTTTGTTTGTTTTCCTTCAACAGTGTCTACTTACAAAGTCCTTAAGAGAGTCATTTTTACGACCACTGCTGTGTGAGAGATGAGAACACACACAGAGTTAGGCAATGGAGTACAGGGCATGCTGCAGCCAGTTCTGCCTCATGTTACCTAGCAGTTTGGGAAGCCAAAACTCTCACATCAAATTAACCAGAGACTCAGACTCATTCATAGCATGATGGGATACACCTATTAAAGCAAGCACACTTTCTCCATCCTAAGAAGTATACAACTACATGATTCGTTAATAGGCATGAACTGAAAGCATTGTCTCCTTCCATGAAAAGAATTACTCAGACATGATATTTGTTATCATTTTGCATGACTAGATTCCTGCTTGAAAGATCTGCCACTGAAAACCTCATAAAGTGCTGAGGCTGGGGACAACTCTCAGTGCACATGAATATGATTCCACAGAGGAATGCAAGGTTGTCTGGGAACTTGAAGCACTGAGTGTTTGCCTCAGCAGCTCTTGATGAACTTTAATGTCCACAGAGGGGATGACTGTTTACAACCAATGGTCATTTGAGTTTTCAAAGACACACACACACACACACACACACACACACACACACACACACACACACAAATCCATATTTATCTAGGTAGTAAATGTTTAAATGATTATGATAGTAAATTTTAATTTATACCCAAGATGTCAATGTGCACCACCCTAGGACTCAGGGAACAAACTCCTTAAGAAATCATCTCAGTGTGTTTCAGTGTTGTATGCCACAATGGCATGGAATACAATTCAGTTGCACTGACTTTGGAAACAAAGAAAGAAAAATCAGAATGATTGTTAATAGTTGGAATAATTGGAAAATTGTTCAGATATAAAGAGATAAAGCCAGAAAATACTCTAGGTAAATCAAGGACCATAAGTTTAAACACAAAACATGAGATACCTTTGTGTTCAGGAAAAAGTAATGAATTTAACTTTAAACTTTCATACAGAAAATATTTACATAAAGCAGTTGACAGATTATGACAAAATTCTTTGAAGGGAAGAAGTCAACAATCAAAATATTCACAAAAAAACAATTAACTGAAAAGAATTAGTATAGGTAAAAATTCAATCTTCAAGAACAATAGCACAAATTCAATATGTGATTAGAATACAATTTCAAGCCTCTGTTCTTTTTTCTTCACTTTATGTCATGCTACTGCCCCCCATTTCCACACGTACACGCAATTCTCCCACACCCTGCTCTTTCCCTTATCCTGTGAGAGGGTGTCCCCCCATGGATATCTCTTTACCCTGGCACATCAAGTCTCTGTGAGGATAGGCATATTTTTTCTCCCTGACATTAGACAAGACAGCCCTACTAGAATAACATATCCAACAGATAGGCAACAGCTTTTGAGATAGCCCCCACTGCACTTGTTTGGAACAGACATGAAGACTAAGCTGCACATCTACTCCATATGTGGAGGGAGGCCTAAGTTCAGCCTATGTATGTTTGTTGGTTAATGGTTCAGTCTCTGAGAGCCCCAAAGGCCCATATTAGTTGACTCTGTTGGTTTCCCTATGTAGTTCCTATCCCCTTTGTTGCTGCAATCCTTACCCCTACTTTTTCGTAAGAGGTCCCAAACTACATCCACTGGGTATGGGTGTCTGTATCTGTCTGAGCCAGCTGCTGGGTAAGGCCTCTCAGAGGATGGCTATGACAAGCTCCTGCCTGCAAGCATAACAGAATATGATTAATAATATCAGGGATTGGTGCTTGCCCATTGGATGGGTTTCAAGTTGGGAAGAGTATTGGATGGTTACTCCCTCAGTCTCTGCTCCATCCCACAGTCCCTGCATTTCTTGTAGACAGTATAAATTTGGGGAAGAAGGTTTTGTGGGAGAGTTGCTGTCCCTATTGCTCAACTGTGGTTCTTGCCTGGCTACAGAGATGGCCTCTTCAGTTTCCATATCCCCGATGAAGTAAAGCACCCATATTGATTCTCGGGCACCTCCCTTATCCCATGTTTTTCTTATGTCTTAGAGATACGCCCCCACCTTCCCACTCTTGTAAGTTGTAGATTTCCATTCATTCTCATGGTCATCTGGCCATCTCTCCTATCCCTCCTGTAGTGGCTATTCCTGGTTGTCAACTTGACTATATCTAGAATGAACTATAATCCAGAATTTGAAGGCTCACCTGTGGTCCTGATCTTGAGGCTGGGAGATACAAATTTCCAACCTGGATCTTGGCATAAAGATCTTGTGGCATAACAGCTATGAATCCCAGGAGGCTTAGTCAAGAAGATCTCTGAGTTCCAGTTCATCTGGGACAAAGCAAGTCCAAGATCTAGGCATGGTGGTACACACTTTAATGTGGGACACACCTTCTGCTGGAGACCTACATAAGGATATTGGAAGAATGAAGATCCTCTATTGTTCTCCTGCCTGCCTTGTGGGACAAAACCACGGCTAGATCCTTAGACTGCCATTCACAGCTACTGCTGTCCATTGTTGGGAAGTTGGACTACAGATTGTAAGTCATCAACAAATTGCCTTAATATATAGATACTACCCATAAGTTCTGTGACTCTAGAGAACCCCAATACACCTCCCCACACCTAACCATGAACATCACCCCATTCTCTTCACCTTCTCCACCCATTTTCCTCCTTCCACTTCACTTTTTATGACTATTTTTCATTTTTATTGGACATTTTCTGTATTTATATTTCAAATGCTATACCTTTTCACATCCCCCCTTGCTTCTATGAGGATGATCCCCCTCCCAACAACCCATTCCCACTTTACCACTCTGGAATTCCCCAACCCTGGGGAAATGAGTCTTGGGGACCAAGGGCTTCTCCTCTCATTGATGGCAGATAATGTCATCCTCTACTATATAAGCGGTTGGAGCTATGGGTCCCTCCATGTGTACTCTTTGGTTAGTTGTTTAGTTCCTGGGAGCTATGGGGTTGTGTTTTATTGAAATTGTTGTTCTTCCTGTGGGGTTGCAAACGCCTTTAGCTCCTTCATTCTTTTCTCTAACTCCTCCATTCGGGTGCCTGTGCTCAGTCTGACGGTTAACAACAAGCATCCTCATCTGAATCACTTAGGGTCTGGCAGAGCCTCTCAGGAGACATCCATATTAGGCTCCTGTCAACAAGCACTTTCTAGCATCAGCAATAGTGACAGGGTTTGGTGGCTGCATATGGGATAGATCTGAAGATGGGGCAGTCTCTGAATGGCCTTTTCTTCAGTATCCGTTCCTTTCTTTGTCCCTGTATTTTCTCTCATGAGTATTTTGTTCTCCCTTCTAAGAAGGAATGAAGCATCCACATTTTGGTCTTCCTTCTTTTGAGCTTCATATAGTCTGTGAGTTGCATCTTGGATATTCCAAGATTTGGAGCTAATATCAACTTATCACTGAGTGAACATCATGTGTGTTCTTTTGTGACTGGGTTACCTCACTAGGATATTTTCTAGTTCCATCCATTTACCTATGAATTTCATGAAGTCATTGTTTTTAATAGCTGAATAATACTTTATAAATGTACCATATTTTCTGTATCCATTTCTCTGTTGAAGGACATCTGGCTTCTTTCCAGCTTCTTGCTATTATAAATAATGCTACTATGAACATAGTAAAGTATATGTTCTTGTTATATGTTGGATCATCTTTTCTTTTGTGCCAAGAATGATATAGCTGGGTTCTCCAATAGCACTGTGTCCAAGTTTCTGAGGAACAACTAGACTGATTTCCACAGGACTTGTACCAGCTTCCAATACAACCAAAAATGGAGGGGTGTTCCTCTTTCTCCACATCATTTCCAGCATCTGCTATCACCCGAGTCTTTTGACCTTAGCCATTCTGACTGGTGTGAGGTAGAATCTCAGGGTTGTTTTGATTTACATTTCCCTGATGACTAAGAATGTTGAACATTTCTTTAGGGGCTACTAGGTCATTTGATATTCCTCAGTTAATAATTTTTGTCTAGCTCTTTACCCCATTTTTAATTGGGTTATTTGATTCTCTGGAATCTAACTTCTTGAGTTCTTTATATATATATATATATATATATATATATATATATATATATATATATATATATATATATATATATATATTAGATATTAGCCCTCTGTCCAATGTAGGATTTGTAAAAATCTTTTGACAAAATCTTGGTTGCTGTTTTCTCCTATTGACAGTGTCTTTTGCCTTACAGAAGCTTTGCAATTTTATGAGGTACCATTTGTTGATTCTTGATCTTAGAGCATAAGCTATTGGCATCCTGTTAAGAAAATTTTTCCCTGTGCCTATGTGTTTCCCCACTTTATCTTCTATTAGTTTCAGTGTGTCTGGTTTTATGTGGAGGTCCTTGATACACTTGGACTTGAGCTTTGTACAAAGAGATAAGAAAGGATTGGTTTATGTTCTACATGTTAACCTTCAGTTCAACCAGCATCATTTGTTAAAAATGCTGTCTTTTTTCCACGAGATGGTTTTAGCTCCTTTTCAAAGTTCAAGTGACCATAGGTGTGTGGGTTCATTTCTGAGTCTTTAATTCTATTCCATTGATCTACCTTCCTTTCTCTGTACTAATATCATGATTTTTTTATCATAATTGTTCTGTAATACAGCTTGAGGTCAGGGATGTTGATTCCCACAGTTATTTTATTGCTGAGAATAGTTTTTGCTATCTTGGGTTTTTTCCTATTCCAAATGAATTTGTAAATTTCTTTTGCTAACTCTTAGAAGAGTTTATTTCCTCTTCTAAGTGAGATTCAAGCATTCTTGCTTGGCCATTCCCTCTTTCTTAGCTTCTTGGGTCTGTGGAGTGTAGCATGGGTATCCTATATTTACCACATTACTTGAAGAACTGCTTTAGAAGAAGGGTTTGGGGAAAATAAAATTATATCTATCTTACCTCTTACCCAAGCCATCACATCTTCTAAGAAAAATATCCTAACGTCTTTGAAAGACTCTAACATGAAGTGCAGGTGCTTCATTAGTGGGATTTTGGCTACATGAGTGTTTCTATTTGTTAATTGAGAAAGTTAAGAAGGTTAAAAATGGAATCAACCAACTTCAAAATAAATGTCTTTTTTTTTCCTGAACTGAGGACCAAATCCAGGACCTTGTGCTTACATGGCTACTACGTAGCTTAGCTACCCCTAAGCTAAAATCTTAACGCCAAAATATAGTCTTAAAATTCACTCTGGGAGTTCTAACTGTGAGAGAAAGTCTATCCCTGAATCTGCTGCCTGCATTTGCAATCCTTTCCTCCTGTTCGGTTGTCTTTCCCATACTTAATTGTAGAGGAGGTCCCCAATTTTACTTCAGCTGCCATGCTGGTTAATATTCATGGAAGAACTTCTTTTCTGACGGGAGCCTGATGAGCAAAGGATTTGGGAAAAGAGGAAGGTTAGGTAAAAGAAATAGTAAGAGCAGAGAGAGGGAAAACTACAGGTAGGATGTAAAATATGAATGAATGAATGAACGAACGAATGAATGGATGAGTAAATAAGTGTTGCCATGCTAAAGTTCCTCACAACAGATACAGTAAACACATACCTACAGTAAACCCATACTTCATTTGTTTTTATGCTTCCTCACCTGGCATCCATTTACAGAAATGTCAGTCACCAGTAAAAATGAACATCAGAACACTGTGCTTGATAGTGTTCTCCTGTAATCCCAGTACTAAGCATGTAGAAGAAGCAAATGATTTGGAGTTCAGTGTCATACTCAGCTAGAAAGGAGAAAGTGTTGTAAGCAAGTAAGGTCTTAGAGAGATATCTCAGTGGATAGACCACTTGCAGCTTTTCTAGAGGACTTGGGTTCAGTTTCTAATACCCATATGGTAGCCAACAATTATCTGTAACTCCAGTTCCAGGAGATTCTTCATCATCTTCTTCTGTCATCTATTAATATTGCAAACATATGGTGCACTTATTTAGGTGTATGCACAATCTTTATACATATTAAATAAAAATAAATAATTTAAAAGAAAATATTACATTATTTGGAACTCTATATTTTCTTTGATATTAATTAGTTGCACCAAGAGCAACTCGTATGTATCATTCTTATCTAACTTTACTATGCACTGTGTATTCTAAATGTAAAAGTATGGTTACCAACCATCTTGCATGGAGAGCACAGAGATTGCTAACCAGGTAAAGTTTCTAACCTTGCTATACAAATTTGATTCCTAGAATATAATCATAAGGAGAGGTGATAAACCACTTAGGAACTGAGAATCTGAAATGTCCTATAAATTAATAACAGGTCCCATGCAGTTATTAAATTTATTTTGAATACATATAATTATTTACTCCCAAATTGAAAATATTTGGAATAACTATTTACTATGCATCAAAACTACCATATTATTTTTAAAGGGAGGAAGAATATTCTTCATTTTACTTCTATTAAGATCTCATCATTTGACCAACAAATATAAGGTTCCATATGATATGAGCAGTCAGTATATACACACATATACACACATATATCAGATTTCTGTATTATTATATGTCTCTGCTTACTTCTGCCCATTTATTTCTCACTTTTATGATACTCATAACCAAACTTTAAAAATAAAAAAAAGTGTAGCATTTTCTGGGATGAATAGATGACTCAGAGGTTGGCAGCATCTGCTGACTCTTCGAAGACAAGAGTTGTTTTATTTTGTTTTGTTTTGTTTTGTTTTGTTTTTAGCAACCAAGTAGGAAGCTCATGCCAGCTGTAACCCCAGTTCTAGGGCATCTTATGTTTCTAGCCTCTTCAGATCCCTGAATTAATAAGCACATACCTACATGCATGCTCACACAAGTACACATAATCAAAATTAATAAAAATAATCTTTAAAAATATGTATTATTTTCTTTTTTAATTTATTTAATACTTAATAATAATTCTTTGGTTTCCGGGCAAACATCCCCCTCCCCCCTCCCCTTCCTTATGGGTGTTCCCCTCCCAACCCTCCCCCCATTGCCGCCCTCCCCGCCACAGTCTAGTTCACTGGGGGTTCAGTCTTAGCAGGACCCAGGGCTTCCCCTTCCACTGGTGTTCTTACTAGGATATTCATTGCTACCTATGAGGTCAGAGTCCAGGGTCAGTCCATGCATAGTCTTTAGGAAGTGGATTAGTCCCTGGAAGCTCTGGTTGCTTGGCATTGTTATACATATGGGGTCTCAAGCCCCTTCAAGCTCTTCCAGTTCTTTCTCTGATTCCTTCAATGGGGGTCCTATTCTCAGTTCAGTGGTTTGCTGCTGGCATTCGCCTCTGTATTTGCTGTATTCTGGCTGTGTCTCTCAGGAGCGATCTACATCCGGCTCCTGTCAGTCTGCACTTCTTTGCTTCATCCATCTTGTCTAATTGAGTGGCTGTATATGTATGGGTGACATGTGGGGCAGGCTCTGAATGGGAGTTCCTTCAGTCTCTGTTTTAATCTTTGCCTCTCCCTTCCCTGCCAAGGGTATTCTTGTTCCCCTTTTAGAGAAGGAGTGAAGCATTCACATTTTGATCATCCGTCTTGAGTTTCATTTGTTCTAGGGATCTAGGGTAATTCAAGCATTTGGGCTAATAGTCACTTATCAGTGAGTGCATACCATGTATGTCTTTCTGTGTTTGGGTTAGCTCACTCAGGATGATATTTTCCAGTTCCAACCATTTGCCTACGAATTTCATAAAGCCGTTGTTTTTGATAGCTGAGTAATATTCCATTGTGTAGATGTACCACATATTCTGTATCCATTCCTCTGTTGAAGGGCATCTGGGTTCTTTCCAGCTTCTGGCTATTATAAATAAGGCTGCGATGAACATAGTGGAGCACGTGTCTGTTTATATGTTGGGGCATCTTTTGGGTATAAGCCCAAGAGAGGTATAGCTGGATCCTCAGGCAGTTCAATGTCCAATTTTCTGAGGAACCTCCAGACTGATTTCCAGAATGGTTGTACCAGTCTGCAATCCCACCAACAATGGAGGAGTGTTCCTCTTTCTCCGCATCCTCGTCAGCATCTGCTGTCACCTGAGATTTGATCTTAGCCATTCTCACTGGTGTGAGGTGAAATCTCAGGGATGTTTTGATTTGCATTTCCCTTATGACTAAAAATGTTGAACATTTCTTTAGGTGTTTCTCAGCCATTCGGCATTCCTCAGCTGTGAATTCTTTGTTTAGCTCTGAACCCCATTTTTTAATAGGGTTATTTGTCTCCCTGCGGTCTAACTTCTTGAGTTCTTTGTATATTTTGGATATAAGGCCTCTATCTGTTGAAGGATTGGTAAAGATCTTTTCCCAATCTGTTGGTTGCCGATTTGTCCTAACCACAGTGTCCTTTGCCTTACAGAAGCTTTGCAGTTTTATGAGATCCCATTTGTCGATTCTTGATCTTAGAGCATAAGCCATTGGTGTTTTGTTCAGGAAATTTTTTCCAGTGCCCATGTGTTCCAGATGCTTCCCTAGTTTTTCTTCTATTAGTTTGTGTATCAGGTTTGATGTGGAGGTCCTTGATCCACTTGGACTTAAGCTTTGTACAGGGTGATAAGCATGGATCAGTCTGCATTCCATATGTTGACCTCCAGTTGAACCAGCACCATTTGCTGAAAAATGCTTTTTTCCATTGGATGGTTTTGGCTCCTTTGTCAAAAATCAAGTGACCATAGGTGTGTGGGTTCATTTCTGGGTCTTCAATTCTGTTCCATTGGTCTATCTGTCTGTCTCTGTACCAATACCGTGCAGTTTTTATCACTGTTGCTCTGTAATACTGCTTGAGTTCAGGGACAGTGATGCCCCATGAAGTCCTTTTATTATTGAGGATAGTTTTAGCTATCCTGGGTCTTTTGTTATTCCAGATGAATTTGCAAATTGTTCTGTCTAACTCTTTGAAGAATTGGATTGGTATTTTGATGAGGATTGCATTGAATCTGTAGATGGCTTGGTAAAATGGCCATTTTTAGTATATTAATCCTGCCAATCCATGAGCATGGGAGATCTTTCCATCTTCTGAGGTCTTCTTCAATTTCCTTCTTCAGTGTCTTGAAGTTCTTATTGTACAGATCTTTTACTTGCTTGGTTAAAGTCACACCGAGGTACTTTATATTATTTGGGTCTATTATGAAGGGTGTCGTCTCCCTAATTTCTTTCTCGGCTTGTTTCTCTTTTGTGTAGAGGAAGGCTACTGATTTATTTGAGTTAATTTTATACCCAGCCACTTTGCTGAAGTTGTTTATCAGCTTTAGTAGTTCTCTGGTGGAACTTTTGGGATCACTTAAATATACTATCATGTCATCTGAAAATAGTGATATTTTGACCTCTTCTTTTCCGATCTGTATCCCCTTGATCTCCTTTTGTTGTCTGATTGCTCTGGCTAGAACTTCAAGAACTATATTGAATAAGTAGGGAGAGAGTGGGCAGCCTTGTCTAGTCCCTGATTTTAGTGGGATTGCTTCAAGTTTCTCTCATTTAGTTTAATGTTAGCAACTGGTTTGCTGTATATGGCTTTTACTGTGTTTCGTTATGGGCCTTGAATTCTAATTCTTTCCAGGACTTTTATCATGAAGGGGTGTTGAATTTTGTCAAATGCTTTCTCAGCATCTAATGAAATGATCATGTGGTTTTGTTCTTTCAGTTTGTTTATATAATGGATCACGTTGATGGTTTTCCATATATTAAACCATCCCTGAATGCCTGGGATGAAGCCTACTTGATCATGGTGGATGATTGTTTTGATGTGCTCTTGGATTCGGTTTGCCAGAATTTTATTGAGTATTTTTGCGTCGATATTCATAAGGGAAATTGGTCTGAAGTTCTCTTTCTTTATTCGGTCTTTGTGTGGTTTAGTTATAAGAGTAATTGTGGCTTCATAGAAGGAATTCGGGAGTGATCCATCTGTTTCAATTTTGTGGAATAGTTTGGATAATATTGGTATGAGGTCTTCTATGAAGGTTTGATAGAATTCTGCACTCAACCCATCTGGACCTGGGCTCTTTTTGGTTGGGACACCTTTAATGACTGCTTCTATTTCCTTAGGAGTTATGGGGTTGTTTAACTGGTTTATCTGTTCCTGATTTAACTTCGGTACCTGGTATTTGTCTAGGAAATTGTCCATTTCCTGCAGATTTTCAAGTTTTGTTGAATATAGGCTTTTATAGTTAGATCTGATGATTTTTTGAATTTCCTCTGAATCTGTAGCTATGTCTCCCTCTTCATTTCTGATTTTGTTAATTTGGACGCACTCTCTGTGTCCTCTCATTAGTCTGGCTAAGGGTTTATCTATCTTGTTGATTTTCTCAAAGAACCAACTTTTGGTTATGTTGATTCTTTCTATGGTCCTTTTTGTTTCTACTTGTCTGGTTTCAGCTCTAAGTTTGATTATTTCCTGTCTTCTTCTCCTCCTGGGTATATTTGCTTCTTTTGTTCTAGAGCTTTTAGGTGTGCTGTCAAGCTGCTGACATATGCTCTTTCCTGTTTCTTTCTGCAGGCACTCAGAGCTATGAGTTTTCCTCTTACCACAGCTTTCATTGTGTCCCATAAGTTGGGTATGTTGTACCTTCATTTTCATTAAATTCTAAGTAGTCTTTAATTTCTTCCTTTATTTCTTCCTTGACCAGGTTATCGTTGAGTAGAGCATTGTTCAACTTCCACGTATATGTGGACTTTCTTCCCTTATTGTTATTGAAGACCATCTTTAGGCCGTGGAGGTCTGATAGCACGCATGGGATTATTTCGATCTTTCTTTACCTGTTGAGGCCCGTTTTTTGACCAATTATATGGTCAATTTTGGAGAAAGTACCATGAAGAGCTGAGAAGAATGTATATCCTTTTGCTTTAGGATAGAATGTTCTATAAATGTCTGTTAAGTCCATTTGGTTCATGACTTCTCTTAGTCTGTCGACATCACTGTTTAATTTCTGTTTCCATGATCTGTCCATTGATGAGAGTGGGGTGTTGAAATCTCCCACTATCATTGTGTGAGGTGCAATGTGTGCTTTGAGCTTTAGTAAAGTTTCTTTTATGTATGTAGGTGCCCTTTTATTTGGAGCATAGATATTTAGGATTGAGAGTTCATCTTGGTGGATTTTTTCTTTGATGAATATGAAGTGTCCTTCCTTTTCTTTTGTGATGACTTTTGGCTGAAAATATATTTTATTCGATATTAGAATGGCTATTCCACCTTGCTTCTTCCGACCATTTGCTTGGAAAGTTGGTTTCCAGTCTTTTACTCTGAGGTAGTGTCTGTCTTTGTCTCTGAGGTGTGTTTTCTGTAGGCAGCAAAATGCTAGGTCCTCATTGCGAATCCAGTTTGTTAATCTGTGTCTTTTTATTGGAGAACAGAGTCCATTGATGTTGAGAGATATTAAGGAACAGTGATTGTTGCTTTCTGTCATATTCGTGTTTGGATGTGAAATTATGTGTGTGTGCTTGTCTTCTCTTTGTTTTGTTGCAGAACAATTAGTGTCTTGCTTTTTCTAGGGTGTGCTTGCCTCCTTATGTTGGGGTTTACCATTTATTATCCTTTGTAGTGCAGGATTTGTAGAAAGATATTGTGTAAATTTGGTTTTGTCATGGAATATCTTGGTTTCTCCATCTATGTTAATTGAGAGTTTGCAGGATACAGTAACCTGGGCTGGCATTTGTGTTCTCTTAGGGTCTGTATGACATCTGTCCAGGATCTTCTGGCTTTCATAGTCTCTGGCAAAAAGTCTGGTGTGATTCTGATAGTTCTTCCTTTTTATGTTACTTGACCTTTTTCCCTTACTGCTTTTAATATTCTTTCTTTATTTTGTGCATTTGGTGTTTTGACTATTATTTTTCGGGAGGTGTTTCTTTTCTGGTCCAATCTATTTGGAGATCTGTAGGCTTCTTGTATGCCTATGGGTATCTCTTTCTTTAGGTTAGGGAAGTTTTATTCTATGATTTTTTGAAGATATTTACTGGTTCTTTGAGCTGGGAGTCTTCACTCTTTTCTATACCTATTATCCTTAGGTTTGATCTTCTCATTGAGTCCTGGATTTCCTGTATGTTTTGGACCAGTAACTTTTTCTGCTTTACATTATCTTTGACAGTTGAGTCGATAATTTCTATGGATTCTTCTGCTCCTGAGATTCTCTCTTCTATCTCTTGTATTCTGTTGGTGAGGCTTGTATCTACAGCTCCTTGTCTCTTCCTTTGGTTTTCTATATCCAGGGTTGTTTCCATATGTTCTTTCTTGATTGCTTCTATTTCCATTTTTAATTCCTTCAATTGTTTGATTGTGTTTTCCTGGAATTCTTTCAGGGATTTTTGTGATTCCTCTCTGTAGGCTTCTACTTGTTTATTTATGTTTTCCTGCATTTCTCTAAGGGAGTTCTTCATGTCTTTCTTGAAGTCCTCCAGCATCATGATCAAATATGAGTTTGAAACCAGATCTTGCTCTTTTGGTGTGTTTGGATATTCCATGTTTGCTTTGGTTGGAGAATTGAGCTCCGATGATGCCATGCAGTTTTGGTTTCTGTTGCTTGGGTTCCTGTGCTTGCTACTTGCTGTTAGATTATCTCTAGTGTTACTTTGTTCTGCTATTTCTGACAGTGGCTAGACTGTCCTATAAGCCTGTGTGTGTCAGGAGTGCTGTAGACCTGTTTTTCTGTTTTCTTTCAGCCAGTTATGGGAACAGAGTGTTCTGCTTTCGGGCGTGTAGTTTTTCCTATCTACAGGTCTTCAGATCTTCCTGTGGGCCTGTGCCCTGAGTTCACCAGGCAAGTCACTTGGAGCAGAAAAGATGATCTTTTCTGTGGTCCCGAGGCTCAAGTTTGCTTGTGGGGTGTTGCTTATGAGCTCTCCGAGAGGCAGCAACCAGGAGGATTGGTGCTGCCCTCTCTGGAAGCCCCTGTGTACCAGCGTCCCAGATGGTGTTCGGTGTTTTCCTCTGGAGTCAGAGATGTGGGCAGAGTGCAGTCTCTTCTGGTTTCCCAGGCGTGTCTGCCTCTCTGAATGTTTAGCTCTCCCTCCCATGGGATTTGGGTGCAGAGAACTGTTTATCTGGTCGGTCCCTTCAGGTTCCAGCGGTGTCTCAGACACAGCGGACTTGCTGCTCCTGTGTCCTTATCCAAGGGAATCCAGAGGCTGTATACAGTTTCCTCTTGGGTCAGGGATCTGGGCAGGGGTGCGCAGTGTTCGTGGTCTCTTCAGCTCTGCAGTCTCAGGAGTGACCACTTGTCCTGGCGGTGAGCTCTCTCTCCCATGGGGTTTGGGAGCAGTGAGCTGGAGGAAGGGAGCGTGAGATTGGGACTCCTGCTAAAAACCGGAAGTGTCCGGTCCTAGAGGAATTTTGTCTCTGTGTGTCCTGAGGCCTCCAGTCAGGTCGCTTGCAGAAGAAAAGTTGGTCTTACCTGTGGTCCCGAGGCTCAAGTTTGCTCATGGGGTGTTGTTTATGACCTCTCCACGGGGGCAGCAACCAGGAGGTTCGGTCCTGCCCTCTCCTGGGAGCCCCCGTGCACCAGAGTCCTAGATGGTATTTGGTGTTTTCCTCTGGAGTCAGAGATGTGGGCAGAGTGTAGTCTCCTGTGACCTCCTTTTGATGTCTGATTGCTCTGGCTACAACTTCAAGTTCTATATGGAGTAGATGAATAGCACTGACTGGTCTCTGATTTTAGTGGGATTGCTTCAGGTTTAGATTGATGCTAGCTAATGTTTTGCTACATATTGTTTTTATTGTGTTTAGGTATTGACCTTGAATTTCTGATCTTTCCAAGGCTTTTATAATGGAGGGGTGTTGAATTTTGTCACAAGTTTTCTCAGCATCTAATGAAATGATCATGTGGCTTTTTTCCTTAAGTTTGTTTATGCACTGGATGTCAATGTTGCATTTCTGTATATTGAATCATACTTGCATCACTGGGATGAAGTCCATTTGTTCATAGTGAGTGATCATTTTGATGTGTTCTTGGATTTGATTTGCGAGAATTTTACTGAGTATTTTTGCACCAATATTCATGAGGGTAATTGGTCTGGAGCGTTTTTTCTTTCTAGGGTCATTGTGTGGTTTAGGTATGTGTAATTTTAGATTCAAAGAACAAATTGAATAGTGTTTCTTCTGTTTCTATTTTGTGGAATTGTTTGAAGAGTATTGGTATTAAGTCTTTTTTGAAGGTCTAATAAATTTCTGCACTAAACCCACTGGTCCTGGGCTTTTTCTGGTTGGGAAACATTTAATGACTGCATCTACTGTTTTAGAGGTTATGGGACTATTTGGATGGTTTATTGGATTCTGATTAACATTAGTAACTGGCATCTGTCTAGAAAACTTTCCACTTCATCCAAATTTTCCAATTTGTTGATCATAGGTTTTTGCAGTAGGGTCTGATAATTTTTTTAATTTCCTCAGATTCTGCTGTTATGTCTCCCTTTTCACTTCAGATTTTGCTAATTTAGATAATTTCTCTGTGCCTTGTGGTTAGTCTGGCTAAGGATTTATCTAGTTTATTGATTTTCTGAAAGAACCAGCTATTGGGTTTGTTGATTCTTGGTATAATTCTTTTTATTTCTACTTGGTTAGTTTCAAATCTGAGCTTGAATATTTCCTGCTATCTACTCCTCCTTGGTGAATTTGCTTCTTTTTCTTCTAGAGTTTTCAGGTGTGCTGTCAAGCTGTTAATGTCTGCTCTCTCCAATTTATTTTTGGAGGCACTCTGTTATGAACTTTCATCTTAGCACTGCTTGTACCCCGTAAGATCGAATATGTTGTGTCTTCATTTTTTTAAATATTTTATTTATTTTTTGAATGTGATTATACTGTCACTATCTTCAATCTTACCAGAAGTGGGCATCGGATCCCATTACAGATGGTTGTGGGTCACCATATGGATGCTGGGAATTGAACTCAGAACCACTGGAAGAGCAGACAGTGCTCTTAGCTGCTGACCCCATCTCTCCAGCCCACGTCTTCATTTTTATTAAATTCTAAAATGTCTTTATTTCTTTTATTTCTTCCTTGATCAATTTGTCATTGAGTAGAACATTGTTCAGCTTCCATTTGTATATGGGCATTCTGTTGTTACTGATGTTATTGAAGACCAGCCTTAGTCCATGGTAATCTGATAGAATGCATGCATGGAATTATGTCAATCTCTGTATTTATAGAGGCCTATTTTGTGACCAGTTATATGGTCAATTTTTGACAAGGTGTCATGATGTGCTGAGAAGAAAGTATATTCCTTTTTTTAGGATGAAATGTTTTACAGATGTCTGTTAAATCCATTTGATTCATAACTTCTCTTAGGTTCATTGTGTCTCTGTTTAGTTTCTGTTTCCTTGATCTGTCCATTAATGAGAGTGGTATGTTGAAGTCTCCTACTATTATTGTGTATGGTACAATGTATGCTTTGAACTTTAGTAAAGTTTCTTTTATGAATGAGGTTGCCTTTGCATTTGGAGCATAAATGTTCAGTGTTGAGTGTTCAACTTGGTAGATTTTTCCTTTGAGTCCTTTTTTTTTATCTTTTTTGATAACTGTTTGTTGGAAGTCGATTTTATTTGATATTAGAATGGCAGTTCCAGCTTGTTCCTTGGGACCATTTGCTTGGAAATTATTTTTTGCCAGCCTTTTCTCTTAGGTAGTGTCTGTTTTGTCAACAAGGTGCATTTATTGTATGCAGCAAAATGTTGGGTGCTGTTTATGTATCCAGTCTCTTAGTCTATGTCTTTTGATTGGGGAACTGAGTCCACTGATGTTAAGAGATAATAAGGAATAGTGATTCTTTCCTGTTATTTTGTTGATGGGGTGGAATTCTGTTTGTGTGGTGCTCTTCTTTTGGGTTTATGGCAATAGGATTTCTTTCTTGCTTTTCCTAAGAAGTTCTTCCTCTCCCTGGGTTGGAGGTTTCCATTTATTATCCTTTGTATGACTGGATTTGTAGAAAGATATTGTGTACATTTGAGTTTGTCATGGAATATCTTGGTTTCTCCATCTATATTAATTGAGATTTTTGCTGGATATAGTCGACTGGGCTGGCATTTGTGTTCTCTTAGGGTCAGCATGACATCTGTCCAGGATCTTCTAACTTTCATAGTCTCTGTTGAGAAGTCTGGTGTAATTCTTATAGGTCTGCTTTTATATGTTACTTGAGCTTTTTCCCTTACTGCTTTTATTATTACTATTATTACTATTATTACTATTATTATTATTAATTATTTTGTACATTTGGTGTTTTGACTATTCTTTTCTGCTCCAATGTGTTTGGAGTTCTGTAGGTTTCTAATGTTCGTGGGCATCTTTCTCTTTAGGTTAGAGGAGTTTTCTTCTATAATTTTGTTGAAGATATTTACTGGTCCTTTAAGTTGAGAATCTTCATTCTCTTCTTTTCCCAGTCTACTTGGGCTTAGTCTTATTGAGTGATGTTTTTTGTTGTTGTTGTTGTTGTTGTTGTTGTTGTTTTTGGTTTTTGTTTTTGTTTTTTTTGATGTTTTGGGTGAGGAGATTTTTTTCAGTTTTCATTTTCTTTGACTATTGTTTCATTGTTCTATATGGTATCTTGTGCCCCTGAGATTCTTTTTTCAATATATTTATCCTGTTGGCAATGCTTGCATATATTTCTCCTGATCTCTTTCCTAGTTTTCCTATCTCCAGTGTTGTCTCCCTTTGCAATTTCTTTATTGTTTGTATTTCCATTTTTAGATCCTAGATGATTTACTTCAATTCCTTCACCTGTTTGGTTATGTTTGCCTATTATTCTTTAAGGGATTTTTGTGTTTCCTTTTTAAGGGCTTCTACTTGTTTACTTGTGCTCTCCTGTATTTCTATAAGGAAGTTATTGATGTCCTTCTTAAACTCCTCTATAATCATCAGGACATATGATTTTTAATCCAAATCTTGCTTTTCCGGTGTGTGTTTTTTTATATCGAGTATTTGCTGTGGTTTGAGAACTGGGTTCTGATGATGCCACATAGTCTTGGTTTCTGTTTCTTAGGTCCTTGTTCTTACCTCTTGCCATCTGGTTTTGTCTGATATTAGTTGGTCTCCTGTGTCTGACTGGAGCTTCTCCCTCCTTTGAGCATATGATCTTTGAAATGAGAGTGCTGTGCTTGTGGACCAGCTTTCTTTGGACAGGTTTTAGGTCCAAGAGTTGTTGGAACAGCCCCAGCTCTGGATGCAGATGATGACTAGAGGGCACCAGTCCTAGGTAACCCTGCAGCTCCTGAGCACTGTGCATTTCTGGAGAGGTCTCTTTGAAGAATCAATGGAGAGAAAATGGGGTGAAACCTGTGGCCTGTGGGCTTAGGAAGGAGAGTGCTCCTGGCAGACCAAATCTCTGACAGGCAGGTTTTGTGTCCAAGGTCTGTGAGGCAGCCCCAGCTCTGGGTCACTGCCATGTTTTTGATAAGATTACAGGTGTGTAAGTCCTTGTTTTATTTTTATTGATAAAAAAGATTTTTACATAATATATCATGACTATGGTTTTCTCTCCCTCAATTCCTCCCAATTCCCTCCTACACTCCCTATTTTTTTTCCTGTCATATGTTCTTTCATTTTTATTATTGGGTACTTTTTATTTACACTGCAAATGTTATTCCCTATCCAGGTTTCCAGGCCATAAACCCTCTGTCCCATCCCTTGTCCACTCTATAAGAGTGTTCCCTTCCCCAGCAATCCTTCCCTTCCTGCCTCCCCTTCCTGACATTCCCGTACACTGGGGTGGGGCAACATTGGCAGGACCAAGGGCTTCTCCTCCCATTGGTGCCCAACAAGGCCATCCTCTGCTACGTTTGCAGCTGGAGCAATATGTCTGTCCATATGCACTCTTTGGGTAGTGGTTTAGTCCCTGGGAGCTCTGGATGGTTGGTTGTTATTGTGTTCTTATGGAGTTGCAAACCCCTTCAGCTCTTTCAATTCTTTATCAAACTCCTCCAAAGGTGACCTCATTCTCAGTTCAATGGTTGACTGCTAGCATTTGTCTTTGTATTTGACATGCTCTGTCTGAGCCTCTCAGGAGACAGCTATATCAGACTCCTGTCAGCATGCACTTCTTGGCTTCATCAATATTATCCAGTTTTGGAGGCTGTATACATATGGGCTGAATTTCCCAGGTAGGGCAGTCTCTGAATGTCCACTCCTTTAGTCTCTGCTCCAAACTTTGTGTCCACATCCCCTATTGTGAATATTTTTTGTTTGGCCATTTAAGGAGAACTGAAGCATCCACACTTTGCTCACCTTTCTTCTTGAGCTTCATGTAATCTGTGAATTATATCTAGGGTAATTCAAGCTTTTGGACTAATATCCACACATCAGTGAGTGCTTCCATATGTGTTTTTCCATGTGGGCTACCTCACTCAAAATAATATTTTCTAGTTCCATCCATTTGCCTATGAATTTCATAAAGTCATTGCTTTTGATTGCTGAGTAGTATTCCATTGTGTAGATGTATCACATTTTCTGTATCCATTCCTCTGTTGAAGGACATCTGGTTTCTTTCCAGATTCTGGCTATTATAAATAATGCTGCTATGAACATAGTGGACCATGTGTCTTTGTTGTATGTTGGAACATCATTTGGTTATATGCTCAGGAGTGGTATAGCTGGATCCTCACATTGTGCAATGTCCAATTTTCTGAGGAACCTCCAGAATGATTTCCAGAGTGGTTATAACCACTTTCAATCTCCACATTCTTGCCAGGATGTGTTGTCAACTGAGTTTTTGATCTTAGACATTCTGACTGGCTTGAGGGGGAATTCAGGGTTGTTTTGATTTGCATTTCTCAGATGACTATGGAAATTGAACACTTCTTTAGGTACTTCTCAGTCATTTAATACTTCTCAGCTAAGAATTCTTTGTTTTTCTGTGTACCTCATTTTTAATAGGGTTATTTGGCTGTCCGGAGTCTAACCTCTTGAGTTGCTTATATGTATGGAATATTAGCCCGCTATCAGATGTAGGATTGGTAAAGATCTTTTATATATCTCTTGGTTGCCATTTTTCCCTAATGTCCTTGTCCTTTTTCTTACAGAAGCTTTGCAGTTTTATGAGGTCCTATTTGTCCATTCCTGATCTTAGAGCACAAGCCATTTGTGTTTTGTTCAGGAAATTTTCCCCTGTGTTCATGTGCTCCAGGTGGTTCCCCACTTTTTCTTCTATTAGTTTGATTGTATCTGGTTTAATATGGAGGTCTTTGATCCACGTGGACTTAAGCTTTGTACATGGTGATAAGAATGGATCAATTTGCATTCTTTTACATGCTGGCCTCCAGTTGAACCAGCACCATATGTTGAAAATGCTATCTTTTTTGCCACTGGATAGTTTTAGTTCCTTTGTCAAAGGTCAAGTGTTCATAGGTGTGTGGGTTCATTTCTGGGTTTTTAATCTTATTCTACTTATCTACCTGCATGTCGTTGTACTAATACAGTTTTTTTTTTAATCACTATTGCTCTGTAATACTGTTTGAGGTCAGGAATGGTGATCCCCCCAGAATTTATTTTATTTTTGAGGATAGTTTTCACTCTCCTGGGTTTTTTGTTATTCCATATGAATTTGCAAATTGCTCTTTCTAACTCTATGAAGAATTGAGTTGGAATTTTGATGGGGACTGTATTGAATCAGTAGAATTCTGTTGACAAAATGGCCTTTTTTACTCTATTAATCCTGCCAATCAATGAGCATGGGAGTTCTGTTCATCTTCTGAGATCTTCTTTAATTTCTTTCTTCAGAGTCTTGAAGTTCTTGTCATATAGAGCTTTCACTTGCTTGGTTAGAGTCACATCAAAGTATTTTATGTTATTTGTAACTATTGTGAATGGTGTCATTTCCCTAATTTCTTTCTCAGCCTGTTTATCCTTTGAGTAGAGGAAGGTTACGGATTTGTTTGAGTTCAAAGTGGCTGGTTATAAAATTAACCTACCTTTCCTCTTATATGGATAAAATCCCTTTTTTTTCACTGCAATATTACAAGTTTTTAAGGGATAAGAGTATAATATATTAGGATACAGATACAAAGATATAAAATAAAAAACACACACATCTAAATAGGACAAAACCAATAGAATGTAGAGAGACCCTCCCCCAGAAAAAGGCAAAGGAAACAGATATAGATGCAGAGATACACTGATTTGCTTTTGCCGAAATCTCATAAAAATTAAACAGCAACAGCAGTAACAACAACAACAACAATCCCTAAAAAGATTATACCTAAATGGAGAAAACTAAATAAAAAAGATTAAAAGCTAAAGTTCTTTCTAAAGAGAAGATAAAAGAAATACCAAAAAGATATAATAAAATCAAACACATCCCAAAAAAAAAAAAATTCCGATGACATGACTATGAGACAAAGACCCTCCAAATAGGTCATTGAGTTTGTTTCCTGGTGTTTCCTGCTGCTGTTTATGCAGCCTACCCTTAAGACTAGTCTATTTCTCTAGTGAGGATCTTGGAGAAGACTAATTTTCTCCTTGTAAGTGGTTACCAATTGGAGATGGCTTCTTGGTTAGGGACAGATGTGTATGTCCATGTCGCCGTCCATCTTGGTGCAGATCCATGCTGACCTTGTTCAAGCTGCCTTAGACTTTTTGGATTCACTTGTGTTACTCCTGTTTTATTTAAAGGGTTTTATTTCTTTGATGTCCTCCACTCCATTTGGCTCTTATACTATTTGTGCCTCCAATCTTAATGTCTCATAATAGTATAACTTTATAACATAGTTCTTTCTCAAAACTATGGGAAAACCACGGTAACAAGGTAACTAATTTTGAAATTTCAAATGAACACTTAATGTTTTTCAAAATTCCAGGAATGCATGCTATGAGATCTACAAGCTAAGAACTGAGGGAGCACATCAAAAGACACTCATTTAGAAAAAAATTTGGATCCATTGGATCCATTGAGCATGACTATAACCCTAGAACTCAGTACTCAGAGCAGGAAGACCACGAGGTTTATACCAACTTTGATTAGACAGTAATGTGAAGACAGTCTAATTTACAGAGATAAAGCTTGTATAAAAATGCACACACACACACACACACACACACACACACACACACACACACACATATATATAACCTTGTTTTGTTGAATTCTAAAATTTTAACATTTTATTTTACTCCTTAGAGTACCTGAAGCTTTTGATTATGATTTAAAAAAAAAAAAAACTGGACACCAGCCAGGTAGAATACATCCCAAGAATAATGGTACCTATTAATATGAAGTTACATCAATAATAAACTGTATTTATTAAGTAGCATGAACATCATTATCAGCATTTTACAACTCTTCCTTAATTGCTACCAACAATGAAATGTTGAGACAGGTCCTATTAGAACTACTTTATGACAAAGACATTATGCCCTATTGTGGATTTAAAAAAGTGCACTTGTTGTGACTGGTTCTTGTGAGTACCACTCTGCACTTTCTCTCCTAGACTAGCTTTAACCCAGTTGGTAGGTCAACAGTTCACTTATAGTTCCCTTGGCAGGTTTGAACCATGCCAGGCCTACATATCTCAATTCTGTGGCGGGCCAGTTGCATCCTGCCACCATATTCTCTTGAATTCAATTAAGTTGTCACATGAAAGAACATACCATGCAATAATCTCTGATCCAATTGTTAAGATATAAGTTGCCCATCTAGACAGCATGAAATCCTGTACACACCCATCTCTTAAAAATAGTATGATAATCTATATCTATACACAGATAAGAATCTTAACATCTACTGCCATGTTCTCCTAGTTCCTTTTCCTCACTATGGCCCTCTCTCTCTTCTTCTCTCTCCCTTCTAAAACCTCTGTTCCCACCACTTCTTTATTGTCCAATGGCAAGTCTCATTTTATCTTGTCTGTGTTCACCTATATAATGACATCAAACTACATCCTATAAAAGTTAATTTATCTAGAAATATTATTTAAGTGGCTAGATGGGATTTGAACCCAGTGTGCTAACACCAAAGTTCCCAATCCTAAACATCCTTGAAAAATTGACATTAAAAATGGGATATAATTTCAGAATACTAAGTTTAAGCACACACACATTATGTGGACACTTTGGATCCAATTTTCATCTGTAATTTAGACAATCAGACAACCTACTGAGATATAAATATTTGTTACAGCTTCCCTGATGTTTCAACAAAACCTTTTTAAAATTTGAATTTCTGAAAAGAAATTCTGCAAAGGAGTAGGTAGAAAAGAGAAATTACTTGGAAAATATATCTGTAAAAAACCTTAGTTTTTAATATAATTCTCAGTACTTTTAAGCAGAAGCATTTAGAGAGTCTGTCTCAGCAATCCTCCTCACACTCTGTAGCAGCAATTGTTCAGAGAATAAATTGCATGCATGGGAAGACTGCTCTCCATTGACTTGAAACACTAAGTAATTATCTCATTCTGTCCCACCAAATCTGCTCAGTAAGTTAAAATAGACTCAACTTGATGAAGTATGTAATTTGAAATTCTTAAGTTTGTAATTTGAATGATTACTTTTTTCCATAAGCTGCTTACATGCTTACAGATTTTTTCATTTGTAAAAGCTAAAACATTTGGCTATGGAAACGGCATCAACAGAACTTGTCAGGCAATCCTTTGTTTATTAATAATCTTCTCTTGATAATCTAAATGATGATTAGTCTTGCCTCAGTGAATTCTTTACTCTTCTAATACACATTTAGTTTAATCCCTGTTACACATTCTGATTTGTCATAATTTGAGAAGTGGAATTGAGAAACAATCCTTTTAAAACTCAAAGTGACTAGGGCAAAAGAAAATATTTTAAATGTAGGAGGAATAGTTTTTTTTAAAGTATATTTAGCTGTGGCCAGATGTCACATATATTACAGAATTGCTTATAAAATTTCATCTCTAACTCAAAATTTTAATCATAATCTAAAACCATAATTCAACTGGAATATTTCTTTGTCTTTTACATTTACAATGTATTTTATTGTAATTAAATATGAAACTTTTACACATTTTAAAAATTATAATAAAAGCTATCTAATTTGCAGGACAAGATCTTTTTCATGCTAATAAAGTTTTGTAAAAGAATGGGGATGAAACTTTATAGATACATTTAGTTATTTTTCAGAAAGGTAATATCACTGCATATATAGTGAAAAGTATAAATATTTATACTATATTAAATTTATATTTAATTCTTTATACAGATGAGTATATATTATACGTAGTATGGTTATATAGTATAAACAGTATATAGTATAAAGAGATAGAATTCAATTATTCAATCTTGAATAGCTAGAACTGGACAATTCTTAGACAATACATATATTTTATATGGTAGAATACACAGACATTTCTCAAAGAATGTTAGTTGATTTTGACCAACCATCTATTTTATTTTTGGATGAACCTGGCATGTATGCACTGCAAAGTCAGCTGTTGATTTCTTGATTCTCCACCCTTCCTTTGACCATGTAGAAATGTTCTTTATATATCAGGCTTGTAATCCGGCATCCCATTGCTATCTTATTTCCTGGTCCTGCTAGCCAAAATTCACTTTCCTCTTTCCTACCTTCAGTCCCTTTTTGCATTCATTTAAATAGCACAGTTGAAAGATCAGGAAAAACTGCTTATTAGTTAAGAACACTTATATTCATCCCAGCCCGCAGCAGCTCTCTGCTCCCAGACCCGGTGACAGAGAGACCCAACCGCCTGGTCAGGTGGGCACTCCTGAGGCTGCAGAGCGGAAGAGACCACCAACACTGCTCACCCCTGCCCACATCCCTGGCCCAAGAGGAAACTGTATAAGGCCTCTGGGCTCCCGTGGGGGAGGGCCCAGGAGCGGCAGGACACCTGCCTGAGACACCACCGGAACCTGAAAGAAACAGACCGGATAAACAGTTCTCTGCACCCAAATCCCGTGGGAGGGAGAGCTAAACCTTCAGAGAGGAAGAAAAGCCTGGGAAACCAGAAGAGACTGCTCCCTGCACGCACATCTCGGACACCAGAGGAAAAAGCCAAAGACCATCTGGAACCCTGGTGCACTGAAGCTCCCGGAAGGGGCGGCACAGGTTTTCCTGGTTGCTGCCGCTGCAGAGAGCCCCTGGGCAGCACTCCACGAGCGAACCTGAGCCTCGGGACCACAGGTAAGACCAATTTTCTGCTGCAAGAAAGCTGCCTGGTGAACTCAAGACACAGGCCCACAGGAACAGCTGAAGACCTGTAGAGAGGAAAAACTACACGCCCGAAAGCAGAACACTCGGTCCCCATAACTGACTGAAAGAGAGGAAAACAGGTCTACAGCACTCCTGACACACAGGCTTATAGGACAGTCTAGCCACTGTCAGAAATAGCAGAACAAAGTAACACTAGAGATAATCTGATGGCGAGAGGCAAGCGCAGGAACCCAAGCAACAGAAACCAAGACTACATGCCATCATCGGAGCCCAATTCTCCCACCAAAACAAACATGGAATATCCAAACACACCAGAAAAGCAAGATCTAGTTTCAAAATCATATTTGATCATGATGCTGGAGGACTTCAAGAAAGACATGAACACACTTAGGGAAACACAGGAAAACATTAATAAACAAGTAGAAGCCTACAGAGAGGAATCGCAAAAATCCCTGAAAGAATTCCAGGAAAACACAATCAAACGGTTGAAGGAATTAAAAATGGAAATAGAAGCAATCAAGAAAGAACCCATGGAAACAACCCTGGATATAGAAAACCAAAAGAAGAGACAAGGAGCTGTAGATACAAGCTTCACCAACAGAATACAAGAGATGGAAGAGAGAATCTCGGGAGCAGAAGATTCCATAGAAATCATTGACTCAACTGTCAAAGATAATGTAAAGCGGAAAAAGCTACTGGTCCAAAACATACAGGAAATCCAGGACTCAATGAGAAGATCAAACCTAAGGATAATAGGTATAGAAGAGAGTGAAGACTCCCAGCTCAAAGGACCAGTAAATATCTTCAACAAAATCATAGAAGAAAACTTCCCTAACCTAAAAAAAGAGATACCCATAGACATACAAGAAGCCTACAGAACTCCAAATAGATTGGACCAGAAAAGAAACACCTCCCGTCACATAATTGTCAAAACACCAAACGCACAAAATAAAGAAAGAATATTAAAAGCAGTAAGGGAAAAAGGTCAAGTAACATATAAAGGGAGACCTATCAGAATCACACCAGACTTCTCGCAGAAACTATGAAGGCCAGAAGATCCTGGACAGATGTCATACAGACCCTAAGAGAACACAAATGCCAGCCCAGGTTACTGTATCCTGCAAAACTCTCAATTAACATTGATGGAGAAACCAAGATATTCCAGGACAAAACCAAATTTACACAATATCTTTCTACAAATCCAGCACTACAAAGGATAATAAATGGTAAAGCCCAACATAAGGAGGCAAGCTATACCCTAGAAGAAGCAAGAAACTAATCGTCTTGGCAACAAAACAAAGAGAATGAAAGCACACAAACATAACCTCACATCCAAATATGAATATAAAGGGAAACAATAATCACTATTCCTTAATATCTCTCAATATCAATGGCCTCAACTCCCCAATAAAAAGACATACATTAACAAACTGGATACGCAAAGAGGACCCTGCATTCTGCTGCCTACAGGAAACACACCTCAGAGACAAAGACAGACACTACCTCAGAGTGAAAGGCTGGAAAACAACTTTCCAAGCAAATGGTCAGAAGAAGCAAGCTGGAGTAGCCATTCTAATATCAAATAAAATCAATTTTCAACTAAAAGTCATCAAAAAAGATAAGGAAGGACACTTCATATTCATCAAAGGAAAAATCAACCAAGATGAACTCTCAATCCTAAATATCTATGCCCCAACTACAAGGGCACCGACATATGTAAAAGAAACCTTACTAAAGCTCAAAACACACATTGCACCTCACACAATAATAGTGGGAGATTTCAACACCCCACTCTCATCAATGGACAGATCATGGAAACAGAAATTAAACAGTGATGTCGACAGACTAAGAGAAGTCATGAGCCAAATGGACTTAACGGATATTTATAGAACATTCTATCCTAAAGCAAAAGGATATACCTTCTTCTCAGCTCCTCATGGTACTTTCTCCAAAATTGACCATATAATTGGTCAAAAAACGGGCCTCAACAGGTACAGAAAGATAGAAATAATCCCATGCGTGCTATCGGACCACCACGGCCTAAAACTGGTCTTCAATAACAATAAGGGAAGAATGCCCACATATACGTGGAAATTGAACAATGCTCTACTCAATGATAACCTGGTCAAGGAAGAAATAAAGAAAGAAATTAAAAACTTTTTAGAATTTAATGAAAATGAAGATACAACATACTCAAACTAATGGGAAAAATGAAAGCTGTGCTAAGAGGAAAACTCATAGCGCTGAGTGCCTGCAGAAAGAAACAGGAAAGAGCATATGTCAGCAGCTTGACAGCACACCTAAAAGCTCTAGAACAAAAAGAAGCAAATACACCCAGGAGGAGCAGAAGGCAGGAAATAATCAAACGCAGAGCTGAAATCAACCAAGCAGAAACAAAAAGGACCATAGAAAGAATCAACAGAACCAAAAGTTGGTTCTTTGAGAAAATCAACAAGATAGATAAACCCTTAGCCAGACTAACGAGAGGACACAGAGAGTGCGTCCAAATTAACGAAATCAGAAATGAAAAGGGAGACATAACTACAGATTCAGAGGAAATTCAAAAAATCATCAGATCTTACTATAAAAAACTATATTCAACAAAATTTGAAAATCTTCAGGAAATGGACAATTTCCTAGACAGATATCAGGTATCGAAGTTAAATCAGGAACAGATAAACCAGTTAAACAACCCCATAACTCCTAAGGAAATAGAAGCAGTCATTAAAGGTCACCCAACCAAAAAGAGTCCAGGTCCAGACAGGTTTAGTGCAGAATTCTATCAAACCTTCATAGAAGACCTCATACCAATATTATCCAAACTATTCCACAAAATTGAAACAGATGGAGCCCTACCGAATTCCTTCTACGAAGCCACAATTACTCTTATACCTAAACCACACAAAGACACAACAAAGAAAGAGAACTTCAGACCAATTTCCCTTATGAATATCGACGCAAAAATACTCAATAAAATTCTGGCAAACCGAATTCAAGAGCACATCAAAACAATCATCCACCATGATCAAGTAGGCTTCATCCCAGGCATGCAGGCATGGTTTAATATACGGAAAACCATCAACATGATCCATTATATAAACAAACTGAAAGAACAGAACCACATGATCATTTCATTAGATGCTGAGAAAGCATTTGACAAAATTCAACACCCCTTCATGATAAAAGTCCTGGAAAGAATAGGAATTCAAGGCCCATACCTAAACATAGTAAAAGCCATATACAGCAAACCAGTTGCTAACATTAAACTAAATGGAGAGAAACTTGAAGCAATCCCACTAAAATCAGGGACTAGACAAGGCTGCCCACTCTCTCCCTACTTATTCAATATAGTTCGTGAAGTTCTAGCAAGAGCAATCAGACAACAAAAGGAGATCAAAGGGATACAGATCGGAAAAGAAGAGGTCAAAATATCACTATTTGCAGATGACATGATAGTATATTTAAGTGATCCCAAAAGTTCCACCAGAGAACTACTAAAGCTGATAAACAACTTCAGCAAAGTGGCTGGGTATAAAATTAACTCAAATAAATCAGTTGCCTTCCTCTATACAAAAGAGAAACAAGCCGAGAAAGAAATTAGGGAAACGACACCCTTCATAATAGACCCAAATAATATAAAGTACCTCGGTGTGACTTTAACCAAGCAAGTAAAACATCTGTACAATAAGAACTTCAAGACACTGAGGAAAGAAATTGAAGAAGACCTCAGAAGATGGAAAGATCTCCCATGCTCATGGATTGGCAGGATTAATATAGTAAAAATGGCCATTTTACCAAAAGCAATCTACAGATTCAATGCAATCCCCATCAAAATACCAATCCAATTCTTCAAAGAGTTAGACAGAACAATTTGCAAATTCATCTGGAATAACAAAAAACCCAGGATAGCTAAAGCTATCCTCAACAATAAAAGGACTTCAGGGGGAATCACTATCCCTGAACTCAAGCAGAATTACAGAGCAATAGTGATAAAAACTGCATGGTATTGGTACAGAGACAGACAGATAGACCAATGGAATAGAATTGAAGACCCAGAAATGAACCCACACACCTATGGTCACTTGATTTTTGACAAAGGAGCCAAAACCATCCAATGGAAAAAAGATAGCATTTTCAGCAAATGGTGCTGGTTGAACTGGAGGTCAACATGTAGAAGAATGCAGAGCGATCCATCCTTATCACCCTGTACAAAGCTTAAGTCCAAGTGGATCAAGGACCTCCACATCAAACCAGACACACTCAAACTAATAGAAGAAAAACTAGGGAAGCATCTGGAACACATGGGCACTGGAAAAAATTTCCTGAACCAAACACCAATGGCTTATGCTCTAAGATCAAGAATCGACAAATGGGATCTCATAAAACTGCAAAGCTTCTGTAAGGCAAAGGACACTGTGGTTAGGACAAAACGGCAACCAACAGATTGGGAAAAGATCTTTACCAATCCTTCAACAGATAGAGGCCTTATATCCAAAATATACAAAGAACTCAAGAAGTTAGACCGCAGGGAAACAAATAACCCTATTAAAAAATGGGGTTCAGAGCTAAACAAAGAATTCACAGCTGAGGAATGCCGAATGGCTGAGAAACACCTAAAGAAATGTTCAACATCTTTAGTCATAAGGGAAATGCAAATCAAAACAACCCTGAGATTTCACCTCACACCAGTGCGATTGGCTAAGATCAAAAACTCAGGTGACAGCAGATGCTGGTGAGGATGTGGAGAAAGAGGAACACTCCTCCATTGTTGGTGGGATTGCAGACCTGTAAAACCATTCTGGAAATCAGTCTGGAGGTTCCTCAGAAAATTGGACATTGAACTGCCTGAGGATCCAGCTATACCTCTCTTGGGCATATACCCAAAAGATGCCTCAACATATAAAAGAGACACGTGCTCCATTATGTTCATCGCAGCCTTATTTATAATAGCCAGAAGCTGGAAAGAACCCAGATGCCCTTCAACAGAGGAATGGATACAGAAAATGTGGTACATCTACACAATGGAATATTACTCAGCTATCAAAAACAACGAGTTTATGAAATTCGTAGGCAAATGGTTGGAACTGGAAAATATCATCCTGAGTGAGCTAACCCAATCACAGAAAGACATACATGGTATGCACTCATTGATAAGTGGCTATTAGCCCAAATGCTTGAATTACCCTAGATCCCTAGAACAAACGAAACTCAAGACGGATGATCAAAATGTGAATGCTTCACTCCTTCTTTAAATGAGGAAAAAGAATACCCTTGGCAGGGAAGGGAGAGGCAAAGATTAAAACAGAGACTGAAGGAACACCCATTCAGAGCCTGCCCCACATGTGGCCCATACATATACAGCCACCCAATTAGACAAGATGGATGAAGCAAAGAAGTGCAGACCGACAGGACCCGGATGTAGATCGCTCCTGAGAGACACAGCCAGAATACAGCAAATACAGAGGCGAATGCCAGCAGCAAACCACTGAACTGAGAATAGGACCCCAGATGAAGGAATCAGAGAAAGAACTGGAAGAGCTTGAAGGGGCTCGAGACCCCAAAAGTACAGCAATGCCAAGCAACCAGAGCTTCCAGGGACTAAGCCACTACCTAAAGACTATACATGGACTGACCCTGGACTCTGACCCGATAGGTAGCAATGAATATCCTAGTAAGAGCACCAGTGGAAGGGGAAGCCCTGGGTCCTGCTAAGACTGAACCCCCAGTGAACTAGTCTATGGGGGGAGGGCGGCAATAGGGGGAGGGTTGGGAGGGGAACACCCATAAGGAAGGGGAGGGGGCAGGGGGATGTTTGCTCGGAAACCGGGAAATGGAATCACACTCGAAATGTATATAAGAAATACTCAAGTTAATAAAAAAAAAAAGAAATGTATATAAGAAATTCTCAAGTTAATAAAAAAAAAGAAAAAAAAAGAACACTTATATTCAAAGCAAGAGATGACCTTGGATCCACAGCACCTACATGAAAAGGTAGGCATGGACATATGTGCTTGTACCCTTAACATTTGCAAGGGGAGTTAGATATGTCCTAGGAGCATACTTACTGGAAAGGGACCCTAACCAAAATAGCTAGCTTGGGTTCAGTGAGAGTGTCGGAATCAATGAAATATGATAGGAGAAATTGAGGAAATCACTATCTGGACTCCATATGTGCAAGGATGGGTGGAAACACCTGAAAACCCATGTGTGCATACATCACACCACACATGCACAGAAATATAAGTCTTTCCAAAAGATTAGCTTCTATGATTCTTGTCATATACAAGGTCTATCCTCTTTTGTTTACTTTTCTTTTTTCTTTTATGAAATAACTAAAGTAATAGAAAAGAAGATATTATATGACCAAAAATGTAGGCAAGTATCCAATGTTTAGAAATTGTCTATTTTAAAGCTACCTAATTATGTGATATGATTATCCTTGTTTACTTGATCTGCTGGCTTCTAGAGCAGTATCAATTTTACTAAATGGTTTACAAAATGCTAATCTGACTTGATACCTTACAGAAGTAATGAGAACATTAATTTTTGGGGTACTTGTATGTTTTGTGTTTTCCAGTTTTCATCTTACTAATTTTATTTATTTTTGCAAATATTTTACTGAGCTGGAAGAGTATAGACAAAGACAATACATTTCATTTTCTTTACTCAATCAATGCTGTTCTATCATGTCTCAGTATACCCTATAAATATGAACCTTCAAAAAATGTTCCTATTCAACAATTCAGTAAGGTAGTGAGTGATAAAAACCAATTAATGGTGAGTTGAAGAGTTATTGGTTCTTGTAATAGCAAATGCAAGTCTTGTCATGCACAATGTCATCTGACCTAGGTCATTAGCTCACACATGACTTATATAGACCTAAAGTACATCTTGGTTAAAGGAGAGATTGAACAGTACAGTTAATTCACCAATACATATTTTCTGAGAAAACGGATGTTCATCTATCACTCATCTGTACTGATGTGTGAGTCTCACCTGCCTGAATGCTGAAGGAAAGAAAGGTTGTTTATTAGATGGACAAGACAAAGCAGCTTAATTACAGGATAACTAGTATGCTTGCTAGAGCATATTCTGCTTCTAAATTATTAAAGCCCATTAAAAATTGCAAACATTAATGCCCCTACTTATCAAATATCAAGTACATATACAACAACAGGTTTTTAATGTGAAGGTTTTACAATCATGTTAATGAATATACACTTCTATTTCCTTTACTAGTAATATACTTCTGAAATTCATAGTAATCTGTTAAGTTAACCAATAGCAATACTTGTAATAAGGACGATACAAAGTCATATTTTTGGTTTTATATTATACTTTTCATTCAAGAATTTCATGATTAGGATTGTGCTATGTTGATCTATGGCTATTTATTCTATTTTGAAGGACCGAAAACAGCATAGTAGTATAGTATAATATAATATAGTATAGTATAGTATAGTATTGTATAGTATAGTACCCTATGAGAATATTTTGCCAAATTTGATAAACAGTAAAATTCCTCAAAGAAAGTTTTACTGCCTGACAGGAGCCTGGTATAGCTGTTTTCTGAGAGGCTTTGCAAAAGCCAGACCAATACATATGTGGACATAAGTAGTCAAACATTGGGCTGAGTACAGGGATCCTAGTAGGGAATTTAGGGCAAGGACTGTAGGAACTGAAGGGGTTGCAACATCATAGGAAGAACAACATTATCAACAAACCAGAACCCCCCCCCCCAATGCTGCCAGGGACTAAGCTACCAACCAAAGAGTACACAGGGGGGAACCCATATCTTCAGCTGGATATGTGGCAGAGCATCTTGTATCACTGAGATGGGAGCCCCTTGGTCCTGTGGAGGCTTGATGACCCAGGGTAAAGGAATGCTAGTCTTTTGAGGTGGGATTCAGTGGGTAGAGGAGGGGGAACATTCTCATAGAAGCCAGAGGAGGGGATATGGGGGAGGCAGAAACCAGGAAAGAGGATAACATTTAAAATGTAAATAAATAAAATAACCAGTAAAATACTTCATTGCCAAAAAAAAAAAAAAAAAAAAAAAGCTTTACTGCCATTGGAATTTTAATTCCATGCTTCAGACAGAGTCAGTTCTGATAACTTTTTTGAGCATCTGTATTGAAAGTGTTGACATACCTTACATACCAACCAAGACAACCCCAGTGTGGTTGGAATGTCTGTCATGTCTCAGTTTCTCAATAATGTGAAAACTAAGACACATCTACCAAGATTTTTAGTCTGCTCACCTGACTAACACATGGGCACAATGTAATATTGATAGGACTCAAAATGCCATATGGGACAGGGAAGGTCTGGAAATATAGTACATTTCTGTTACATTATCTAATGCATAACAGCATACAATATTACAGAATGTGAAAATTGGGCAATTGGAAACAGTATTATCCTTAAATTGAAACCTGCTAGTTAGTCTAGCAGAATCTTGCCACCCTGTACCCATAATCACTAAGTCAAAAAGTTCAGAAATTTACCAAAATTTTTTTTGAATCTCTGCCATGGACATCCAAAACTTATCTGCTAGAATTGGCAGTCTTTTTTTTTTCTTTTTTTTTTTTTTTGGTTCTTTTTTTTCGGAGCTGGAGACTGAACCCAGGGCCTTGCGCTTCCTAGGCAAGCGCTCTACCACTGAGCTAAATCCCCAACCCCTAGAATTGGCAGTCTTAAAGCTAGAAGATTTTCATGAACATCTTATAAACAAAAAATAAGAGTTCTTTTCAGATACGAGAGTTCCAAATAAAATCTAAATCCCTTATTTTTTGTCTTATGTAGCAAATATACTGGAGAATTTTACGCATAAAGTTTGCTTATGGTATAACTTTCTTCTTTATTATATGCAACAAAGTTGTGAAGAAGTATAAACTTTATCAATATAACGAAGATTATTGTAGTCCTTGCATTGCTTTAGGAAGACATTGAAGGACAAGAAAAGGGAGGGGAATTTTACAGGAGACAAATGAAAAGGAGGACTACAAGGGATGCCATTAAACAGGATGCTTCAGTGGTAAGGATTAATAAAGCAGACTGCAGCAAATTCATCTGCAGCAGGAGTACATTTATATAAAAAGTAAAGGAAAGATACGATTACTTGAAGGCCTATGAGGAGTCTGTTTTGATCATTAGACTTTGGAAAAAGAAGGTCAGTGGATTTATGTTGAAGAAGAGTTTAAGGAATTGGCAGTAAAGCTCAATAGAAGAAGATATATTGTCAACAAAAGAAGTAGGATTTAAAAAAATTAAAAAAAGGATTGTTGGAAATCAAAGAGCCAGAGGAGAGGTTTTAGTTATGGGAGAAGAAAGTTCTTATTTATGCCTAATATCTACAAATAAATAAGAGATAGAGCAATAACAACAGAAGCTAGCTGAGCGATTTGAAAAAGCTAACTCAGTGTTGTCAAGTATGTAAAGATAGTTTATGCTAGCAGTCTCCTGATTTTAAAAAAGATAATCTGACAGTATTGTCTACCCCCAAAGATTATGTTTTTACAACAATGGAATTCATTCTGTTATTTATTGAAAAGGAAGTCCAGCAACAGGACCAAATTGGGGGCAGCTCAAGGGGAGCCCACAAGGCCTGACACTATTACTGAGACTATATGGAGTGCCCACAAAGGGGCCTATCATGACTTCCCTCCAAAAGACCCAACAAGCAGTTGAAAGAGTCAGATGCAGGTATTTACACCCAAACAATGTACAGAAGCTGCAGACCCTCATGGTTGAATTAGGGTAAAACTGGAAGAAGCTGAAGAAAATCACAACCCTGTAGGAGGACCAGCAATCTCAACTAACCTGGAACCCTAGATCTCTCAGACACTGGACCAACAACCAGGCAGAATACACCAACTGATATGAGGCCCCAGCACTTACAGCAGAGGACTGCCTGATTTGCACTTAGTTTGAGAAGATGCACCTAATCATCAAGAGACTGGAGGCCCCAGGGTGAGGGGAGGTCTGAGAAGGTGGAGGTGGGAACATCCTTATAGAGATGGAGGGAGGAGGGATGGGATATGGAACAATCAGAGTTTGAACTGGGAGGCAGATAAAATTTGGACTGTAAAAAGAGTTTAAATAAAAAAAGAATTTATTCTGGTATTTCTTATAAATAGTAATGTTAAAATCAATCAGTAATTAAAGAAAGCTATAATCAATACTAATCCTTTCCTTCTAGCTATCTTTTATTCTATTTCAATCTTCCTTAATACAGAATTGAGAATATGGCAATAATGAGGCTGGGAGGATGACTCAGAGCTAAGAGCACTTGCTTCTGACAAAGAAACCTAATTTTGCTCTCAGCTTCTGTGTGGGCAGCTCACAACTGCCTGTAACTACAGCTCAAAAAGATCTAGCCCTTCAATTTTTCCTCCTTGGAAACCCACAAATATGAGCATAGATTCATAAAAACACATTCATACATAAATAAATATCTTTAGTGGTAAAAAAAGTTAGTTGCAAAGTTGGCACATCTTGTTTCAAGATTAGTAAATAAAACATTCCCGACTATAATAGTGTAATTATATGATGAGAAGAAGAAATGAAAGGTTAGCTCCTCTAGTTGTTTCCCAGCAGATGTGTGGTTTGGGCACTTAAAGTGTCATTACACTATTGAAGAGAGGAGACTAAAGATGTAAAGACTTAAAGAGCTCGCATATCCTGTCAGGCACTGATGAGCATATCAATGCCAACTGAATGCTAAATTTTACATCCATACTTTCTCCAAGAAAGTGAAGTCACTCTTCTATTTTTCAGTGTGTGCTGCATCAAACACTTCCCTCACTGGCATGCTTGAAGTCTCTTTTTCCTGAAATGTCAGTGCTCTGCATCCTCAGTGTTCCTGACTCATCTTGTCACGCAGGGAATAATTCATTTGCCCCCTTCTCCGCATGTCTGAAGCTGAGCTATGCAAAGTTGCTGCCACATTCTTCTCAACCTCTGAACCACAGCAGTGATTTTTTTGTTCCAGCAGCACTTTCTCACATTAACTGATTCTTTAATTTTGAACTCCGTTGACATTTAGCTTCTTTCTCTAGAAGGTAAGCTGCACTAAGGATATCCCCTTACCCATGCCATTGACTCAGTATATGAAAAGCATGTCTTGCATATACCTGACAACAAACGTGTGCCTGTATTTAACTTTTCAACACCTGGAGAAAAAAACCTACATAAGGAAAGGAGGACTGACTTTGGTTAACACTTTCAGAGTTTCAGAGCTTTAAGTGCATGCAGACTGGCTTTATTGTTTCTGGATTAGCATTGCAGAACTATATTGTAACAAAAGGTAGAGCAAAGCTATTCACCCAAGATAGTCAGAAGCAAAGAAAGGCATGAAGAGTCAAGATAATTTTTTTTACCACCTTGCCTCCTCTAAATCTGGCCCAATCTTCAATACACTCATTCTGCTCTGAACTCAAAATAAATGAACTCATTAATGACACCAGCGTCTCATGCTTCAGTCACCTCTCATTGGCCCCAGTAACTGGTGACTAAGCTCTTTTTCCTTCAGCATATGACCTTGTTGGGTAAATACTTCATATTCAATCCATAACTCTAGTATTACAATGAAAAAATAGCTTTTTAACTTAGACTTTTTGGATAAAAAACATCTAAACAGTTAAATTTGTGGCATTTTAAAATATGTCTTATTCTATCATTGAACACAAATTCATTACTAGTCACTGAGGAAGAATGAGTTGAAAATAAGTTGTTGGGAGAGTTTTACTTGTTAAAGTAGCAAATGGAGACAAGGACCTTCTCCAAAACAGACTTATGTGTGACACCTAAGACAGCACAACAAATAAGTGAATGCCAAGTAATGTAGCTGCAAATTCCACCAATAACTGCCATTCTTGGGAGGGCTGCTTATATAGAGATATTCTGGGTCTGCATATCTAAAGCAATGATATTTTCTGATTTTAGTTTCTTACACAAGAATATCTGATTCTATAGCTAGTTACAAAAGGCTTTTTTCCCAAGGGCCTGAGAAGGCAGGAAGAGACTATATTTCCTTAGAGGATCATGAAAATAGAGAAAGATGGCATTTCTCCAGAGTTTAGAGTGAGAGAACAGAAAGGAAGCTGTTGCTAGAAATACCATGACCTACATCATTCAACAGAAAAGCTTTAATTGGTTCGGTGTATTTAGTCAGGGGCGGGGGATGGTAGGTGTCATCTATAGCAAAACTGGCAGGAAAAAACATACTGCTTAGCCACATGACCTATAAAATTTAATGACATTGAAAATATCAAAAAAACAAATGGAACAAGGCAGGCAGATTAATGGTTTTTACTCCAGTATTTCTGAGTCTGAAAGTGGGTTGCCTTGAGTTCTAGTCCAGTATGGAATACATAATGAGATTTAGACTCAAGGAAGTAAAACACAAAATGTATTCATTACGGGTTTTGTTGCTAGAAACAGACTCCTGACAAAAATAACCTTAAGGATGAAGGTTTTATTTCAGTTTACGTTTTGAAGGGACACAGGCCTCATGGTGGGTGGTTGTGGCAGAACTTGGAGAGGCTGATCACCACATCTACATTCAGGAAGCCAAGAGCAAGGAATCCTGGCTCGCAGCTATCTCTCTTTGTATGCAGTCTAAAAACCCAATAAAAGGCACACCCCTCATACTTAGAATGTTCTTTTCTATATCAATTAACCTAATTAGATAATCCCTCAGTGGGCTTCGGGATTATAAACTATGACAAGATGACAATCAATATTAACATTGTTTACTCAGCTCTTTTTTTTTTCTTTTTTCTCCACCTTTATTAACTTGGGTATTTTTTTTTTTTTTGGTCTTTTTTTCGGAGCTGGGGACCGAACCCAGGGCCTTGTGCTTCCTAGGCAAGTGCTCTACCACTGAGCTAAATCCCCATCCCCAACTTGGGTATTTTTTATTTACATTTACTCAGCTCTTTTAAAGCGCTTCATTGGTGTGCTTTGTGATGGTTCCCCTCACTAAACTCCATGGTCATCCACTGGATGCCAAAGTCTTGGTTAGCTCCCCTGCAGCCATTCAGTATTAGTGTGATGCACATGTATGTTGCTGGCACTCAGGCCACTGTACTTTCTCTGGGTTCTGTTACTAATGCATGCTAGAAAGTTCCTCTTCCCCAGAAAACTGTGTACTTGCATTTCAAAGACAGCCCTTACTTCCCAATTTTTTCTTTGTTCTTTCCACCAACTTGAAGTCCTGAAAAACAAAAACCAAAAATTAATGTACTTCGAAATGTCACATCAACTGTCCCATGCAATTCTTTCTCTGCATTTCAAACTGAAGTAGTCACTAAGAAGGGCTTCATGGGTATTAAAAAAAAAATTACTTGTCCTGTTTTGTTTTCTGTTTCTGTGATAAACACCATGAGCCCCCTCCCCCGAAAAATAGCAGCTTGGGGTAAGAAAGGAGTTATTTCAGTTTATATTTTCTGGCTTACATTCCAGCACTACTGAAAGTTATGGAAGGAACACAAGGCATAAGGACAAAAATAGGAAGCCTACTGTTCTAGTAGATATCTCCTTCACTCTTCCATCCTCCCAACAGAGCTGTCAATTGCAAATTGTAACTTTCGCTAAAAATCTACAATCAAAGGCAGTGTCTCTTGCTTTACCAGAAATGTTTCTTAAAATGGGATGATAATTACATTTGATAAAAATTTCTGTCCAGTAAAATGAAAGTATCTAATTTAGACTTACGGTTTATTCTGCTGTTTCTAGAATGGCAAACATGTTTTGGGGTTGTTGTTGTTGTTATTATTTATAACAAGAGAAAAAAATGAATTTGGGTGAAATGTCAACTCTGAAGTAAAATAGGCATTTGAACAATAACAATGGGTTTTTAATGTAAACAAACCCAGAAAACAAACAAACAAACAAAACCCCAAAAATGCAAAAGGATCTGAATTCAGTGTAGCTCCAAAAATCAACATTTCAATAATTCTTTATTTTAAATGAAATTAGAACTGGCTTCCTTTCACACTTTTTTTCAGTTTTAATGGACATTAACACTTAGTAGCTGTCTTGACTGTAGATAATAGAGATTTCTATCAACTGTTGGAAGAGCACAAATCAATATAAAAGCAGGAAGCTTAAGTCACAACAGAGACCTCAGTATGGGGCTACTAAGAGGGAGGACATTTCACATTCTCACAGAAAAAATATAAAAGACTCTTCTCTGAGCTGCTGGAAATTCATTCTACCTTTTGTGATAACGTATCTTAATTGGATTTCTTAAATAAAACGAAATCACCTTCGGAGACCTGCAGAATTTTTAGATTCACTTAGATTTTAGTTAGAAATATATCTTCACAGAGTATAGCATGCCATTTTTTTCTTGTGTTAAAGATTTAAATATTTTGAAAACTTTTAAATCATTCCAGTCAAGTTGAGATTTAAAAGAAAATACATCAGAGCAAAAGTATTGCAGCAGGTGCCTGTGTCTATGGATCTCAAGAAAAGATAATCTGTAAATAAAAATTAATTTGCAACTGTAATTGAATCCAATGTTGAAGTTCCTATAGTTTGTATACAACTTTCTTAACAATTATTTTCATTCTAAAATGAATCTTCCAGACAGCAAACTTAGATACCAAGCTTAGAAACAAGTGGTAGTGGCAAACCCTAGCATAATGATGTTAGCAAACACTAACAGGATGGTAGTGGCAAATCGTAGCGTGATGGTGCTGGGCGGGACCTTAGCACATCACGCAATATTTCTGTTTCACTTGGTTAAAGTGGTAGCAGCTTCCTTGGGAAGTCACTGTCATTTTTGCTTCCATTTTTTTCTTTTTCTTGTTTTATATTTTATTTTTCTTGCATATTTTATGTATTTACATTTCAAATGTTATCCTCCTTCCCTCCTCTCCCACACCCCCTCCCTTTACCCCTGCTTCTGTGAGGATGCTCCCACTCCCACCCACCCACTCCAAACTCAACACCCTGGCATTCCCCTACACTGGGGAAACCAGTGTTCACAGGACCAAGGGTTTTTCCTCCTATTGACACTGGATAATGTCATCCTCTGTTACATATGTGACTGGAGTCATAGGTCCCTCCATGTGTACTCCTTGGTTAGGGGTTTAGTCCCTGGTAGCTCTGAGGTCTATTTGGTTTATATTGCTTTTCTTCCTATGATTTGCAAACCTCTTCAGCTCCTTTAGTCTTTCTCTAACTCCTCCATTGGTGTCCCCTTGTTCAGTCCAATGGTTCTGCCTTCATTTCTAAACTTAATATTTACAGATCATTATTGCATCGTATGCTATGCATCCAGGAATAGACCAAGCAAAAATTTGATACTGATCCATACGTGATTTATCAGTGACAAAGACAATGGTCTACAGGTTAGATGGAGTAGTGTGCTCCATTTTATCACTATGTATTTGTTTGGCATGGCTTATTTGATTTTACTTAAATTAGATTATTACAAGTATGATGTGATGTAATTTTTCTTCCTGCCATGACTTAAGAATGTATAAAGAAAAATGCAACTCCTCCTGTGTAAAACAGCTTTGATTTTATGCCAATGCATAAAATTAAAATGTTTCCACCTAGTACCATTCATGCCAAATACCTTTAAAATACAGTATCGCATAAACATTATGAGTAATTATATTAATTTGTATCTATAAAAGGAGGCAAAGGATACACAGGAACAGAAAATAGGCACATTTGCTCTCAGCCTACACTTCAATGGAAAACAAATCCATAGACAGTCTACCATCTGTCTCCTAAACTGTGTGAGGAGAAAAGCTTTGAAAATCCAGCAGCCACTAATGTGACATGGTGAAACATTAATCGCCCCCTTAGGCCAATATAATTGTAGCTCCATGTTAATTACCTAACAATTAACAGCAGTAATTTCCAAGGGGCAATCAATGAATTAGCTTGTGATTTTCCCACAGATTTTGGTCCCACATTGCCAATCTGAATGCATTTTTAACTTCTCACTATACTTCATCAATGACACTTCTGGTGTATGAAATATAAATTCATTTGCACCCTTACTAATTAGGCTAGACTATATCCCTGTGTGCATTGCAAACTCTATTCAGTCTCACAAAGTCTCTGCCACAGGCATTTTTCCCCATTTAAAAATTCATTTTCTATTAAATTAGAAGGTCACCTAGCAGGGAAAATGTACTAATCAAGATTTTATCACTAACGAATTAAAGATTTTTAATAAGCAAGTTCAATTAAGTTATCCTAACAAGTGATAACAGCTATTTACAGTGTATGGAGATACACTCATGTGCAGTAAAGCATGGGCACTTGGATGCCTATTCTGTGGAGTGAGCATATGCTTTATCTTCCATGCAAAGATGGAAATTGTGTGGGCCCACGGACACTTGAAAGTTTCAAACCTGGCAGTTGGCTTTAAGAGATGAAATGAACTTCCTTGAAGTTAAAGCTAGTTCCCTGCACTGTTAAAAAAAACAAAAAACAAAAAACAAACAAACAAACAAAAGACATAGCATGCTTTAAATCAATAATTGGCTTTCACTGATCTTGAACTAGTCTCAGTGATTTGCATTGATATATTGATTACATTTTATTTTAAATGCTCACAGTTGTAATGTGTCATTAAGGTATTTAGATAAAGACTAAGATGCCATTGCTTCCATGCTTGACATGGTGATACATGCCTGGCATTCCAGTACTTGTAAAATAGAGGTAGAACGATCACAAGTTCAAGGCCCTCCTCTACTATATAGTGAATTCAAGTCTAGGACTACAGAGAACTTCCTTGAAACAAACAACAACATGGCTCTTAGAAGCTTTCTTGCTGTTCTCGCATCTTCCTGTGTGCTTCTGTCATTAGCTTCTCATTGACTGTGATCTGAATGTATAAAATAGAAAACAGAAATAACCCATTATGAGATCTAAATTGTGTACCATTTTACTTAGCACTATGAACTGTTGGGTCATCCTTATCTGTCTAGCCCAGAATATGAAACTTTTCCCATTATTATCCATACTTGTGCAATACCCATAGTTTAGTCAATACCCTTACATATATATATACATATATATACATATATATGTACATATGTATGTATATATATGTATATATATATATTCCACACTTCAGACAGTCAACCATCAGACTTACTGTCACTGTATTAGATCACTATGTTCAGTAAATCTGTAATTTACTTAATACCTTCTACTAAAAGACATAAGAGCACAAACAACTCAAAAGTCTTAAAGAATATAACCTTGATTATTTTGACAGGCAATGCTTTTCACGTTTCAATCCTTTTCCTTTGATAAACATCTAACATACTTAACACAGATGGTGATAAAAATCTTTGTAATAATGCATTCTTCATAAAACCACAGAAAATTCAATTTAAAGAAGACCTGAAAAGGTTAATTTAAAAATGAAAGAACAACAGCTAAGTGATGCAAATTGACCTATTTAAGGCCACACCACCAGTTAATAGCAGATGAATTGGCTGACCTATGAGGCTTATGCCCTTTATGCCACATTATGCTGCCATACTGTTAGTAATGTCATTATTTTAGTCATTAATGTCATATTTAGCACTAATTAATACATTTTATAAAGAATTTTAGGAGCTAGCCTCTTGCCTTTCTGACCCTTTCATTATTTTCCACCATTAACTGCTAAGTTAAAGAACACAATAATTCCTACTTAGTCCTACATGATAATAAATGCCCCCAGAAACACTCACTTATCAGTTTTGAAGGAACTCTTAAATGGTCTTTAATTTTCTATATTCATTTCTCTTCTGAAAAGCCCCTAGTAGCCTCATATATGATGCAATCATGGTTTGATCATCCTAAGTGAAAACATAAAAGCAAGTGCTTGCTGAGCTTTTTCACAGAAGAACATAGATGGTGTTTCAGAATGGTCAAATACAGAGGTAATGTGTTTAGTGGAACACTTTAAGAAGTTGTCTAGATATATCTGCAGTTCCATCCTGATCTTTTCCACATCCATGTTCTAACACTTTGATCCTCAAGCATCCTTGTCCATATTCAAAGCAACATTTCTTAATACTCATGTTTCTCAAAACTAGATGTTCTACTCCCTCCCTCTGCCTCCTCCCGTCTTCTCCTTCCACCTCCTTTACCCTCCCTCTCCATCCCTGCTCTTCTCCTCCACGCCTTTCTCCTTTTATCTCATTACAACGTTTCCATAAGTATATCCGATCATGGCTCTTTGAATTTATTTACAGAATTTTCTTCTATACGTTAATGTGTAGACACCACCTCCTTCATCAGACTATCCCATTAAAGAGCTTATTGCATGTAAGATTCTGAAATTACCTGAGATATCTTACTTGTTTTTTCTGATGTCTTCCTCTAAAGTATAAACACTAAAAACAGTAGTTCATTATGTAGTTTTTCTGACCATGTTTTCCCTTGGATCTACACATTGTATATGAAAAAAATTAAATATGTTTTCATTGCATTTAAAATAAAATTATTAACTATTTAAATATTTCAATCACAAATTAGATACTTTAAGAATCGGATTGCTTCCATATCATATGTAAACTCTGCCATTCACTGCTTTAGTCCTTTTTCTTTGGTCCACAATTGTGTTATTCAATCAAAAGCAAAATCTCACTTCTCAGGGTCTATCAAAAAATAAGTCTAGAAGAGAGAATATATAAATAGTAAAAATTTACTCAGCATTGTCGGGAAAGGCTTTTTGGGGGTATAACCCCTGAGTTGTTATCTAAAGGCATTAACTCCACATGCAAGATGTATTCTGTGGTGTGTGTGTGTGTGCGTGTGTGTGTGTGTGTGTGTGTGTGTGTGTGTGTGTGTGTGTGTGTGAAATATTTATAAAGACTTAAAAATGGCATGGGATAGTAGAAAATCAAAGGTATGGGGGAACTTATTGTCTGGAAATATGAGTGTAGCACCTGATCCTCCAGACAGTTGCCATGATGAATCTCCTCTGAATACTGAAAACACTGAAGAATCATTGACAGGTGCTAAGTAGCGGTGGCAAACAATGTGATCAGATTTGCCATTTTCATGTAACACAGACTTAGAAAGGAAGGGTTGGCAGACATTGGGAAAATGCAGCTGGGACATTCTAATATTCCCGTTGACAGATGATGTCATGCTACACTAGGGAGATGGGGTGAGGCAATGAAGACATGGATAAATTGAAGGGAATTCTACAGAAAGTATCCTACAGTGTTTGATGGTGGAGGTAGCAGTCAGAAACAAAAGTATCAGGAGCTACTCAGCCTTCACAGCAGGAAGGCTCCTGGCAATCTCAGAGATGTACAAATAGATCAGCCGTTTGTCAGAACGCTTTTAGAAGATCATGTGCTCAGTTTTTAACTGTTACATGGGAAATTTTTTTGAGAACTAATTATACACATGTTCCAAGGACGGTAGGAAATGACTGGGTTTAAAATGCCCACTAACTATAGGTATAGGGTCTGATACCACAATCGTCCAGAAGCGGAAAGCTATAGCCACTAAGCGTTAAGGGCTAATGAGAAAAGAAACTGAAAAGTGACATGTTTCCTTCTTCTAACAGATGACAATATTTCTATATCTGTCCAGCTTTTGGATGTTGTATAAGCCTACAATATGCTCATTTTGGTTTTTCTATATCCTCGATATCGTCTACTAGCCATTCCAAACATTCCAATACTAAAATGTCCCAGCTGCATTTTCCCAATGTCTGCAATGTAGTAGAACATCATTATTGAAAGGGTGAATCAACAAACAACCAACAACAAATATTTGGACATAGTTCACCTCTTCCTTTCTTTGTTTTTGTCACTTGTAAGAATACCCACATATAATACTAGATTTTCCTGGGGGTTACAAGAAATCAAATGAATGAAGTATTGGGCAAAGTGTCTGGAACCGAGAAGGACTCAGTTACTGTACATTCCTTTAATTTCTCACAATTGTTTCTGGTCAAGTATTATAGATTTTATTACTATGAATTATGTGCTAAGGATTACAGAACACAGGCTATTAAATGAAATATGTTAATATTAAATATATAATAGACCTTTACTATTCCTTTCTGTATAAAGGAATTCTAGCTGTGATGTAAAATATAGACTATGAAGATTGAGATGTTGCAGCCCCATATTTCAAAGAAAGGTTTTGCTCTTGACCTAGTACAGGGAATATTATTTGAACCCTCAGAATATCTCACTTGATATTAATGCCTTGTTTATCAAAGGCCTAAAATATATCTGACTGTTTGTGTGAACAATGTGGTCTCTGGTAGAGCACATTTGTTATGCAGAATCTGACTTAGCTCCTTATAAATTTAAGATTAAAGAAGAAATATCAGCCAGAAATGAATATGAACCATCAAATAGAAAAGAGCTCTTAAACCTGAATATACTCTTATATATGTAGTTGCACACTCCATTCCTAAGATAATGAATTGATTTTCATAGGATTTTGCAAGAAGACAGTGCAAAAGTGACTGACAGACTGTGTACAGCACTTCTGATCTTCAACCTCTCTCCATTTACTGAGTTTCATTTATATAACTTAATACTGGTTTTCTGGTATGTGTGGCTCCTTACAAAGAAGCACAGAATGTTAGAGAAATTCTGAGAGTTTCTACCATACAATGAATATCCTTCATGGACTGTTACTGCTTCATGACTTTTAGGAAACCATAACAAGAGCTCATAAATACAATCCATGTGTTTTGTTTATTTGTAGTGGTAACTTATTATTTATCCATCTTAACTGTGATTTAATAGTTATGAGGTATTAAAAAGATATATATATATATACTTGTTATCAGCATATCAATTTGATATAAGCATAAATTTTAAATGGCAATGTTATCATTATCTTGAATTGAAAATGCAGAGGAGTATTATCATATCTCATGAGAAAGATGAAGAAAACTGTTTATACACTTGTGCATCTAAGAAAATAAAATTAATCTGACATTTTATTTGTAAGTACACCTGTCCCCATTATTATTGTATACTTACCTGATATTGATGAAGTTGAGAATGAATAACTTCCTTTACAGCAAATGATCTTTGTGAATATTTACTTGTGGCATAAACATATATCAAGCAGTAAGAAACTTTTCTACTATGTACAAGGCCCTAGGTTGGATTGCCACCCCAACAAAAATAAAATTATAAAATATTAATTCATTTTAAATCTTAAAAAGTGGTTAGATATTTTTATTTCCCTTTATAGCACAAGTTTAAATTTTTCATATTAAACATATAGCTCAGTGTTAGCAATTACTACATGGTAGAGTTAGATTTGACCATAAATGCTTAGACTTCTGAACTAAAGCTCCATCTTATTCATTCAGAGATTTTATAACAAATTATGCTTAATCAAAATTAATCAGAACATACAAAAGATCAAAGAATCTAATACTTTACTACCCCCTTACCATCTTTTACAAAGATATAACTATATTTACACAGAGATAGCTTCACAATCTCTTAACTGCATGAAAAAGAACTGAGTTCTAAATCATTTCCTCAAAATCCTCCAGGGTTTTTCTTTCATGGCCTCTTCCTTTCTATCTAGGGAAGAAATGTGTTGTTTCTGGGAGACTCCATTGTGTCATGTAATGTTGTTCTGGGAACTGTCTTGGAGAAGGTATTTTGCTGCAGCAGACACACGAGAGGATGTTTTGGTGAGTATAGACATGTGGAAGCTGTCTCATGAGATGCATATGCTCTTTTGCTGCGGTTGACACTAGAAAAGTCTTGTGATGTTGAGTAAGAATATAAATATAACCCCACAGACAGGGAGATGATGTTCTTGCATTGGTTTACCATTCAATGATTCTCTGAATCTTACCATGTCATGACAACTTAGAGAGAGAGATGCCAAAGAACTTCTCATGATATTCTGACTGGTTCTTGCTTCTTCCATGGACTCATACTGATTCAGTGGAGCCTTGGAACAAGTCGCTGCTATTAATTTGTGTTTAATGTTTGATGTTAGACAGGATTGTTTCTACTGATTCAGATTTGATGTTTTGGACTGGACTGTTGATATCCTGACAAAGAAGGTTGACATCATCCCAAAGAACTACTTCTGAACAGATCCATATCCCCCTTGTCCTATTAACCATTTTTTTCTGTCACCTATATTTGATGGGATAAAAAAAGGTTGAAGTGTTTAAGAACCCTAATTTAAAAATTATGAAAAATGTAAGCCTATACTGCTGCTTGTTAACAGTACCTCTCCCATCTTTTAGAGACTCCTTGAGTCTCTAACACATCGCAAGGCAGCTTCCAGGCCACGAGACCCATATAGATTCTGTTTCTATACAGCTGTCTCTTCCCTAATGATCATGAAATAAGGTTTAAAATGCTTTTAATTAAATCAGAATAACCTGAAAGTATGTGACGTGGAGACTACAGAATGTCAGCTTGATCTTTCTGCCTGAATGTCACCCATGCCCTCTATTGTCATGCAGTTTGGGTGGTCTGCCAAAGCTACTCTACAGTACAAGTTGCTTTCAGACACCCTATCCCCCCCCCAAAAAAGGAAAGAAAGACAGGAAGGAAGGAAGGAAGGAAGGAAGGAAGGAAGGAAGGAGGGAAGAGAAAAAAATAAACAGAAGGCACTTTAAAAATTAATTCAAAGATGATCTATCTTTTTTTTTAACTTGAGTATTTCTTATATACATTTCCAGTGTTATTCCCTTTCCCGGTTTCCGGGCAAACATCCCCCTCCCCACTCCCCTTTCTTATGGGTGTTCCCTTCCCAACCCTCCCCCCATTGCCGCCCTTCCCCAATAGACTAGTTCACTGGTCTTATGTAACAGTTTCTACATAAATAAAAATTTATTGAGCTTTTTGATGGGATAAAAGTAATAAAAGTTTCATGAAAAATAAGTGAACCATGTACATATAAATTATGGGGAAAGAAAGACAAATGAGGGAAATGATTTAACTTGTATAAGAAAAGATCGATATAGAGAGTTATCTCATTTTTATTGCCAACAAAACAATAGTAACCTACATTCAAAATTTCACATTCTAGTACTACTTCTATTACTGTAGGATTCAGTAGAAAGAAAAGAAATGAAGTAATATCACTTACAGAATTGATACATGAATTTTCTTTCAGTTCCTTAAATAAACAAATATGTTAATAGCCAACCTAAAATTATAAAGCAGCTTAACAGTATTAAAATTTTATAAAATACAGTAAGTATATTATATATATTTTAGATTGAGTTTTTATATACGTCAATGCTTCTATATACTCATAGCCATTTTCATTGTTACTCTTGCAAGTATTGCAAATGAATTTATAAATCTACTTATTTTTATCATCTATAAAATTCTCATGCTTTTGAAATCTTATCCATAGATGATCCATCATTTGTAGTCAGCCCACAAAAGAAGTCTGTGCTTAGAAGAGTTGAGAATGGATAAAATAAAAAAATATATATTTTATATATTTAAATATATGTACACATTTTATAAACCCTACAGTAATTTTTTTCCATTACAATCTGACTAAAGATTACTCAGTAGAGCAATATTAGTCCCTGGAGAATTCTGATGTTGTCTTTGAAATAGAAAGTTTTAAGCCATGTTAAGAGAAAAAAAAAGACGTAACAAAAGGGAAAAAAGAACTCCCTCAGAATGCAAAACACTAGAAAATTGGAGTAAAGAAGAAATTGAAAGGAAACAATTCCCCTAAATGGTCACAGTTTCATCAATTTAATTGTACCATGTTCCACAGAGATTTTTTATTAATTAATTATTTATTTATTTTTACACTCCATATTTTATTCTCCTCGCAGTTCCACCCCCACCACCACCGCTTTTCCATGTCCCACCTTGCCCCCCATGACTCCACAAAAATGTCCCTATCCCACCCACCCTATCCACCCCACCACACTTCTTGGGGCTTCCAGTCTCTTGAGGGTTAGGTGCATTTTCTCTGATTGAACCCAGACCTGAGAGTCTTCTGCTGTATATGTGTTGGAGGCCTCATCTCAGCCGGTGTATGCTGCCTTGTTGGTGATCCAGTGTCTAAGAGATATCAGGGGTCCAGGTTAATTGAGACTGCTGGTCCTATTACAGGGTTGCCCTCCTCCTTAGTTTCCGCCATCTTTTCCCCAATTCAGCCAGAGATTATGCTCATTGGTTAAGTGCACATATCTGCATCTGACTCTTTCAGCTGCTTGCTGTGTCTTTTGGAGGGCAGTCATGATATGTCCCTTTCTGTGAACATCCCATAGCTTCAGTAATGATGTCAGGTCTTGAGCCTTCCCTTGAGCTGGATCCCACTTTGGCCCTTTCTCTGGACCTTCTTTTCAGCAGGCTCTTCTCTATTTCCAACTCTGCAATTCTTTCAGACAGGAAAAATCATGGGTAAGAGATTTGACTGTAGGATAGCAGCCCCATCTTTCACTTGATGCCCTGTCTTTCTGTTGTAGGTGGGTTCAATAAGTTCCCTCTCCTCACTATAGGACTTTTCATCTAGGATTCCCCCAATTCCCTGTGAGTGCTGAGGACCTCTCACTTCCCAGGTCTCTAGTACAACCTCCTTTCTCCAGAGGTTGCCTGCTTCCATTCTTTTTGCTGGCTCTCAGGGATTCAGTGCTTTTCCCCCACCCAATACCAGATCATGTTCTCCTCTACCATCATCCCCATCTCCTTTCCCTCCCCTGGTCCTCCTCACCCATCTTTTGGTTGCTTTCTTTCAGCAATCAGAATGTTTTTCTATTCAGAAAAACAGAGCTTGCCTTTTTCACTTTTAAAAACCTTTTTCAGTCATTAAAACTGTGTTCAATAACCTCATCTTTCAGCTTATTAATCACACATGGGTTTTATGCAGTAGAACAAATTGGAGTGATAGAGATCAAGATGTAGTCATTTCATTGGTTTATTCTTCATCACTACGGCAAAACAGTGAGACGATCTTTGCTTTATTTCGACTCATAATTTCAGAGGCTTCAGTCTGTAGTCAGGGGGCCTCATTACCTTTGCCCATGGTGAGGCTGAGCAGCACAAACTGGGGAAAACTGTTTATTTTGCAACAGCCAAGCAGCAATGATAAAAGATGCAGAAGTACATGATTCCTTTACCTCCTTCAAGAACAAACACTGAAACCCAAATTCCTTTCACACTGTCCTACCTCCTAAATTTCTCATGACTTTTGTCCAAGCCATAAACACATGGACCTTTGAAGTACATTGCAAATCCAAGCCACATCAATCATGAATTTCAGTGTTCCTAATTAATTTTACTGTATATTTGCTATTGTTGAAATCATGTTAAAAGCTCTGCTTCCATCTTCTTTCATGGATAAGATATGAGAGAAAGAAAAAAACGGGGGCAAATCCAAAGTAAAAAGAATTAAAATATGAGTAAGTAAAGAAATGAGAGAAATTTTAGAAATTAACTGCATATCAACATCTGATAACACATTTTTTAACTCTCAGTGATTATGTTTAAGACATGTTTGCAATAATATTATTCCAAATGACATTATTTGAAATATTATGATATGGCCATAAATTAATTTTGAATGGCATTTTAGCACCTTTTTTACCTTTATAGCAATGTTTTTAAAGAAATTAAAAAAAATTCATATTCAGTGGTAAAACGAATGCTTAGGAGAATCAAGGCCTTGTGTTAAATTCATTACCCAACAAAGGTATTACAAAACTATAACAGCCACTCAAAGGAATTATAAAACTTTAGACAGGCATTCAGTCAAGGGAGATTCTTCTTAATAAAATATATTTTTCTATGACTTACTTATAACACCTTGTATGATGTCTTCCAGCTCCATTGAACTCTCTCTCTCTCTCTTTCTCGCTCTCTCTCTCTCTCTCTCTCTCTCTCTCTCTCTCTCCAGGATTTTCTTCCTTTTCATGGTTGAATAGTGGTCTATTTGAGTGTTTGACACATTTTCTTCATCTCTTTAAGCCATTTATGGATACAGCATGATTCCATACCATGAGTATTGTAAATAAGCATGAATATACAGATAAATATATGATGTACTAATCTCCATTTATTTGGACAACTACAGAGAAGTATAATAGTTGGGTCATATAATCAACTTCCATACTCTTTTCTATAATAGTCCCAGTAATTCATTTCTCCGCTAACTGTGTGTGAACCTTTTTATACACAGAAGGAGAGTTGTTGTTCTTTACAAAAACAAACAAACAAATGAACAAACAAAAAAAAACAAAGTTAGCAGAGTGTGTTGGGAAGACCCTTCAATCAAAGCACTCAGAAGGCAAAGGCAAGTAGACCTCTGTGAGTTCAAGGTCAGCCTGGTCTACAGAGTGAGCTTCAGAACAATTAGGATTGATACATAAAGAAATCCTGCCTCAAACCTCATGTAAAGTCAGCATGGTGGAACACACACGGAATCTCAACACCCAGAAGTTAGGGGAAAACTGGGTGTTGTAGCATGCCTTAATCCCACTGGGAAGGCAGAGGCAGGTGGATGTCTGTGAGTTCCAGTGAGATCAGCCTAGCCTAGAATGTGATGTCCAAGACAGCCAGAGCTGTTACATACAAAGGCAGCAGGGACAATATTAGGCACTGTTCCAAGAGAAAGCCAAGGCAAATTATGATTACATATGCTTAAGGGGGACACTGTGAGGTTAGAAGAAAGGGACACAATGTGGAATAGTGAGACCAGTACTGAGCTGTGAACACACGAGAGCCAGTTTCAACAATTTTGGAGCAAACGATGTGCTGTCAGAATCTACAGTTATCAATGTCTCCAAACTTATATTTCATTCAAATGCTCTGTATGTACAACTTTCGATAATTGGAAATACCACAATAAAACATTAAATACATCAAAAAAAAAAGAAATCCTGCCTCAAAAATACAAAAACACACAAGCAAACAAAAACAAAACGAAACAAAATCAAAAATCAAACTCTTAGTCTTAATCTAGATTTACAAAATTTGAAACTTTCTTTGCGAAAGATCAAAATGTCTTCTTTCAATACAGGAAAATCTATCAAACTTTTGCATTATGGAATCTGCAAAGTAGAGTGGGAAAAAAGGTTAAAAACTATCTCCAGTCTCTTCTTCTGTCTGAGACCCAAGTAGCCAGCAGGCCATGTGCATATTTCTCACACAACCATGGTGAGATTTTCATTTAAGCCAGCCCTGTCTTTCATTATTAACAGAAATACTTGTTCAGGCATGAACTCACCACATGAAACAAATACAGAGGACCCAGGCTATAGCATAAAGTTCACATACCTGAAAGTGATCTGGAAGTAGATAGTATATGCTGAGGCATAAAATTAACTATTGATAAAGTTATAATGGCCAAATCTTCAGTTGGTTGAATCAACAGAAAAGTTAACACAATACAGAAGAATAAGGATAAGCACAGTTCAAGTTTGAAATTTATGCAAAGTATTATGAGATCGTAGGTGTTTTAGTAAGAATAGATCACAGAATAATTTCTGAAAAAATATCTTAATAAAATGCACATCCAAGATTCTGAAGAAAAAATAGAATGAATGAATTTTACACTTAGAATACACATATATATATGTATATATATGTGTGTGTGTATGTGCATGTGTGTGTATTACATGTACATGTGTATATACATATATGTGTATGCATATGCAAGATCTCTATTTTATATATATAATTACATTCATGAAACCCTGAGCTAAAAAACAACTTACAAAATTTGCTTAAACAACAGTATAATATTTTAGAAAATTAGTTCAAAAGGGAATCTATGTTTGCAAATACATATGGAAAATCGTCATTTTGCATTAATAACATAGTTTGAATACAGGATAAAATATTCTATTCAGAATAATAACAAATATATTACACAGAAATAACCTAAGTTATAAGTAAAACATTTATATAAAAATAATTATAGAACATTATTTAGAAACATGAAAGAACATAAAAAGAGAAGAATTGTATCATTTAATACATATTAAAATTTCATAAACATAATCTATTAATTATTTTATTGGATATTTTGGTTTAAATTTCAAATGTTATCCCCTTTCCCAGTTTCCCATCCATAAACCCTTTATCCCATGCCCAGCCCCCTTCTTCTCTGAGGGTGTCCCTGCACTCAACCACCCACCCTTCCTGCCTTCCTGCCATGACATTCTCCTACACTGGGAGGTTCAGCCTTCGCAGGACCAGGGGCTTTTCTTCCCATTGGTGCCCAAGAAGGCTATCCTCTTGGAAGCCTTCATATATAGCTGGAGCCAGGGTTCTATCCATGTGTATGTTTGAGTGGTGGTTTAGGCCTAGAGATCTCTGGTTGGTTGGCATTATGGTTCTTTTGGGGTTGCAAGCCCCTTGAAATCCTTTAATCTTTTCTCTAACTCCTTCAGTGGGGACACCATTCTCAGTTCAATGTTTGGGTGCAAGCATTTGCCTCTGTACTTCTCCTGCTCTGACTTAGCCTCTCCGGAGAAAGCTATATCAGGCATCTGTTATCATGCATTTCTTGGCAGGTCATTTGGAATAGAAGTTGTTGTCTTATCTCTGCTCTTAGGTGTGTCAGTGCTCCTGGTGACTGGCTTTCAGCTCTGGGCACAGGCAGAAGAGAACAGAAGAATCCTGTCCTTGACTGTTCCTTGGATCCTATATCCAGAGGTTGGTTCCTCTTAGTCCAGGATTGTGAGCAGAATTGGTTATCTACCCTGAGCTCTCAAGATTGTCCACACTTCTGAGAGTCCAGCTCTCTACCCCTCAGCATTTAGGTCATCATTTACTCTTAATGGTAGTATTTAAAATCATATGTTCTATGCCTTACAGTGCACTCATTTTTTCTTCAAGGACTTGCTTATAAAAATATACATAAAATATTTTGTTTACATTTTTACTGTAGTAAAATTATTTTTCCACTAGAAGTAATGCCCACTGGTTACTAAGTCACAACTACGTTAAATATTAAGAAGGCTATAAATATAAGAACATAGAAAGAAATTAATGACATTCATTGGATGTGACCATCATGATAAAATGTATTATTCAGTGAAGGGAAACAGAGAGCTATAGCTGAGGAGTGACAAAATTCTGCTTGAAGGTTAAAGATGTATGATTGCGATATAATGGATAAAACACTATTTTTCAGTGCTGTGGATTTTAATTTTAGAAGAGGACAAGGGTAACCTTTCAATCATACGATGATGGGTAAATAAGCACTAAGAATTTTTGTGGAAATAATGAAGTCATTATTACTTCAAATGTAGAAATAGAGGTAGGATATAGCCTATCTCTGATGGCAGATGTAGTCCCATGCTTCTTTATCAGACTCAAATTTAAGTTGAGCATTTCAGAAAAGATGGTCCGACTACCCTTGGCTTTGCCCACTACAAATCCTTTGCATGTATAATTGTCTTCAGACCAAACACTTAGTGCCCTTTTCCTAGGACCATGCCTTCAAGTGCCCTCCCTCATCTTTAACTACACTAATAACAGCAGAGTAGCATAATGAAGAGCAAAGTGCAGAGTATAACAAGGTCAGCAAATGGACATCCTGGCGTCTGTTAGTTGTAGGACTATCAGTTGGTCACTTTACATCCCTTAGTTTTAGTTCCCTTATTTTTAAATTAATTTGTGATGGTCCCTCTGGGCTGAAAAATAAATACATGTCTTATTGTGAAGTTTCCATAAATGCTTCAGCCTTTCATTCTGTGATGATAACAAGAATAGATCAAGTGGTTTTTGAACCACATGTCTCATACTCTACCAAAACTGTAACTTGTGCTTTTACCATATAGAGTAACGCAAATTTTCATTCCTAAAGAACTGAGATCCTTGGCCATTCATTAAGTATTGAATTGGCACATTTTCCTTGCTGTGAATAAGTTATCAACCATGGGAAATTATACATACCAACTCAGCAACCCTCTTCCCTGTCATAAATGGTCAGGGAGCTGCATTTAATGACACTAGGGTCCTGTTTCATGATGGAAGTTTCCTTCTTCAGAAAAAAGTGTAACAGTACATAACTCTAGGCATGGACATTGCAATGAATCATTCAGTGAGACAGTAGGCACAATAATAAAAAGGAGCTACCACCTCCACTTCTTGTTGTCTAGTTCTGAACATTACGGACTAGGTGAAATCATACGATATAAATTCTAGTGTAAGAACATACTGTATCTTACATAAACCCCATAATATTTGAGTGCCATTCAAATCTCTGCACTGAATGAACTGAATTCACAGTTTGTTCCAAAATCATCAAGAATAGAACTATTGAACATAATAAATAGAGGGCATCCAGTTCAGGGTGGAATAAAGAAGGCATGTGGACCAATCTACTAATCAGGCCTTCAAATTACTCACTTTGTTATTCATTGTTAAAGTTATCCAGATGCTCAAAATGTCAGGGAAAGAAACAATGAAATAAGATGCTATGGATGGCAAAATCAAGTATTGGTACAATTTACCTATTTACAGTGGACCTAATAGGAAGTCAGTCTTTCGTATAACATTCAAGTTTAGTGGCCATTCATGCACAACTTCATAATTGCTGAGGGTATTAAACATCACTCCTGTGATAGATAGACTCAATATTCTATTTCTGTGTCCTGAGATTAGTTCAGTCCATCACTAGTATCATAATACAGATATTGTTTCCCAAATAGATAATTGTCAACAAAGGATATTAGAACCTTGCTAGAGATTGTGAATCTTTCCTTTGTTTCTCTGACAAGAGCTTACTACATGCTTTCTAATACATCTCCAAATTCCAATGTTATTTTAAGTATCATGAGTTATATGTTCTTAGACTCAGACAGTCCTCATAGTATCTTGAAATAAAAAATTAAACAGTTTATATATTTCACAAGAAAAAATCAAAAGGACAGGTTCAACAACATATACAAATTTGTATATGTTGCCTACAAGGTAGAAGGTGAACAAGCATTGTCACTCTTTCTTTGGTAAGGATAAACAGTACCAGAACTCACCCTTTAATAATCAAATCCAGAAAGCAATAGAAAATCAAACATCACTTCACTGATGTGTCAAGGCATTGTAATTTCTTCTGACATCCTCTGGCATGTTTGTTCTTGAGATATTTATGCATTTATAAATTCTTGTTTCTCAAATCCTATTAAGATACCAAGAAGCTTGGGGTTCCTACTGGTAGTATAATGAGAAAATACTCATTTGGAGTAAATGCAACTTAAAATACAATGATATATTACTCTCTCATTCAAACATGAGCTGTTTCTGAACATTTGCAATGAAAAAAATTATAAGGAAATAGTTTCATGTAAAATATCAGAGGTTACACCATTTGCTTATGAACATGGGCATAAATACCATAGTTCACTGAGATAGAAACTAGAGTTGAAGCCCCTGGCTTCATAAAGCTCATGCTAATTATAGCCATTTCTGATTAAATAAAATGCAAAGTGAAATGAACATCTTTCGAGGCAGAACCACTTGATCAGCACTTTTTTTTTTATTAACTTGAGTATTTCTTATTTACATTTCGAGTGTTATTCCCTTTCCCGGTTTCCGGGCAAACATCCCCCTAATCCCTCCCCCTCCCCTTCTTGATGGCTGTTCCCCTCCCCATCCTCCCCCCATTGCCGCCCTCCCCCCAACAATCTAGTTCACTGGGGGTTCAGTCTTAGCAGGACCCAGGGCTTCCCCTTCCACTGGTGCTCTTACTAGGATATTCATTGCTTCCTATGAGGTCAGAGTCCAGGGTCAGTCCATGTATAGTCTTTAGGTAGTGGCTTAGTCCCTGGAAGCTCTGGTTACTTGGCATTGTTGTTCATAAGGGGTCTCGAGCCCCTTCGAGCTCTTCCAGTTCTTTCTCTGATTCCTTCAATGGGGTCCTATTCTCAGTTCAGTGGTTTGCTTCTGGCATTCGCCTCTGTATTTGCTGTATTCTGGCTGTATCCCTCAGGAGAGATCTACATCCGGTTCCTGTCAGCTTGCACTTCTTTGCTTCATCCATCTTGTCTAATTGGATGGCTGTATATGTGTGGGCCACATTTGGGGCAGGCTCTGAATGGGTGTTCCTTCTGTGTCTGTTTTAATCTTTTCCTCTCTATTCCCTGCCAAGTGTATTGTTGTTCCCCTTTTAAAGAAGGAGTGAAGCACTTTTTCGTGATGATACCAACCACAGAATACAATTGTGCAGAACAGGAGAAGGAATACATAATGAACATGGGGAAGTTCAGACAGATTTTTAAAAGACTCCACTATGTTCCTCACTTTAGCCTCCTTATTCCAGGAGATAGAGAATCACTGTGGGGTGTACAACTTACCAATTTTGTCTGTTCCTTTACACAATCAAAGAGACAGTTGTATAGACCTAATGAACTATGAAATATGAAGCTTCCCAAGGATTGTGACTTGTTGTGATGTACAGTGGATCACAGCTAAGACCTCTGAGAGCTATTTCCACCCACATGCACAATCAATATGATACTCATAAACATTTGAATATTAAGTTTATTTTCATACTAAATGAAATAATGACCTCTTATACATATTAATAATTGCAGTTTTATTTAATCTAGGTTTCCTCAATGTTTTCTGATAAATGGCTTTGATAAAAATTACATATAAATGTTGAGACTTAATGGTATTTATATTTATTTGATTTGTTTGACTTTATAGATATTATTTTTTAGGTTTCTCCTGTGTATGCATAGGAGACAGTTGCTGGTTTTTGAGAAAGAGTATCATTTTGTTGTCTAAGCTGACCTGTAATTCACCATGAAACCCAGATTGTCTTCAAACTCATGACTATTGCCTCAGCCTCCATAGGCTGAGCTTACAGGTAATTACAGCAAGGGCATGTGAAAAGCTTCTGTTTTAATTAAAGAAATACTGATCACAGATAGGATTCTTTTTTTTTTCTCATTTGGCATCATGTACTGCTGTCCTGAATATTAGCAATATTAAAAAGAGAAGAACATGCTGATGAGCCTAGAAACTATGTTCTACACAAGAAAAAAGCCAGCAGTGGATTCATTACATCAATATTTGCACCACTATTCTTTTAATTATTATTCTTTAATTTTTTGCAGTTCATTAATCATCCCACTCCCAGTCCACTCTCTGACTGTTCCTCATCCCATATCTCCTCCCCTGTCCCCAAGAGGATGTCTCCACACCCACACCCACTCACAGTCCTCCCCATACCCTGGGTTAACTTGAGGGTTAGTTGCATCTTCTCTGACTGAGTCCACACATAGCAGTCCTCTGCTGCATATATGTTGGGGGCATCATATCAGCTGATGTATGTTGTCTGGTTGTTGTCTCAGTGTCTAAGAGATGCCAGAGACCAGATCAGTTGATACTGCTGGACCTCTTATATGGTCTCCCTCCTCCTTAGCTTCTTCCAGCTTTCCCCTAATTCAAGGGGTCACCAGCCCTGTCCATTGGTTGGGTATAAGTATTTACATCTGACTCTTTCAGCTGCTTTTTGGGTCTTTGGAAGACTGTCATGATAGGTCCTTGTTTCTAAGCACACCATGGTAACAGTAATAGTATCAGGCCTTGAGGCCTACTCCTGAGATGGATCCTACTTGGGCCTGTCACTGGACCTCCCTATACTCCGGCTCTTCTCCATTTTTGTCCGGGCAGTTCTTTTAGACAGGAACAATTCTGGGTCAGAGTTTCACTCTTTGCAGATGATATTATAGCATACATAAGTAGCCCCAAAATTTCTACCACAGAACTTCTACAGTTGATAAACAACTTCAGCAAAGCGGATAGACATAAAATTAACTCAAATAAGTAAGTAGTCCTGTTTTCTATTAATGATAAGCAGCCTAAGAAAGAATGTACAGAATCAGCAACCTTCACAATAGTCACAAATAATATAAAATGTCTTATGGTAACTCTGACAAAACAAATGAAATATCTGTAAAACAAGAACTGCAAGTCTCTCATGAAATAAATCTAAGAAGACTTCAGAAAACTGAGAAATATTCCATGGTCATGGATAAGTAAAATTATCTTTGTAAAAGTGTCCATCCTACCAATCTACTGATTCAATGCAATCCCCATCAAAATTCTAGCACAATTTTTCAAACACATGAAAAGAAGAATTCTCTAATTCAACTGGAAAAACAACAATAACAACAACAACAACAAAAAACTGAATAGCAAAAACAATTCTTAACAATAAAAGAACTTCTGGGGAAATCACAACCATTCCTGGCCTAGAGCTATCTTATAGAGCAATAGTGGGGGGAAAAACACATAGTATTGGTACAAAGACAGACAAGTTGATCACTGTAATAGAATTGAAGACCCAGAAATAAAACCACATACTTACAGACACTTTATATTTGACAAAGGAGCTAAAAATATGCAATAGAAAAAGGAAAACATATTTAATAAATATTTACATCACTTTTTAAGTTCTTTTTTTGCTCTGAGCATGATAATTTTCATATATTACATCAGAGAGTAGATATGCATAGCTATGTGTGCAAGCTGTAGTCAGTGGTGGAGTATTTACCTACCATGCAATAATGAGCACTGAGTAGCTGGAGTACTAAGTCAAGTAAAGTACTGCACATATAACTCAATCCGTCTGGAGGCTCTCTTTGGAAAACTTAGTGAAAATTGCTCAAAAGGACTTATAGATAAATACCTTGAGCATAGGAAAGAGAAGCATATTCATACGTTCAATATTTATACCTAAATTATCTTTTCTAAATACCATCCTATTTTGGTAAAAGACCTCAAAATACCATCAACTATACTATGCTGTCTAAAAGCAAAAGTATAATTTATTGGTATTATTTACTCAGAAATATACTCATGATAAAAAGTACTAAGACACCTCATGAAATATGAAGATATGAAAATGAGGGTTTAGTTTTTGATTTTCTCTTTTTTTTTCTTCCTTTTAAGCAGTTTCTATAGATGGCGAATGTTTGGGATGCTATGACTGACACACATCTTGTATTGACTAACACTGATCTGACATGGAGAATGCTCAGCTTGAATGAAGCACATTTTCTCTTGGGTCAATGATCACAATTTATATTTGCAGTGCTCTGAAAATGCTATATTTAGAAATATAGACATACTGTCACTAGGTAGGTTGTCAGAATATCTGTTCTCAAGTTTCTGATATGAGCTAAAGAATGCGAAAGACAAGTATGTTTCAATGCCAAACAGTCTTAAACTTTCCCAAATGCCTCAAACTTTTTTCAAATTAAATAACATAAATAGGTAAATGATATCATCTAGACTACTTTTATGTCTTCAGATTAAGAAAGCTGTTTTAATATGAAATTTCAGAAATACTTTTTCAAAATAAATTTTTGTACCTTCTTTTCCATTTATAGCTGTCATTTGATACTCTCTTTTAAACTGAAATACTGTATATATTTGTATTGATTAAAACTTTATTTGAACAGAACAGAGGTGATATTATTTTGTATAAAAATTCACTAGAATTAACATATTTCCATTTATCACCTTTGTATCAAAAGGGTTTTATGAATATTTCCTCCTATAAGATATCTTAGTTATTTTCAAACTAATGTATCAACTAATAATTATACAAGACCTACAAAACAACTTCCACAAATTATTTAGCAAAGATCCATAATCCAACACTATAGTTCACATAATATTTGGATGCAAAACCATTTTTGTCTTAATGTAGTTTAAAGTTGTTGTTTATAATATACGATTTTATGATCAAGAAATTCATGGAGAGTGACGACAATAAAATGATTATTTTTGATAACACATACATAAGTATTGAAATCAACCTTCACAATAAGTTCTTTGGGCAAAGTAAAATAATATTTGGAAAATATTTCTATTACCTTGAGATCATTGTGACTATTTAAATAGTATATATTGTATGGATTTTTGTGCACATCCATATATTAATAATCATATGCATGCCAACTTGTTATCACACAGCATTCCTGTTTCCTATAAGAAAACAGATGTCCAGCCAATGCCTTAAAATTGCTTATCTACTCCCAGAATGTCATAAGTTTAAAAAAAGAAAATAATTACTTCATTTTACATCTTTTAAATTGTGTCTTATAGTGTTCACAACATGGAAATTCTAATTAAATATTGGTGGATGAAGTAACAAATTAATCATAGTGATACAAAAACTATGTCTTTCCAAAAATATTCAGTCCATGGAAAACCAAGTATAACTAATGTAGCAGAATAACCTCCTGACTACAATTCTAAGTATTCCAAATTCACTCCTCATCCAGAGAATCAAAACAGACAGCTAAGAGCTCCATTTCACTCTCAGCCATCTGTGGTTGATTGATGGATGTGATGACAAGTGATGCGACGCTGTTTGAGACTCTACATTGGGCACAGGACGTCATTGGTTGTCTGATGCCTTCATCCAGAATGTTTCAACACTAGTCATCTTCTCGTCATTAGTAGGATGTGAATTTTTCTGTGAGTGAGGAGATAACTCATAGTATAAATTGTAAAGAAGTGCTTGAGTTTTAAAAATATATGAAAAAAATAAAAAATATATGAAACACATATCCGATAGAAGAGATTCATCAAAAATATTTTATATTATATAGATTATGTGAAATATTTGAACAAACAAATATTAAAGTACCATTTTTGTTCATTTTATGGTAGGTATATAAATTTTAGCTCAGTGTTTTGAGGGTTTTCACATGCTATTTTAGCTCTTTTATTATATGTATATAAAAGCTGGATTGCAGTATGGTAACTATAGCTAAAAATCTCAAAATATTGCATGATGTTCATCAGGATATCGAAAGTAATGACTGGATCCTTTAAAATAAATCCTGGGATTGATCTTCCCAAACCAATTCTACATCAGCATTTGGCTCAGGAATCTGTTGCCTGTCTGAGAAAATTTTCATCCTAAATTACTGTTCATTAATAATGGAGCTTCTAAACTGAATAGGTGGGTCTTTGCTCCTTACCAGAAAGTATTAACAACATAAGACTTTTATGCTATTTTGGTCAAGTTCTGAAAAGGACATAGGAGAAAGGGCAGAGAAAAATTGTTTCTAAAAAGAGATAGCACAGAGAGGAAAAATTATCTTCTTCTTATGGAGACTATATATGTCTGTATGGGAATATTGGCATAATGTATGGCAAAACTGTCATATTAAGCCCACCATATTAAAGATGAGAATTTAAAAACAAAAATATAATTTCATTCATAAAGTTATGGTTACACCATCAAATGAAATAATCTTGGGATTGACTTTAATATTTAGTTTTACTTTTTGTATTTTATTTTACATATGAAGGCTTCCTTTTCGAACTTTTTCTCTAATGTTATCTACCAACTAATAAATACAATATTTGGGGTGAGTAACTATAGAAAGACAGATAAAAGTTTCCTACATTTATTTTAATTATCCATCCTGTTACCATCTTTTTCATAACCCGTTTCATCTTTGACATCATAATTCATGTAAATTTTGATATATTCACTTCAATTTTTAAATCACATTTAAAAAATGGTGCACCTTCAGCTCTTTCTTTTTGTATTTTTTTTTATTAACTTGAGTATTTCTTATATACATTTCGAGTGTTATTCCCTTTCCCGGTTTCCGGGCAAACATCCCCCTCCCCCCTCCCCTTCCTTATGGGTGTTCCCCTCCCAACCCTCCCCCCATTGCCGCCCTCCCCCCCCACAGTCTAGTTCACTGGGGGTTCAGTCTTAGCAGGACCAAGGGCTTCCCCTTCCACTGGTGCTCTTACTAGGATATTCATTGCTACCTATAAGGTCAGAGTCCAGGGTCAGTCCATGTATAGTCTTTAGGTAGTGGCTTAGTCCCTGGAAGCTCTGGTTGCTTGGCATTGTTGTACATATGGGGTCTCGAGCCCCTTCAAGCTCTTCCAGTTCTTTCTCTGATTCCTTCAACGGGGGTCCTATTCTCAGTTCAGTGGTTTGCTGCTGGCATTCGCCTCTGTATTTGCTGTATTCTGGCTGTGTCTCTCAGGAGCGATCTACATCCGGCTCCTGTCAGTCTGCACTTCTTTGCTTCATCCATCTGGTCTAATTGGGTGGCTGTATATGTATGGGCCACATGTGGGGCAGGCTCTGAATGGGTGTTCGTTCAGTCTCTGTTTTAATCTTTGCCTCTCCCTTCCCTGCCAAGGGTATTCTTTTTCCTTATTTAAAGAAGGAGTGAAGCATTCACATTTTGATCATCCGTCTTGAGTTTCGTTTGTTCTAGGGATCTAGGGTAATTCAAGCATTTGGGCTAATAGCCACTTATCAATGAGTGCATACCATGTATGTCTTTCTGTGATTGGGTTAGCTCACTCAGGATGATATTTTCCAGTTCCAACCATTTGCCTACGAATTTCATAAACTCGTTGTTTTTGATAGCTGAGTAATATTCCATTGTGTAGATGTACCACATTTTCTGTATCCATTTCTCTGAAGAAGGGCATCTGGGTTCTTTCCATTTTCTGGCTATTATAAATAAGGCTGCGATGAACATAGTGGAGCACGTGTCTCTTTTATATGTTGAGGCATCTTTTGGGTATATGCCCAAGAGAGGTATAGCTGGATCCTCAGGCAGTTCAATGTCCAATTTTCTGAGGAACCTCCAGACTGATTTCCAGAATGGTTTTACCAGTCTGCAATCCCACCAACAATGGAGGAGTGTTCCTCTTTCTCCACATCCTCGCCAGCATCTGCTGTCACCTGAGTTTTTGATCTTAGCCATTCTCACTGGTGTGAGGTGAAATCTCAGGGTTGTTTTGATTTGCATTTCCCTTATGACTAAAGATGTTGAACATTTCTTTAGGTGTTTCTCAGCCATTCGGCATTCCTCAGCTGTGAATTCTTTGTTTAGCTCTGAACACCATTTTTTAATAGGGTTATTTGTTTCCCTGCGGTCTAACTTCTTGAGTTCTTTGTATATTTTGGATATAAGGCCTCTATCTGTTGTAGGATTGGTAAAGATCTTTTCCCAATCTGTTGGTTGCCGTTTTGTCCTAACCACAGTGTCCTTTGCCTTACAGAAGCTTTGCAGTTTTATGAGATCCCATTTGTCGATTCTTGATCTTAGAGCATAAGCCATTGGTGTTTTGTTCAAGAAATTTTTTCCAGTGCCCATGTGCTCCAGATGCTTCCCTAGTTTTTCTTCTATTAGTTTGAGTGTGTCTGGTTTGATGTGGAGGTCCTTGATCCACTTGGACTTAAACTTTGTACAGGGTGATAAGCATGGATCGATCTGCATTCTTCTACATGTTGCCCTCCAGTTGAAGCAGCACCATTTGCTGAAAATGCTATCTTTTTTCCATTGGATGGTTTTGGCTCCTTTGTCAAAAATCAAGTGACCATAGGTGTGTGGGTTCATTTCTGGGTCTTCAATTCTATTCCATTGGTCTATCTGTCTGTCTCTGTACCAATACCATGCAGTTTTTATCACTATTGCTCTGTAATACTGCTTGAGTTCAGGGATAGTGATTCCCCCTGAAGTCCTTTTATTGTTGAGGATAGCTTTAGCTATCCTGGGTTTTTTGTTATTCCAGATGAATGTGCAAATTGTTCTGTCTAACTCTTTGAAGAATTGGATTGGTATTTTGATGGGGATTGCATTGAATCTGTAGATAGCTTTTGGTAAAATGGCCATTTTTACTATATTAATCCTGCCAATCCATGAGCATGGGAGATCTTTCCATCTTCTGAGGTCTTCTTCAATTTCTTTCCTCAGTGTCTTGAAGTTCTTAATGTACAGATCTTTTACTTGCTTGGTTAAAGTCACACCGAGGTACTTTATATTATTTGGGTCGATTATGAAGGGTGTCGTTTCCGTAATTTCTTTCTCGGCTTGTTTCTCTTTTGTATAGAGGAAGGCAACTGATTTATTTGAGTTAATTTTATACCCAGCCACTTTGCTGAAGTTGTTTATCAGCTTTAGTAGTTCTCTGGTGGAACTTTTGGGATCACTTAAATATACTATCATGTCATCTGCAAATAGTGATATTTTGACCTCTTCTTTTCCGATCTGTATCCCCTTGATCTCCTTTTGTTGTCTGATTGCTCTGGCTAGAACTTCAAGAACTATATTGAATAAGTAGGGAGAGAGTGGGCAGCCTTGTCTGGTCCCTGATTTTAGTGGGATTGCTTCAAGTTTCTCTCCATTTAGTTTAATGTTAGCAACTGGTTTGCTGTATATGGCTTTTACTATGTTTAGGTATGGGCCTTGAATTCCTATTCTTTCCAGGACTTTTATCATGAAGGGGTGTTGAATTTTGTCAAATGCTTTCTCAGCATCTAATGAAATGATCATGTGGTTCTGTTCTTTCATTTTGTTTATATAATGGATCACGTTGATGGTTTTCCATATATTAAACCATCCCTGCATGCCTGGGATGAAGCCTACTTGATCATGATGGATGATTGTTTTGATGTGCTCTTGAATTCGGTTTGCCAGAATTTTATTGAGTATTTTTGCGTCGATATTCATAAGGGAAATTGGTCTGAAGTTCTCTTTCTTTGTTGTGTCTTTGTGTGGTTTAGGTATAAGAGTAATTGTGGCTTCGTAGAAGGAATTCAGTAGGGCTCCATCTGTTTCAATTTTGTGGAATAGTTTGGATAATATTGGTATGAGGTCTACTATGAAGGTTTGATAGAATTCTGCACTAAACCCGTCTGGACCTGGGCTCTTTTTGGTTGGGAGACCTTTAATGACTGCTTCTATTTCCTTAGGAGTTATGGGGTTGTTTAACTGGTTTATCTGTTCCTGATTTAACTTCGATAACTGGTATCTGTCTAGGAAATTGTCCATTTCCTGAAGATTTTCAAATTTTGTTGAATATAGGTTTTTATAGTAAGATCTGATGATTTTTTGAATTTCCTCCGAATCTGTAGTTATGTCTCCCTTTTCATTTCTGATTTTGTTAATTTGGACACACTCTCTGTGTCCTCTCGTTAGTCTGGCTAAGGGTTTATCTATCTTGTTGATTTTCTCAAAGAACCAACTTTTGGTTCTGTTGATTCTTTCTATGGTCCTTTTTGTTTCTACTTGGTTGATTTCAGCTCTGAGTTTGATTATTTCCTGCCTTCTACTCCTCCTGGGTGTATTTGCTTCTTTTTGTTCTAGAGCTTTTAGGTGTGCTGTCAAGCTGCTGACATATGCTCTTTCCTGTTTCTTTCTGCAGGCACTCAGCGCTATGAGTTTTCCTCTTAGCACAGCTTTCATTGTGTCCCATAAGTTTGAGTATGTTGTATCTTCATTTTCATTAAATTCTAAAAAGTTTTTAATTTCTTTCTGTATTTCTTCCTTGACCAGGTTATCATTGAGTAGAGCATTGTCCAATTTCCACGTATATGTGGGCATTCTTCCCTTATTGTTATTGAAGACCAGTTTTAGGCCGTGGTGGTCCGATAGCACGCATGGGATTATTTCTATCTTTCTGTACCTGTTGAGGCCCGTTTTTTGACCAATTATATGGTCAATTTTGGAGAAAGTACCATGAGGAGCTGAGAAGAAGGTATATCCTTTTGCTTTAGGATAGAATGTTCTATAAATATCCGTTAAGTCCATTTGGCTCATGACTTCTCCTAGTCTGTCTACATCACTGTTTCATTTCTGTTTCCATGATCTGTCCATTGATGAGAGTGGGGTGTTGAAATCTCCCACTATTATTGTGTGAGGTGCAATGTGTGTTTTGAGCTTTAGTAAGGTTTCTTTTACGTATGTAGGTGCCCTTGTATTTGGGGCATAGATATTTAGGATTGAGAGTTCATCTTGGTTGATTTTTCCTTTGATGAATATGAAGTGTCCTTCCTTATCTTTTTTGATGACTTTTAGTTGGAAATTGATTTTATTTGATATTAGAATGGCTACTCCAGCTTGCTTCTTCTGACCATTTTCTTGGAAAGTTGTTTTCCAGCCTTTCACTCTGAGGTAGTGTCTGTCTTTGTCTCTGAGGTGTGTTTCCTGTAGGCAGCAGAATGCAGGGTCCTCGTTGCGTATCCAGTTTGTTAATCTATGTCTTTTTATTGGGGAGTTGAGGCCATTGATATTGAGAGATATTAAGGAATAGTGATTATTGCTTCCCGTTATATTCATATTTGGATGTGAGGTTATGTTTGTGTGCTTTCATTCTCTTTGTTTTGTTGCCAAGACGATTAGTTTCTTGCTTCTTCTAGGGTATAGCTTGCCTCCTTATGTTGGGCTTTACCATTTATTATCCTTTGTAGTGCTGGATTTGTAGAAAGATATTGTATAAATTTGGTTTTGTCATGGAATATCTTGGTTTCTCCATCAATGTTAATTGAGAGTTTTGCTGGATACAGTAACCTGGGCTGGCATTTGTGTTCTCTTAGTGTCTGTATGACATCAGTCCAGGATCTTCTGGCCTTCATAGTTTCTGGCGAGAAGTCTGGTGTGATTCTGATAGGTCTCCCTTTATATGTTACTTGACCTTTTTCCCTTACTGCTTTTAATATTCTTTCTTTATTTTGTGCGTTTGGTGTTTTGACAATTATGTGACGGGAGGTGTTTCTTTTCTGGTCCAATCTATTTGGAGTTCTGTAGGCTTCTTGTATGTCTATGGGTATCTCTTTTTTTTAGGTTAGGGAAGTTTTCTTCTATGATTTTGTTGAAGATATTTACTGGTCCTTTGAGCTGGGAGTCTTCACTCTCTTCTATACCTATTATCCTTAGGTTTGATCTTCTCATTGAGTCCTGGATTTCCTGTATGTTTTGGACCAGTAGCTTTTTCCGCTTTACATTATCTTTGACAGTTGAGTCAATGATTTCTATGGAATCTTCTGCTCCTGAGATTCTCTCTTCCATCTCTTGTATTCTGTTGGTGAAGCTTGTATCTACAGCTCCTTGTCTCTTCTTTTGGTTTTCTATATCCAGGGTTGTTTCCATGTGTTCTTTCTTGTGGCTTCTATTTCCATTTTTAATTCCTTCAACTGTTTGATTGTGTTTTCCTGGAATTCTTTCAGGGATTTTTGCGATTCCTCTCTGTAGGCTTTTTCTTGTTTATTAATGTTTTCCTGTGCTTCCCTAAGTGTGTTCATGTCTTTCTTGAAGTCCTCCAGCATCATGATCAAATATGATTTTGAAACTAGATCTTGCTTTTCTCGTGTGTTTGGATATTCCATGTTTGTTTTGGTGGGAGAATTGGGCTCCGATGATGCCATGTAGTCTTGGTTTCTGTTGCTTGGGTTCCTGCGCTTGCCTCTCGCCATCAGATTATCTCTAGTGTTACTTTGTTCTGCTGTTTCTGACAGTGGCTAGACTGTCCTATAAGGCTGTGTGTCAGGAGTGCTGTAGACCTGTTTTCCTCTCTTTCAGTCAGTTATGGGGACAGAGTGTTCTGCTTTCGGGCGTGTAGTTTTTCCTCTCTACAGGTCTTCAGCTTTTCCTGTGGGCCTGTGTCTTGAGGTCACCAGGCAGCTTTCTTGCAGCAGAAAAGTTGGTCTTACCTGTGGTCCCGAGGCTCAGGTTTGCTCGTGGGGTGCTGCCCAGGGGCTCTCTGCAGCTGCAGCAACCAGGAAGACCTGTGCCGCCCCTTCCGGGAGCTTCAGTGCACCAGGGTTCCAGATGGTCTTTGGCTTTTTCCTCTGGCGTCCGAGATGTGTGTGCAGGGAGCAGTCTCTTCTGGTTTCCCAGGCTTGTCTGCCTCTCTGAAGGTTTAGCTCTCCCTCCCACGGGATTTGGGTGCAGAGAACTGTTTATCCGGTCTGTTTCCTTCAGGGTCCGGCGGGGTCCTGCCGCTCCTGGGCCCTCCCCCACGGGAGCCCAGAGGCCTTATACAGTTTCCTCTTGGGCCAGGGATGTCGGCAGGGGTGAGCAGTGTGGTGGTCTCTTCCGCTCTGCAGCCTCAGGAGTGCCCACCTGACCAGGCGGTTGGGTCTCTCTCTCACCGGGTCTGGGAGCAAAGAGCTGCTGCGGGCCGGGATCCTTGGGTGTGGGACTTCCCAAACTCGTTATTTTTGATAGCTGAGTAATATTTCATTGTGTAGATGTACCACATTTTCTGTATCCATTCCTCTGTTGAAGGGCATCTGGGTTCTTTCCATTTTCTGGCTATTATAAATAAGGCTGCGATGAACATAGTGGAGCACGTGTCTCTTTTATATGTTGAGGCATCTTTTGGGTATATGCCCAAGAGAGGTATAGCTGGATCCTCAGGCACTTCAATGTCCAATTTTCTGAGGAACCTCCAGACTGATTTCCAGAATGGTTTTACCAGTCTGCAATCCCACCAACAATGGAGGAGTGTTCCTCTTTCTCCACATCCTCGCCAACATCTGCTGTCACCTGAGTTTTTGATCTTAGCCATTCTCACTGGTGTGAGGTGAAATCACAGGGTTGTTTTGATTTGCATTTCCCTTATGACTAAAGATGTTGAACATTTCTTTAGGTGTTTCTCAGCCATTCGGCATTCCTCAGCTGTGAATTCTTTGTTTAGCTCTGAACCCCATTTTTTAATAGGGTTATTTGTTTCCCTGCGGTCTAACTTCTTGAGTTCTTTGTATATTTTCGATATAAGTCCTCTATCTGTTGTAGGATTGGTAAAGATCTTTTCCCAATCTGTTGGTTGCCGTTTTGTCCTAACCACAGTGTCCTTTGCCTTACAGAAGCTTTGCAGTTTTATGAGATCCCATTTGTCGATTCTTGATCTTAGAGCGTAAGCCATTGGTGTTTTGTTCAGGAAATTTTTTCCTTCAGCTCTTTCAACCCTTTCTCTAACTCCTCCACTGGGTTACCTCATTCTCACTTCAGTGGTTGGCTGTGAGCATCAGCATCTATATTTGTCATGCTCGGCAGAGCCTCTCAGAGGACAGCTATATCAGGCTCCTGTCAGCATGCACTTCTTGATACAATCCCGTAAAACAACAATACCAACTAACCAGAGCTACCAGGGACTAAACCATGATCCAAAGAGTACAAATGGACAGACCCATGGTTCCAGGTACAGGCCTTGTTGGGCATCAATGGGAGGAGAAGCCTTTGGTCCTGCCAAGGATTGATATTGCAGTGTAGCGGAATGTCGGGGCAGGGAGGTGGTAAAGGGTGGGTGGGTAGAAGAACACCCTCATAGAAGCAGAAAAAGGAGGGATTGGATAGGGGATTTATGGACGGAAAACTGGGGAAGGGGGTAATATTTGTAATGTATATCTAAAAAATCCAATAAAAAGTGTTGGTGCATTCTATAACATTTTAAAACAAATTTGCTTTACTCTAACACAAGACTATAACTGGGTCATTTTTTCAGTTTTCATAAAATATTGTAATAAGTCATTATTCAACATATTTTGACATGTAATACTGTTGAAGTTTCTTTTTCATTTAATAAGTTTGTTAAAATGTAAAGATACAACTATCTTTAAACTCTGAAAATGTATGCAAATTAGATATTCACTAAGTTACATTCAAAATATTAGGGCTCACAATTTCTCTATTTAAAAAGCGAAAGTACGCTTGATCCACTTGGACTTGAGCTTTACAGAAGGAGAAAATAATAGAGCAACTTGCATTCTGCTGCATGCCAATCACAAGTTGAACTAGCACCGATTGTTGAATACACTCTCTTCTTTCCACTGGATGGTTTTTCTTCTCTGTCAAAGATAGGGTGACCATAGGTGTGTGGGTGTTGCAGTAAAAATAGAAAGCAGCAGAACCAGTGCCTACACATATCCTGGCTGTAGCTAGTTCCAGCACCAACAATCATTGGAACTAGTGCTAATTTATCTCAGCAACTCTAAGCTGCCCTCAAGTACTTTCGGACCGGCTGTCTACAAGTCATTCCAATGCAGCACCCTGCCAGGGCACTAGGCCCTCCCTCCCTGCTCTCTTGGCTGGTTTCCACCACACCAGGCATCCACAGCCCAATTCTGCTGCAGGCCCGGTGCATTCTGCCACCATACACTCTCTTGAACTCAAGTCACCAAATGAAAGAATACAGCATACAATGTCATCTGATCCAATAGATAAAATAAAATTTGCCCATCTAGATAACACAAAATCCTGAACACATCCATCCTGTCAGAACAGTCATAAAAACCTGCAGCTATGCTCAGAGGAGAATCTTAACATCTGCCGCCATATTCTCTCAGCTATTTCTCTTGCTCTGGCCTCCTCTGCCTCTCTAAAACATTTTCCCCACCCTTCCTTCCTTCCCATCCAATGATAGGGCCTTGTTCTATCCTGTGCCTGTCTTCACCTGCATAATGACATCAACCTACATGTGGGTTTATTTTAGGGTCTTCAGTTCTAAACTATTGGTATACCTACCTGTCTCTGCACCAATACCATGCAGGTTTTTTTAAAATTCTTTTTCTCTTCTTTTATTGGATATTTTCTTTATTTACATTGCAAATGTTATCCCCTTTTCCAGATTCCCTTCTGGAAACCCCCTATCCCATCCCCCTCACCCTACTTCTATGAGGGTGGTCTCCTGCCCAATAACCTAATCCATCCTGCCTCCCTGTACTGGAGTTCCCCTACACTTTGACATTAAGCCTTCTCAGGACCAAGGGCCTCTCCTCGCATTGATCCTGACAAGGCTATCCTCTGCTACATATGCAGCTAAAGTCATGGGTCTCTTCATGTGTACTCTTTGGTTCCTGGGAGCTCTGAGGGTTCTGGTTGGTTGATATTATTGTTCTTCCTATTGGTTGAAAACACCTTCAATTCCTTTAGTCCTTTCTTTAATTACTCCATTGGGGACCCTGTTCTCAGTCCAATGACTGGCTGTGAGCATCTGCCTCTGCCTTTGTCAGGTTCTTGCAGAGCCTCTCAGGAGGCAGTTATATCAGGCTCCTATCAGAATGCACTCTTGGGTGCATGGGAGTCTCAGTTTGGTGACTCTATATGGGATGGATATCCAGGGATGGCAGCAGCAGCTTTTATCACTCTTGTTCTGTAGTATAGCTTGAGATCAGGGATGGCAATTCCCCTGGAAGTTTTTTATTGTTGAGAATAGTTTTCGCTATCCTTGTTTTTGTTGTTGTTGTTGTTGTTAAACCAGATGTATTTGAGAATTTCTCGGCCTATTTCTCTGAAGAATTGAGTTGGAATTTTGATGGGGATTCCATTGAATCTACAGATTGCTTTCGACAAGATGGTGATTTTTACTATATTAATCCTGCCAATCTATGAACATGGGAGATCTTTCCATTCTCTGAGAGCTTCTTTGATTTCTTTCTTCAGAGACTTGAAGTTCTTGTCATACAGATCTTTCACTTGCTTGGTTAGAGTCACATCAAGATAATTTATATTATTTGTGACTATTATGAAAGGTGTCATCTCCCTAATTCCCTTCTTTGCCCATTTATCCTATAAGTAGAGGAAAGCTACTGATTTTGCTTGAGTTACTTTTATATCCAGGCACATTGCTGAAGATGTCTATAGCTGTAGAAAATTCTCTGGTGCAATTTTCGGGGTTACTTATGTATACTATCATATTGTCCTCAAAAAGTGATACCTTGATTTCTTCCTTTCCAATATGTATCCCTTTTACCTTCTTTTGCTGCCTAATGGCTAGAATTTTGAGTACCATATTGAATAAATAAGGAGAGAGTGAGAAGCCTTGTCTAGTCCCTGATTTTAGTGGGATCGTTTCACGTTTCTCTCCATTTAGTTTGATGTTAGCTACTGGTTCGGGGTATATTGTGTTTATTATGTTTAGGTATGGGCCTTGAATTTCTGATCTTTCTAAGATGTTTAACATAAAGGGGTGTTGTATTTTGTTTAAGGCTTTTTTCAATATCAAAAGAGATGACCAGAGTTTTCTTTTTTTTTCTTTAAGTTTGTTTATATAGTGGATTATGTGGATGGATTTTCATATATTGAAACATCTATGCATTTCTGTGATGATGCCTACTTGATTGACCAGATACACTGAATCTACTACAAATAAAGTGGGAAAGAGCCTTGAACACATCAGAATTAAGGAAAATTTCCTGAACAGAATCCAAATGGCTCAGACTCGAAAATCAAAAATTGATAAATGGTATCTCATAAAATTGAAGAGCTTCTGTAAGGTGTAGGGCACTTCCAATAGGACAAAATGGCAGTCTACAGTTTGGGAATAGATCTTTACCAACTCCACATCTGATAGAGGGTTAATATCCAAAATATGCAAAGAACTCAAGAAGTTATACTCCAGAGAATCAAATAACACTATTTAAAAAGTAAGCTACAGAGCTAAACAAAGAATTCTCAACTAAGAAATCTCAAATGGTGAAGAAGTACCTTTAAAAAGTGTTCAACATCTTAGCCTTCAGGGAAATGCAAATCAAAATGACCCTGAGATTCCATCTCACACCAGTCAGAATGGTTAAGATCAACAATTCAGATTACAGCAGATGCTAGCAAGAATGTGCAGAAAGACAAAGACTCCTTCATTGCTGGTGGGATTGCAAGCTGCAAAAACATCTTTGTAAAACAATCTGGTGGTTTCTCAGAAAACTGGAAAAAGTTCTATTCAAAGTTCCAGGTATACCACAATTGGCGTAGACCCAAATCATAAGAAGAAGGAAGGCCAAAGTCAGGACGTTTCAGTCCTACATAGACGGGAGAACAAAATAATCACAGGAGGTAAAGGGAAGAAGGGATTTGGGAGGGAGAAAGGTTGGTGAGGGGAAAATGGGTGTGTGTGTGTGTGTGTGTGTGTGTGTGTGTGTGTGTGTGTAAGGATCAGGTATGGGAAGAGACAGGAGAGTACAGTGGGTCAGGAAATTGAATAGAAATATGTAGCAGTAGGAGTAGGGAATGGGACAGGGGGCCACTAGAAAGTTCTGGAGGCTGGGGAAGTGAGAAATTCCCAGGACCCAAAGGGGATGACATTATCTGAAATACCGAACAAAGGTGAGAGAGAAACTGTAGAGACCACATCCAGTCGGTAATCACAGCCCCCAGGTGAGGGAATGGAGCTACTCACTCATCTCAAGCATTTTAACCCAGAATTGTTTTTTGTCTAAAGGAAAGACAGGGCCAAAAAAAAAATGGAGCAAGAATAAAGGAAAAGACTTCAGAGACTGCCCCACCTAGGGATCCATATGATCTGCAGACAGCAAACCCTGACATTATTACTGATGCCAAGAAGTGCTTGCTAACAGAAGCCTGGTATGGCTGCCCTCTGAGAGGTTTTGCTAGCCCCTGACTAATGTAGATGCACATATTCACAGCGAACCATCAGACTGAACCTAGGGGACCCAAATGGAAGTCGTAGAGTAAAGGAGCAGAAGGGGGTTACAACCCCACAGGAAGACCTAACTGGACCCACCAGAACTCCCAGGAACTAAACCTTCAATCAAGGAATATACATGGAGGGATCTATGGCTCCAGCTACATATGTAGCAGAGAATGGCCTTATCTGGCTGGCATCAATGGCCATGCGGATGCTAGATGCCCCAGCATAGGGTAATGATAGAATGTTGAAGCAGGAGTGGATAAATGGGTGGAGGAGCACCCTCATAAAGGCAAAGGGGAGGGAGGATGGGATGAAGGATTTGTGGAAGGGAAATTGGGAAGGGGGTTATCATTTGAAATGTAAATGAACAAAATGATTAATAAAAATTAAATAGAAATAAAAATTAAAACAAACAAAATGTGAAAATGTATGTACTGACAAACATTAAAATATTCTGAGAAATATGTCTGTTTCATTTTAAAGAGACAGGTGTATGTAACTTTAATGTCACCCTCAGAATCACCAAAAAGTACCCTGGCAATCAGTAGAAAGGTTTAATAGGTTTTCTGTCTTGTTCTTAATTTGCTGAAATTACAAAATCAATACTTGTAGTTGTAGCTGCAGTTACCCGTTTTACTGCTTTAAGATAAAGTCTACAAGAAAGTAACCTTCACTTTCAATTTGTAGCAGAGAACATCAAGTTGTTCTTGGCCACTACTTAAATAGCTTGTTCTCTGCCATCTTATATAAGATACTCCAAATGTGTCGTGGATCCATTTCCTGAGCACCCTGTGCTGAAGGCAACTGTGATTAACACAGCACAAGCAGCAATTCTCAAGCTTACACTTGCTGCCTCCTCTTCCTGGTCACAGCGCAATCATTGTTTATTTTAAACCCATCCTGATTCTTACAGTGATTTCAGCTCTGGCCCTTAGATTCACATCAAATATCCACAAATCTCTCCACACAGACAATAGTTTCCTACCTAAAGTTTCATATCTAAAATCTCTTTAACTTCCAAGCTACTTGTTACAGAGGAGCCTTCCTGCAACTTCTGAGTTAAGGAAAGTCCCCTCAGCTCCAAACAGGTAAGCAGGCCAGTAAATATATTTTTAAGCTTTTAGTTTAGAAACAATCATAGATTAGTTATCTTAAAATGTCAAAATACAGTGGGGTGGTCTCTGGATGGCCTTTTCTTCAGCCTCTGCTCCATTTTTGCCTCTGCATTTCCTTTAGACAAGGACAATTCTGAGTTAATTTTTTGAGATAAGTGGCTGGCCCTATCCCTCTACTGTGGCCTATACCTGTCTACTTGAGGTCCTCACTTCACATGAAAAAATGGGCAATGGAATTGAAAGGTATGCACTCTGGAAAAGTTTGGAAAAGGAAGAGGTAGGAATGATGTATTATATTATAACCTCAATATAACCTCAAAGAATAAAGTATTATAGAAATATAAAACAGGATTCTTTAATTAGTCTCACATTTTTTAAAAATGAAAATCCATAATATTTTGTTTGATTTCATTTATTCATTCATATATTTTCTTCTTTGTACTTATTTAATGTGTTAACTTCTTTTACATAAATTGAGAAAAATGTCAAAATACTAGACGTGACAGGGATTTTTTTTTTGTGTGTGTGTGACAGGGATTCTTAACTATTAATGCTGTCCAGATGTATTATTATTTCTTTAAACAATAACAAACCTCCATCTATACATCCTGTGCTGCTGGAACCAAGTTGATAATATTGCTATGCCACTTTTCATGTGCTCATTGTAATTGACATTAAAATTTATACTAAAATTTACACTTCTATATGCAAGCAAATGTGAGCTTGAACAACATTTTTTTTTCCTGCCACAAATTCAGATGCATTCTGTTCCTGGTTATTTATCAGAAAAATGCAAAGTCCAACTCCAACTTGTGGCGTTTCTTCTTGGATGATTCTAGTGTAACCTATTGGCTGCCCATGGGCTTTTCCTCTGACCATGTCACAGCTGCTCAGTTGAGTTACATTGCTAGTAATTCATCTCTGCATTTTCATCCATAGATGGACAGATCCATGTCTCCACCTGAGTATGTAGCAGATGATGGCCTTGTTGGGAACCAATGAGAGGAGAAGCCCTTGGTCCTGCCAAGGATGGATTCCCCCCCCCCCCGTGTAGGAGAATATCAGGGTGGGGAGGCAGAAAGAGGGGATGGTTGGGCAGCAGGAACACCCTTATAGGAGAAGGGAAGGGGGATGGATTAGGGGATTTATAATCAGGAAACCAGGAAGGGGAATAACATTTAAAATTAAGTAAAAAAATATCCAATAAAAATAATTTTTTAAGTGATCTTGAAGTATATAATACATAATTACAATCTTTAATTACAGTCGCCTTATAGTTTAAGATCAAATCTTACTTCCGTCTAATTGAATTTTTGTACCTCATAATAATCACTTTGACTGCTCCTCTTTCTTATGCTCCTCTGTTCATCTACTTCTTTTATTTCACTCTATGATGCCAACTTCTTTAGGATTTATATATATGAGTGAATATACAGTATTCTTCTTTATATACTTGGTAATTTCACTTACAGTAATGTCTTCAAGGCATCCTATAAATGACAAGATAACATTCTTCATAAAAATTATTGGGTAATTTCTCACTACATCTATCTGATATTTTTCATCAATTTCCTGAAAATTTGAATGTCATAAAATAATATGCTTTTATGTTTTTTTCATTTTAAATGCTACTTAAATATCATTAAATACTATCCAGACTATACATGGTTTCCTTATTTTCCCCTAAATTTATTAATGCAAATATTTATATTATAGCATGGGAAGATGCTTCTGTGATAAAAGCATTTCCTGTTCTTGCAGAAGATTAAAGTTCAGTTCCCAGAACCCCATGTCAGGTGACACATAACGACCTGTTATTTCCTGGTCCAGGGATTTAAGCCATCTGGCCTTGCAGACCCTTGCATTTCCATGTCAATTCCCCATAATAAACGCATGCACACAAATATATAATTAAAATAATAAAAACAATTCTTCAAAATATTCATTTTGCCTTATATATACTGATTGATTTGAAAGTCTTAAATCTTTCTTCAAGCTGAAAATTTAGAAAGTAAGGTCATAAAAATTTCCAGAATAGAGAAAGATATAAATAATATTTTTGAAATTAAATAAAAGATAATAGAGTACAATCCTGGAGAAATACAAACCTTATTGATCAAGGCTCTTTAGGAGACTCTCCAAATACATATTCCATACTGCTGACCTTGGTTTTCAACCAGAAATGGAAGGGTGTCCCTATTGCTGAAGACACTATACACTTCAGTAACAGGGCACCAAAGCCTCAGATCTGAAATTGATCTGAATAACCTACCCTCAGGACTAGTTTTTATGGCACCCTAAAACACCATGATCACTTCCAAAGTAAGAGACAACTGTAGTCCAGCTATGACCCCTGTGAACCACATAAACTACCAGGAGGACATGATAATCCTAAGTAGTGGTTCACATACCTAAGCAGCAACCAATTGGACTTCAGGCTTGTTCAACAAGAAAAATAGCATTCTTTATACAAGAAAGCTAGCTAACTTTAGCTAGTGTTAATAATGTTAGTGAATTAATGGTTATTTTGTATTGACAACCACTAACTTATAAAACCAGCGTAATCCCCAACAATGTCCTAAAAATATGTGTCCTTATATGGATTGATAAATGTAATCTTCACCCCTCACCAAGGAAAATTCTGTTAGCACAGTTAGAGATCACTACACAAACTACAGCCAATCAATGTCCAGAGCCATAAAGCCCAATCCCAATGTTTACTTCAACAAAACATTTCCAAAGCCAAGCGGACTTTATAGAAGAGGGCTATTTTGGAGTGCCTGGAATGAGGTATGGGAAGGGAGAAATGTTGAAATTAAAATATAATCTCAAGAGTAAGCTAGAACAACAATATCAGGAAAAGAATTAATAATCATAGAATCTGAAAATGTGGAAAATGAATCAATGATTATTTAAGACAACCACCTGAGTCCTCAAAAGGGAGGACAAAAATGATACAGACAAAAGTTTTCCAAATACAAATACATATTGTTTCCCTCTTTGGACATTCCTCATAAACTATTTTGGACAGGGCTGTGTCACCCTATTTTGAACACAGATTTAAAAAACACACTACTACTTTACAGTAGAGAATTAATATTGAAATTTAGTATTTAAAACATCTACAGAGGGACTAGAGGGACAGGAAAATATCATAATGTAGCTATTGCAATAATGACTTTTAAATCATACCAATCTGCTCAAAGTTAGGATACATGGTAGACGGATTTCACTGATTTTATTAATTTTTCATATAGAGTGCCTATAAGTAATTAAGAAATATTATTTTGGGTCAATCTTACTATACCAGGTGAGTCCTCAAAGGATCTCAGAGAAGGTCATGTTTAAAGAAGGGTAATCATGCTGGCCCTGAAGGAGTACACTTATCTTTTAACGACAATACTGTATTGGTTTATTCCCTGGGAGCTCTGGTTGACTGGTATTGTTGTTCATATGGGGTTGTAAGTCCCTTCAGCTCCTTCAGTCCTTTCTTTAACTGCTCAAACAGGGACCCTGTTCTCAGTTCAATGGTTTATTCCTAGCATTCACCTCTGTATTTGCCACCCTCTGGCAGAGCCTCTCAGTAGACAGCTATATCAGGCTCCTGTCAGCATGCACTTCTTGGCTTCATCATAATTGTCTAGCTTAGGTGGCTGGATATATATGGGTTGGATCTACCAGTGGGATGGGGCAGGCTCTGAATGGCCATTCCTTTAGTCTCTGCTCCAAAATTTTCTCCGTATGCCCTACTATGAATAATTTTGTAACCTGTTTAAGGAAGACTGAAGCGTTCTTGAGCTTCATGTGGTCTGTGGACTGTATTTTGGTTAATTCTAGGTTTTGGGCCCATATTCACTTTGCAGTGAGTGCATATCGCATATCATGTGGGTTTTTTTTGTTTTTTTTTTTTTTGTTTTTTTTAGTGATTGGGTTGCTCAGGATGATAATATCTAGTTCCATCCATTTGCCTATGAATTTCATGAAGTCCTTGTTTTTCATAGCTGCATAGAATTATTAATTCTAACAGTATTTTATTATTAATATTAATTAATAATAGCATTTTATGTTATTTGGGACTATTGTGATGGGTATCATTTACCTAATTTATTTCTCTGCCTGTTTATCCTTTGAGTAGAGGTCGGCTACTGATTTGTTTGAGTTAATTTTATACTCAGCCATTTTGCTGAAGTTGCTTAACAGGCTTAGTAGTTCTTTGGTAAAACCTTTGGAGTCACTTAAGTATATTATCATGTCATCTACAAATAGTGATATTTTAACTTCTTCCTTTCCCATTTGTATCCCTTTGACTTCCTTTGTTGTCTGATTGCTCTGGCTAGGACTTCAAGTACTATATAGTATAAGTAAGGAGAGAATGGCAGTCTTGTCTAGTCTCTGATTTTAATGGGATTGCTTCAAGTTTCTCTCCACCTAGTTGGATGTTGGCTCCTGGTTTTCTGTATATTACTTTTACTATGTTTAGGTCTGGGCCTTGATTTCCTCAACTTTCCTAGTCTTTTAATATGAATGGGTGTTGAATTTTGTCAATTGCTTTTGCATGATATAATGAGTTGATCATGTGATTTTTTTCCTTTGAGTTTGTTGGTATAGTGGATTTCATTGACAGATTTCCATGTATTTAACCATCCCTGAATCCCTGGGATGAAGCCTATTGATCATGATGGCTGATAGTTTTAATGTTTTCTTAGTACGGTCTTCTTGCTGTGATCAGACACCATGACCAATGTAAGTTTTATAAGGGGCAACATTTAGTTGGTGCTGGCTTACAGGTTCAGAGGTTCATTCCATTATCATCAAGACAGGAGCATGGCAGCACAGCAGCATCCAAGTAAGCATGGTGCAGGAGGAGCTGAGTTCTACCTCTTCACCCAAAGGAAGCCAGGAGCAGACTGAGCATCCCCAGGCAGCTAGGAGGAGGATCTCCAAGCCCACCCCCACAGTTACACACTTCCTCCAACAAGGCCACACCTTTAAATTGTGTCACTCCCTGGGCCAAGTATATGCAAACCAACAAATTCCACTCCCTAGGCCAAGCATATGCAAACCATCACATTCCACTCCCTGGCCTCCATAGGTTTGTTTAAACACAGGAGTCTATGGAAGCCATACCTAAACTTAGCTTCATAAAAAAGTACATTCAGTTCAACTGAAAGGTAGAAGTTTTAAAGTTGACCCCTAGATACAAAGTTTAGACCAGAAGAAAGAAATTGGTTAGGCCCTGGGATTGTTTGTTCCAGGAAGCTTCTCCTAGGACCATAGAATGAGTAATTACATCGGCTGGTTCAACAACTCTCTCCCAGGAACTAGCTAACCATAAAGTTAGATCAAAATCTTAGAGAACAATCTTGAGAGCAGGAAGCTTCTCCCAGGAACTATCGAACCATAAAGTTAAATAATCTTGAGAAACAGGAAGCTCCTCCTTGTGATTTTTCACTGGTATTCTGGACATTTTCCAATGATGCCCTCCCTACCCCCTTGGGTTGTGGTTTCTTCCTTTAAATTCCCCTTCTCTTAGCTACTGGGGGTCGAACTCCACTGCCCCTGTGTGGGATGAGTCTTGACCCCAGTGTACTGGTTCCTATGGATACACCTCATGTGATTACAACAAGGATGGTCTTGTGTGTGTTCTTGGGATCGCATCTGGGGGTTTCACAACTGACAATGTCCCCATAATCTACGCATTATCAACAATGTTAAAAGTTCAATGTTCAAAGTCTCTTCCAAGATTCATCTAATCACTTAACTGTAATTCCTGAGTTAAGACAGGCAACCAGCTGGGAAACTTCAAATTGTACCATCTTCATATCTGATGTTAAAGTGGTTTTCAGATCTTGAACTCCTTTTTCATCTTGTTGACTACAACAAACTTCTTTCTCCTGAGCTGGTTCTACTCCCTGTAAGCAGCTTTCCTCAGCAGATAGATGTAAATGGAGTGGAAGATCTGAAGATCACTTTAATATCAGACACTGAGATGGTAGAGTTTGAAGTTTGTCTAGCTGGCTGCCTGTCTTAGTTCAGGTATTACAGTTAAGTCATACTGCTATAGACTATGGGGACTTTGTCAGTTGAACTAAGTGTACTTTTTTTAATGATGCTAAGTTTAGGTATGGCCTCCATAGACTCCTGTGTTTAAACAAGCCTATGGAGGCCAGGGAGTGGAATGTGATGGTTTTCATATGCTTGGCCCAGGGAGTATATTGTGTTGGTTTGCATATGCTTGGCCCAGGGAGTATAATGTGTTGGTTTGCATATGCTTGGCCCAGGAAGTGGCATTATTTAAAAGTGTGGCCTTGTTGGAGGAAATGTGTAACTGTTGGGGTGGGCTTGGAGATCTTCCTCCTAGCTGCCTGGGGATGCTCAGTCTGCTCCTGGCTTCCTTTGGGTGAAGATGTAAAACTCAGCTTCTCCTGAACCATGCCTGCCTGGCTGCTGCTGTGCTGCCATCCTCCCATCTTGATGATATTGGTCTGAACCTCTGGATCTGTAAGCCAGCCCCAATTAAATGTTATCTCTTATAAAACTTACCACATTGGTCATGGTGTCTGTTCACAGCAATAAGACACTAACTAAGAATTAAAGACAGACATGCTCTTGGATTTAGGTTTTGAGAATTTTATTGAATATTTTTGCATCAATGTTTACATGGGAAATTGATCTGAAGTTTTTTGGGTTTTTTTTTTTTGAGTCTTTCTGTGGTTTAGGTATAAGAGTAATTGTGGCATCATAAAAGGAATTGGGTTGTGCTCCTTCTGTTTCTATTTTGTGGAATAATTTGGAGCATTATTTGTATGAAGTCATCTATGAAGGTATGATAGAATTCTGCTCTAAATCCATTTGTTTCTGGGTTTTGATTTGGTCTCCCTTCACTTTTTTTTTTTTTTTTTTTTTGGTTGGGAGAATTTTAATACCTGTTTCTATTTCTTTAGGAATTATGAGACTTTTTAGATAGTTTATCTCATCATGATTTAAATTTCATACCTGGTATATATCTAGAAAATTATCCATTTCATCCAGATTTTCCAGTTTTGTTGAATATGGAAGACCCCGGCTTAGCAGCAGTAACGCCATTTTGCAAGACTGTACTTAAGATGACTGGTTCAGGGAGAGGTCAGAACACTGAGAACATAGCGGCTGCCAAGCAGGATGTGTGTGGTTGAGCGCCTGGCAACAGGATGATTGTGGTTAAGTGCCTGACAATGAAAAAGAGGAATGTGGAAAGCCCCTGGAGAGGTCCCACACCCTGGTGGGGGGCCAAGTCAGCCGTTATGTTCCAGGAAGGCGGCTAGGGAACTTGCCCCCAGGCTGAACCCTCGCCACATTAGAATTCACCAATTATATCCCTGTAACCATGCATCTGCTTCTGTATGCTTGCTTCTGCTCCCCAGAACCCTATAAAAAACCCATCCTTGGTTCCGCTGGGTGCGCCAGTCCCCTGAGTTGACTGAAGCGCCCACAGGTACCTGTGTATCCTGACAATAAACCAAATCCTCTTGCTGATTGCATCCTGTGGTCTCGGTCTGGTCATTGGGCTAGAGGGTCTCCTTCCTGAGGGAAAGTTCTCTCTGAGAGCTTTTCATTGGGGGCTCGTCCGGGATAGGAGGTCCTCCACCCAGAGACCACCGACTTGAGAGCCTTTCAAATATACTCTTTTGTAATAGGGTCTGATGATTTTCTGAATCTCCTCAGATTATGTTGTTATATCCCCCTTTGCTTTTCTGATATTGTTAATTTGGCTACTCTCTCTGTGCCCTCTAGTTAGTCCACCTGAGGGTTTATCTATTTTGTTGATTTTCTCAAAGAACCAGCTCTTGGTTTTGTGGATTCTTTGAATTGTTCTTTTTGTTTCTACTTGGTTGTTTTCAGCCCTGAGTTTGATTATGTCCTGCCTTCTACTCTTCTTGGGTGCATTTACTTCTTTTTGTTGTAACTTTTAGGTGTGCTGTCAAGGTATTAATGTATGATCTCTCCAACTTCTTTTTGGAGTCACTCAGAACTATGATTTTTCCTTTTAGCACTGCTTTCATTTTGTCACATAATTTGGGGTATGTTTTGCATTCATTTTCACTAAATTCTAAAAAGTCTCTAATTTCTTTATTCCTTCCTAGAACAAATTATGATTGAATAGAGTGTTGTTCAGCTTCCATGTATATGTGGGCTTTTATTATTAAAGATCAGCCTTATTCCATGGTGATATGATAGGATGCATGGGACTATTTCAATCTTCTATCTGTTGAGGCCTATTTTGTGACTGATAATATGGGCAGTTCTAGAGAAGGTACCATAAGGTGCTAAGAAGAAGTTGAAGAAATAAAGTATCATAGATATGAGAACAGTGTTATAAAAACAAGGTTTTGAGAAATACATCTGACGTTAGGTTGCCTAATATTGTGTCAAAGTTTTAGTAGTCAGAATGACCAGACTATTCTGACCGTAAGTTAGGACAAAACAAAGATAACTGTTCTCAGAAAGACCCCTCTACCCCTCCTTGTGTTAAATTCCAAGAATAACCACAAGATGTCATAATGACCCTGCCAGACTACCCAGTTTCTTCCCCTTCTAAGGGATTTGCCAAATTAGCTCTTTCCCAGTGATTTCCCAAGGTCACATGTAGGCTGGATGAGGAAAGTCTGTGACTAAGCCAAGAACAGCCCCTTGAGCCGGCCAGCCAATACCTGACCAGATCCTTTGTCCTGTGTTCCACCAATGAGAATAAGCTAACTAACCCTGTTTCTGAAGTCTGCCCTCTGTAAGGAATAAAAGTTGTGTGCTTTTTGGATTCAGAGTTCTCTCCCTTCATGGATGAGCAACCCCACATACTTGGATCACTAAACCTCTTGCCATTGCAGTGGTCTCTCAAGTTGTGTTCTCTTGGTTATACTACTGAGGTAAGGTCACTTTGGGGTCTTAAAACTAAATATATTCTTTTGTTTTAGGATGAAATGTTCTATAAACATCTGTTAAATCCACTGGGTTCATAACTTCCGTTAATTTCTCCATGTCTATGTTTAGTTTGTTTCCATGATCTGCCCATTAATAGGAGTGGCGTATTGAAGTCTCCCATTATTATTTTGTGAGGTACTTTGTGTGCTTTGAGGTTTAGTGAGGTTTCTTTTATGAATTTAGTTGCCCTTGCAGGTGGAGCATAGATATTCAGGATTCAGTGTTCATCTTATTGAATTTTTTCTTTGATCAATATGAAGTATACTTCCTTATCATTTTGATAACTTTTGGTTGAATGTCAATTTTATTCGATGTTAGAATGGCTACTCCAGCTTGTTTCTTTGGACCAATTGCTTGGAAAATGGTTTTCTAGGCTTTTACTCTGTGGTAATGTTGTCTTTGTCACTGGTGTATTTCTCGTATGCAGCAAATTGCTGGGTCATCTTTATATATCTATTCTGTTAGTCTTTGTTTGTTTTTTGTTTGTTTTTTTGTTTTTTTTTTTTTAATTGGGGAATTGAGTCCATTGATGTTGAGAGATTAAGAAATAGTGATTGTTGTTTCCTAATATTTTTATTGTTAGAGGTTGAATTATGCTTGCTTGTCTCTCTTCTTTTGGTTTTGTTGCTAGGAGACTACTTTCTGGCTTTTTGTAGGGTGTAGTTTCCCTTCTTGTGTTGGAGTTTTCCATCTACTATTCTTTGTAGGGTGGGATTTGTAGAAAGATATTGTGTTAATTTGGTTTGTCATGGAATATTTTGGTTTCTTCATTTATGTTAATTGAGAATTTTGCTGAATATAGTAAGCTGGGCAGGCATTTGTGTTCTCTTAGGGTTTATATGACATTGTGTCCAGGAACTTCTGGCTTTCATAGTCTCTGGTGAAAAGTCTGGTGTAATTCTGATAGGTCTGCCTTTATATGTTATTTGACATTTTTCCCTTACTGCTTTTAATATTCTTTTTTTCGTTTTGTTCATTTGGTGTTTTGACTATTATGTGATGGGAAGAATTTCTTTTCTGGTCCAACCTTTTTTGGCTTCATGTATGTTTATGGGCATCTAGTTCTTTAGGTTAGGGAAGTTTTCTTCTATAATTTTGTTGAAGATATTTACTGGCCTTTAAGTTCACTTTCTATTATACCTATTATACTTAGATTTGATCTTCTCCTTGTATCCTGGATTTCCTGGATGTTTTTGTTTAGGAGCTTTTTGCATTTTACATTACCTTTGACAGGTTTGTTGATATTTTTTATGGTATCTCCTGCCCCTGAGATTCTCTCTTCTATCTCTTTTATCTGGTTGGTGATGCTTTCATCTATAAGTACTGGTCTTCCCCACGTTTTCTATCTCCAGGGTTGTCTTCCTTTTTGCTTTCTTTATTGATTCTTTTTCCATTTTTAATTCTGGATGATTTTTTTCAATTGTTTAACCTTTGTGTGTTTTCCTGTAATTTGTTAAGGGATTTTTCTGTTTCCTCTTTAATGGCTTCTACTTCTTTACCTGTGTTGTCCTTTATTTCTTCAAGGGAGTTATTTGTGTCCTTCTTAAAGTTCTCTATTATCATCATGAGATGTGATTTGAAATCCAAATCTTGCATTTCTGGTGTGTTTGGATATTCAGTGTGTGCTCTGGTTGGAGAACTGGGCTCTGATGATTATAAGTAGTTTTGGTTTCTGATGCTCAGGTTCCTTCTCTTGTCCCTAGCCATCAGGTTGTCTATGGTGTTAACTTGTCTTGCTGTCTCTGACAGTGGCTTGATCCTCCTGTAAGTTGGTGTGAACACTCCTGTAGACCTGTTTTCTTTCAGCTAGATCTGGGAACAGAGAGCTCCTCCTGGGTTTGTATGTCCTTAAGCCTCCAGGTCAGTCACTTGGAGCAGAAGAGTAGGTCTTACCTCTGCTCTCAGGTGCATCAGAGCTTCAGGTGACTGGTTTTAGGCTCTCAGCATAGACAGCAACCAAAATGTTCCTGTGAGTGACTGTTCCTAGGTTCCTGCATCCAGTGGGCAATAGGCAGGTTCCTCTTGTGCCAGGAATGTGAGCAGAAGTGGTAGTCTCCCCTGAGCTCTCAGGATTGTTGGCACTTCTGAAAGCCCAGCTCTCTCCCCCATGGGTTTTGGGTACAGAGTACTGGGGGTGCAGTTCAACTCCTGGTACAGGCAGAAACCAGTAGTGTCCTGTCCCAGAAAACTTCTGTCTTTGTGTGTCCTGAGGCCACCAAGCAGATAGCTTGCATAAGAAGAGTTGGTCTTATCTCAGCTGTTTTGTGTGTATGTGCTTCTGGCAACTGGCTTTCTGCTTTTGGTACAGTCTACCTTAGGCACATCCTATGCAGATTCCACAGATGTAGGTATTCCAGAACAATTGATTGGAGAAAGAAAGCCACTAAAGGATGAATCCAGGCTTCTTAGTCAATGATCTCTTCTTAATTGTTTGGTTTTTTTTAGTGCACACATTGGTGCATATATAGAGAATACCTTTTGGGAGTCAGTTCTCTCCTTCTACTGAAGTTAACTGGCTCCTCAGAGACCCTGAATTTTTGAGATACTCAGGAAATAATACTTTATCCAGCTCCTCACACAGAAAAGTCAAAATCTTTGTTGGGAGGTTCAGGAGGCCCCAGAGTCAGGTAAAAATTTCTACTCCACCATGAAATCCAGTTTGCATGGTTGCTGAAAATGAAAAATTATTTTTAATGTTAAAATTAAATTACAAGAAATACAGATATTAAAGATAATGGTTATGCTAATTACTCAGATGCAATGACAACACATTGTCTACATACATTCAAATATACTGCCCTTCCCATATATCTATGTCTGTTTATGTCTATATATATATATATATATATTTATCTATCTTTCTATCTATATACATATACATACACATGTATATGTATATACATATACATCATATATATCCAATTTTGAAGAATGGAGAGTGTTGCAGAGTTTGAAGGAAAGTACTGTAGTCATAAATGAAGAGGCATGTGGATCATGCATGTACAAAACCATTAGAGAAATATACCATTTAAGGGGTCATAAAAGACAAACAATTAATTACAATATATTTGAAGATGAACCAAAATTAAAGAAATCAATTTGAGTTGTGTGTGAAGAGGGTATGAGGAAGGCTGTGAATGATTTTGGTGAAATAGAGAGGGATGGAATAGAAAGGGATTGGAGAGGACATGAGCAAAGGGTAAAATAATTTTGATACTATAGTGCAGATAGAAAGATTGACTTTGGATGGGAGACAAAGCAGTTTTTGAATTAGAGTAAGATGAAAGGAAGAAAGGACTAGACAGCAGCCAAAATCTTTATAGACAGTATGAAAGAAGACTTGAAGATCACTTCCAATTTTTGAATTTAAAGGAATTTAATTTTTCCCTAAGAACTTACTTAAAAGAGTTGATCAGAGAGGTTCTTGCTTGCAGTTGAGTTAGCTTCCATGGTATCAGAAAATACTATGTAAGCAGTTGGTGTGAACCTTGAATAAACTCTACCTGATCCTGACCAAGGAGCATCCCATTCCCCTAAGGCTTGTGCAATCTCATCGATTTCCCCTTGTTGACCTTGCTTAAGTCTGTCATCAATTATCATACAGATCCTGATAGAACAAACAATCCCAGAATGTAGAAGCACATGTAGCCTCTTGAAGCTGTATATAACTTTCTCATTCACAATATCTCTGCATAAGTTCCAGTATTCCCTACCATTTTGAAAGGCAACTTCTACTGAGGTCTCTTCCTCTAAAGTCAGACTATGGTCTATTTATGTCTCCTGTCTCTCTATGTGGACTCAGACATCAAACATAAGCTGTCAAGGGAGGGAATTTAACAATTCCACCTGACTGCAATACCTATGAACTGGGATTGAAACATGGCAAGAAATCTGTAAAAGTGACAAATGTGTCCCTTCAATGTTAATGGCATCTAACAGCTTTCCAGTTGTATTTAAGGCCTGCACAACAGCAGATAAATCATGCTTGGTACTGGAAACTGAGTCAGTTTCCTGTGATTAGTAAGATCAAGGACTTTAGTAAAGAATCTATTATCACTGCTTTGCTAAATCATTCTTTATTATATATTAAATATTATCCTTATATCCTCAAGTAACTATACTACTACTCCTCATCAACAAAGCATCTCTATACAACAAATGGAGCCCAACACAGGAAAACACAACTTAACACAATCTAGAGATCACCTAGTCTAAGGTGACTCCCCATAAAATTTTTCTTTTACATGTTAATTTGCCCATTTTTATAGCCATTGTTCTGGTCTGTTTATGTGGCCATTTCTAGAAGAATGTTTTAATGATGACTTTCTGGATTTCTTGCTCTTACAATCTTTCTATCCTTCCTTCCAAGGTGTGCTGCTTGCCATAAATTCAAGAGAGCAATGCCCTGTTTGTGCATTATGGTGATGGGCAGGGATTACTTTGGGCATGGTCTGCTCCTCAAGGTTTGAGAGGCACTATACTGGTGGTCATCTCAGGCTAGCCACCTGACCGGGCCCCCCTAGTGTTCGACTGGTGGTCATCTTAGGCTCAAGATTTATGGAATGATATGCTACTAATCATTCAGATATTCATAGGTCACAACACAGAGCAGAGGCATAATAATTCCCCTCTCTGCAACCTACTGGCTGGTACACAGGTGCCACAGCAACCACACCTCCAAGCCTCTAGAGCCAGAGTGCTTGTTGGGTTTTATCTCAATATGAACCAAGCTAGAGTCATGTTGGAACCGGGGATTTTCATTGAGAGAATTTCCTCAGTAGATTAGTCTATGAGCAAGTCTATTGTTCATTTTAATGATTGGTGATTTATATAAGAGGTCCCAACTCATTGTGGGTAATGTTACCTCTATACTTGTTCTGTCTACTACAAGGAAGCAGATGAAGCAAGCTATATATCTATATCCAATCAGTAAAAAGCAGTTTTCCATGGTTCTACTTTTTTCCTTGATTGAGTTTCTGCCCTGATGTATAATATGAGAGTTGTAAGCTAAAATAAACCCTTTTTTCTACAGCTTGTTGATGGTCCTGGATCTTTATTACAGTAATAGAACAACTAAGACAGATATGAAAGTTATGTAAAATTTTGATTGGTACTGATGTTGGAAATTTCCAGTTTAGTGTGAAGAGAAAACCAAAATCAAACTCAAGTCAGAGAGGTTTATACAAACAAAACTATCAAATATTTTATAAATCTAATAATTGATAGATGGGAGCTGCTCCAAAGAAACAAAAGATGATGAGAATAATATCTAAGGTCTGGGGGATCATTCAGTAGTTAGGAGGCTTAACTAATCTTCCAGAAGACCCAGATTTGTTATCCAGAAACTATATGGAAACTCAAAACTCTCTCAGCCTTGTTTCAGAGGATCCAGCATCCTCTTCTAACCAGGAGTCACGCACATGGTGCAGGCACACATATGCATGCAGGTAAAACACTCGTACACACACACACACACACACACACACACACACATACATATATAAAGGGTTTAAGAGTGGACTGGTGAAAACTCATTAAAGGGAAAGTTACTTTGCATGAAGGCACAGCTAAATTTGTTCCTCATTGTATACCACAGAAGAAAGTCATTACATACAGAACATTAAACTATCTCAGGGGTCATGAGCTATAATATCTGAAAGATGTTTACAGAGGTTCAGGTGTGATTAGCTATTTATTGTTGATCTTGATCCTGGTTATGGTGAGAGAAACAGTGATAAATAAATAAGATATCCTTATGTGCTATGTTTTGGAGAGTACTCATGGTTTAAGGACAAAAATACAAAAAAGTTCCAAAACAAATGTAATTTAAAAAATTATCTCAACCACCAATTTCCTTTCTTACAGAAATATCAGATCTAAACGTGTCATGTCATTTGAAATTATCTATCTTGAGGATATTGCTATATTTTTGATAGTAGATAGCAACTATTAACTCACCATGGGCAAGACATAATACTTTCTACATGAAGAAAATGAACAACTGCTGATCACCATTCAAAAAACAAAACAAAACAAAACAAAACAAAATCCAAGCTGGATGAAGCCCTTATATAAGATTTTTACAAACCAAACAACATTCTAGATTAAATAGTAATGTTAATGAACTTCTAATTTCTCTCTCAAGGCATGATATTTTCACTTCTCTTACTTCTCTCATACAGGTTCTATGTAAGAATATTCATGGGCATAATATTTACCTGTAATAGAGTAAATTCCCCACAGATAAGACTGTATCCATACTTGCTTATTTGAATTTCAACAAGGAAGAACTTTTGTATAAAACAGTGCTGAGACACAATCTACTAGAATATGAAAAATGTAAAGTTGTATAGGTGTGAGTTTCCCTTGCATATAGAAGACTAGAGTTTATGAACACAGGGCATAAGTCAGACGTGAAAGATTGAAGGAGATCTTCAAAGCTCGGAAATATTTTCATGGACTGGTACTTGTCATCAGACTTTGGGTCTCAAAGAAAACAAAAATTAATACAGTCAGAGAAAATATCCTGAGTTGTTGCATAACAAAATCCCAGAGAAATACAAGGAATAAGGTCATTTTAAGTAACTTTGATAAAAGTCAAATCCCTGACATTCCTTTCTCATACTACAATGTTTGGTTTGCAGAGAAAACTGACTTCCATCAGTTGAAATTGTTCAGTTCTTTTCAAAATTATACTTATTTACTAGTGTTGATGTGGTACAAGGAACATGCCACAGAGCATATATGGGAAGCCAGTTGTTATCTGCATGTAATTCTCAGGAATCCTACTGAAGGTGAGGTCATCAGACTTTCTAGCCTTACCCATTGAGCTATCTTTAAAAATCCAAAATGCAAACTTTTAACAAAACAAGTCACTTGTTTCAATTCAGAAATACAGAGGTTCAGGAATTTGAAAGTAGGATTTCAGCAGTTGGGGAGAGGGAAGGGAGAGTAGCTGCTACAAAGTCCCAGATGCCAGGGGCCCAAGAAGTTCCCAGCACCCAAGAGGGAGGACTTTAGCCAAAATACCCAATAAAGGGGAGAGAGAACCTGTAGAGATCATAGCCTGTAGATAGGTATGGCCGCTGGTTGAGGGATGGGGCTACCCACCTCAAAAATATTAAATCAGAATGAGAGAACATCAAGTTGTTCCTGAGAATGACACCCCTGGATGAAATCATTGGATGCCACCACTCCAGTGGTTCCTGATTGGTATACTCTTGTTTTCTCCAAACTCAACTGAGCAGCTGGGAAACCCAAATATACAGATAACTCAACCTTTGTGCCCTTACACAGAAAACTTGCAACATAATTTCCCACTTAAATGAGTATAGTGGATATTATAGCTCACCAAATCATATCTTAAAGAAATACAAGCTAATATACTATATATGTGAATTTTGTTTCATTCAAAATTTTTCAAAAACAATTCCTTTCATCTTGCTCTCAATGATAAATATTGTGCAGTTTGTATTTTTTTTGAGATTATTATATTGCCTTGGTTACTGCTATTTTTGCTGTAAAGAAACACTATGACCAAGTCAACTTAGAAAAGGAAGCCTTTGATTGTGGGGTTGCTGACAGTTGGATAAGTTTAGTCCATTGTCATCGTAGTAGAGAATGTAGAAGCAGGCAGACATGGCACTGGAGCAGTAACCAACAGCTTATAACCTGATCCATAGGGAGAAGACAGAAAGAGACTGAGCAGGTCTTACCATTTGCTTTTGGATAACCAATTACTGAGCTCCTCCCTAGATAAAATTTCTCCCACTCTCAGCATTCCGGAGTTGCCTGTTTGTAGGGATGAGATCTTATTGTCTGCCACCACTACCAATCCACTTTATCATGACTGTTGTTATTTTCCTAGAAACTTCTCGTAAATACAATTTGAAATATTACACAAGACTGCAACCAATTAAATGTAAATTAGTGAGCCTATTCCAAAAGGAAACATCTCGAAAACAATTTCTATAACTAAGACTCAGGGAACATTGTAGAAAAGGGCAGGAAAATTGTAAGAGCTGGATGATAAGAGAGTTTTCTGTGAAATTATGTCTGCTATTAATATCAGCCATAACAATCATGAAGTCTCACCAAAATGACTGCTGAATCTTAAGCTGAAGAATTTATTTTTTCTAAGTACCCTAGTCCAATAAAACAAAGCAAAGTAAAAGGGATGAAGATAGGAGTAGGACAGGTAAAGATAAAAAAATATTTAAAGAGTTGTAGGGAGGGAGATAGAAAATCATCAACACACCTACTGCCTGTTCATATATGCTGAGAAATACATGCCTCAGGAAACATGAACTGTCTACTTAATAATTTTATAGATGTGTGCAGTTCTTCACTTCATTTATCTTACTTTCAGATTTCCAACATTAGTATGTATGCAAAGTGGACTGATACGTATGGTTTTATTGAATAAAGTGAGTTTTAGCAATTCTCTAGGTAGTGTGCATATCTGTTTGTGTTTGTCTGTGCATGTGTGCATGTGTGTGTGTATGAATGTATATATGTATGTATGTGTGTGTGTCTGTGTGTGTGTATGCATGTGTACATGCATTAAAATAAGTATTCACATACTGTTGGCAAATAATAAGAAAGATTTAAAATGGTTCAATGATAGAATTAATAGAAATTGGCAGAAGCTTGCACCCCGTTCAGATAACAGATCATCAATGTGCCATAGCAACTTATAATGAAGAAGAAAAGACATAGCTTTGAAATGTAGTTCATTTACTAGTGAGAGGACAATAACCTTTAAATATAGTGTTTACATAGTTTGCACCAGGTGCATTGCTACATCTTCCTTGTCCCTACCACCCATTCATTATTTCCTAACTACATATTCAAGATACAGTTTGATTCACATTCCCATGTTGGTTTTCTAGGACACAATGATGGAAAATGGCATTATTTGTCTTATAAAACTTCATGTACCAGAAACTAATTTAGATTTGTAAGTCTGTGTTTGTTAGGAAATTGTCACTGTTGTTAAGTAAATATCAACAGAAAACTCTGGTATCACAACCTGTAACTGAACAGTTTTTCCTACTTATATAATAAAATCCAACATAAACAATCACTTCTAGAATGTGTTGGCATTTAAGTGACAAGCTTCTTCTAATCTATTGTCATGACTGCTATTTCCTAACATCTGGACATTCTTTAAATGGTATTTAGAATTAATGATTACTAAATGACCACATGACTTCAAATGAGGGGAAACCACATCTATACACTTACACATATCCACACCTGCAGGCATATACTTGTACACACATATACACACACACACACACACACACACACACACACACACACATACACTCACATACACTCACATACACATAAACTTACACATTCATATGTGCACACACTATAAAGAGATTTAAAAATAACTTAATCCAAAGCCTATGATACCAGGAACTTTCTTACCACCACCGCCATGCTTTTGACATCACTACAACTGTGACCACAATTGCAAACACTAGAACTAAGTTCCAATATGCATGACATCCTCTTCTTTCATAGCTTGCTAAGAATTTGCCTTGTGTGAGGACGAAGTCACTAATTCTGCCAAAACTTGACATAAACATTGGATATAAGAACTATAGATGCACTGAGTGTGTATACTTCTAGGGGATTTTATTTATAGTTTTGGATTTCTCTGCATCTCAGATTCTTACCATTTCTGTTTCAATTCATAAAACTTTGGTTCTACATCAGATTAAATAACATTTTTAGTTCCAAGAAGAGCAAAAAACCTATACAATATAACTTGATGAGGACAGTCTTAACTTTCAGTTGAAAGTCATCACCAGCAAATGTCACTGGACCCATGGTAGGCCTTAAAAAATATACATATATATATATATATATATATATATATATATATATATATATATATATATATATAATTTACATAGATTACACCATTGCTTTTTCAATTAGCTCTACTCTGCTCCAGTGCAGTCTGTTTCCCAGTCTATTTTAATGATATAACATTGGTTCAGATGTACTCTCTAATCTATATAGGCATTCATAATTCTAAATTTACCATTCCCTTTCTAATTGTCAATAACATTGGCAATTACTAATATTTGGCAGTCTATCATTTTGAGAGATATTTTTGTAACTCACATATACTTAGACATCCTCAGGATCAGCAGTATGATGCAATAAAAAGGTCATAATGGGAGTATGTAATCTATCTTCAGGAAATCATAATCTAGTTGAGGAAGTAAAATATGGAAAGTAAATAGCAATACATTCATCACATATAATTTCAGATGATAACAGATTATCAAAAGGTTATACAAAGTGACCTCTTCAATGAATCAGAGAATAACTTCCAACATAGGTTAGATGGAGATAGCTAGAAAATTAGCAGAAGAGGGAAAATTCTGCTACATGCAAGATTATATTGAGAAAGAGGCACATCCTTGTGAGTTACTCATTCAGTAATGTAATTACTTGAGAGAAGAAGTGATAGAAGATGGGAAATGCATTTTAAATTGAGAGATCTTTAATAAAAAGTAAAGTCTTCTTAATTAAGATACAGAACAATGTGTCATATGTTATTTTTATACATGTTTATCACATGCTTTGTTTATACCAGTTCATCTCTTCCATTTCCTGTCCCAAGCCAAGTCATGTGCTTGAGTTTTAAAAAGAATCAAGAGCTTTGAAGTGTTTAACAGTGATTGGTGATACAACATACCATGTGAACGGCAGCACAACCAGCCTGATCCTAACAGAGACACAAAGTCGAATGTCACTGCGGTTTAACTGGGGACTCAGTAATACCTTCTGGATCAGCAGAGTAATCAGAAAAGAGAATGATATGCAATTTTCAGGGAATACTTTCAATGATGTATTTACTAACCAGAAAGTAATTAGGGAAACAGAGTAAAAGATGATGCTAAGTGAGTCAAAAAGACCATGGCATACTTTGGGTAGCTTGGAGGTGCCAGTTGAGAGAATGCTCACATTCAGTCTTTGTTAATATTCATGAGGAAGTTCTGTTAAATTGTGAATTTGGAAACATTAGGCCACAGTTAGGAGAAAAGTGGGGACGAAAGATACCTGTCTCAGTGGCAGTACAGAGTGTCTTTTGAAGCTATTAGATGACAAAGAGAAAAAAACCAGGGAAGAAGTATAGAAAGGTGAGAAGATGCATCACAACCCATGCATAGGCACATAAAACACAAGTTGTTTGGTGATCATGAAGCCAGACATTAATCATCTGAGCATGTAGCTTAGAATAGAAATTCTGGCAACTTCTTATCTTTGTCCCAATAAAGAAGGCCACACAGGAAGACAGCTGCTGGATTTCTACTCTATCTATGCTGTTTGAAAATTCAGTGTAATAGATATAAAAATATTCTCACTATAAAATTTAAGGCTTCTAAAAATATGTATAACTAAAAAGCTTAAATTAGATCACGGTCACATAAGGTGTCATGTGTAAGGCAGATGACCCAACAGTAACTGCATTTATATATTATGTAATTGAATTCAGTATTATTATAAATATAACATTCAATAGTATTATACTACACAAAATCTGAAGATTCTAAATAATTGAATATTACCAAACTTACATGGTTCTATATATGATTTAAACTTAGTCTTTCATAGATGACTAAGTCTTAGAAATGAAGTTATTAAAGGAGAAAAAATTTCTTACTATTACTTTATTTGATGGACAGATACTAATTTTTAAGTGCATGTTGGAGAGAGAGAGACTATTGGGAGAGACGACTGGAATCTGGGAGGGAACTCTGAGATGAGCTTGAAACCTAGAACAATGGAAACTCCCAGCAATCTATGAGAGTGACCCTAAGACTCCAAGCAATGGGGAATATTGATCCCGAACCAGACATCTTCAACCAAGCAGGACTTCCAATTAAAAAATTAGAACACCAACCCAGCCACAATATCTTTTACCCAAAATTTGTCTTACCTACAGGATGGGAAGGGGTAAAGGTGGAGGAGAAATTAAGAGAATGGCCAACCAATGATTGACCCAGCTTGAGAACAATGCCATGACAGGGAGATCACCCCTGACACTATTAATAATACTCAGCTATATTTGTAGACAGGAGCATAGCATAACTCTCATTACAGAAGCTTCACTCAGAATCTAATGGAAACAGATAGAGAGACCCACAGCCAAACATAAGGTTAAGTTTGAGCATTCTTGTGGAGGGGAGAAAAGACTAGAGATGTCAGAGGGTTCTACAACATCACAAGCAAACCTATGTAATCAACTAACCTGGGCTCATACAATCCACAAAGACTGAACTGCCAAATAGTAAGCATGCATGGAATGGACCCAGGCTCTTAGCACATCTGTAATAATTATGCAGATCATTCTTGATGTGGGATTCCTAACAAGAGCAGAGGCTCTTTCTAACCCTGTTGCTTACCTTTGGATCTCTTTCCCTAAACTTAGCAGCTTCACCTAGCCTTAATAGGATAAGATACATCTTGTCTTAATGCAATTTTATATGCCAAAGCTGGTTGATATCCATGGGAGGCCTCCCCTTTTCTGAGGAGAAAGGTGAGGAGGAGGAGTGAATGGTGGGAGAAGGGGTCAGTAGTAATGACTGAAGAGGAGAGGAGAGAGGGGAAGCTGCTGGGTGTAAAGTTAACAAATAAAAATATGGAACATCTGAGGATTCACATTAAAATAAAAATAAATTTGCATTTGATTGTAAATGTATAAAAATTAACAATTATTATCTATTCTGCTAAAAGTAAGTACAGTTATTGAATGACTTTTTCCCATAATACACAGTTTAACAAGAAGAAATTATCCAGAAATACAACTTTGTTCAATTTATTCTCTATTTAATTTAATCCTAATAAATAACTATTTACTCTTTACTCAGTGGATATTAGCTTCTTAATTGCACCAAAATTTTAAACAAAAATACAAAAATGACTCCTAAAGAATTGATCTATTTATAAAGTGAACTGGACAGTTTGACATCAAAAAACTCAGTAGATAAGGAATTTTATCTCTTTTCAAGGCAGACACTGCCATCATGGACTTGCTAAATACATTCATTTGATATAAGAAAATTATGGTGATGTGACATTCCTAGTACATGATGGAATACTCTTTCAGATTGTGAAACATATTTATAACACAAAAGAAGGTTTTGTTGTTGTTGTTGTTGTTGTTGTTGTTGTTGTTTTGGGTTTTTTCTTTTGTTTGGTTTTTTTTTTTTTTTGGCCTTGACATTTAAAACGAAATTGTCCAAAGGTTGTTCTTAGCATGAATGTATACAGTAAGCATAAATCACAGCACACTGCATGTGTGCATGCATGCCAACACACACACACAAACATACACACACACACACACACACACACACACACACACACACACACAACACCTTTGCCTCAGTAGAATATTGCACTAATCAACAGGTGATTAAAATTTTCTTTTAAAGGAAGATCTTTAAAGAAAAAAAGATTTCATATATTATTGCCTGCGTGAACACTACTATTAGAACACTACCTTTGAGCCTAGAAATTATCTTATCAGATCATGCATTAGACAGTTCTGGGAACATGGTGAAACCTTCGTAAAGAAAGAACAATATGGATCAGCAATTTGATTGTCTTTGTATTTTAAGACAATGTTATTACATTTTAAAAGACCTTCCCCCAAGTCCCACAGCAGCTGCTGGGGGCCAGCGGACTTGGGGACCCACCATACCCCCAAAACCACACCTCTGAGTACCAATTCCCTTTTGCTGGTCCTTTCTGTTGGGACAAACTGATAGCTAGTTTGCTCCCTGGAAAAGGTTATATCTTCAGACCTACCAAAGGATCTACTGCACTCAGCATATGGTAAGAAACCCACCACACATACACAAATGTCACAGCAGCACCTGGGAACCAGTAGACTCAGGGACCCATCATCGCCCCAAATCCCTCACCTGTCAAATACCAATCCCCTTCTTTCTGGTCATTTCTGCTGGAACAGACTGCTAGCTCGTCTGCTCCCTGTAAGTAACTATATCCTCAGATATAGCAGAGGGTCCACTGCACTCAGCATTTGGTAAGACCCCTTCCCCAAAGTCCCACATCACCTGCAGGGGGCCAGTGGACTTGGGGACCCACTACCTCCCTAAACCCCTCACTTGCCAAATACCAATTCTCTTTCTTTCTGCTGGGAGAGATTGCTAGCAAGTCTGTTCCCTGAAAGAGGCTATATCCTTAGACAAACTACAGGACCTGCTGCACTCAGATCTTTGACATCATATCCTGATGTATACCAAAAGAAACAGTGTACGCAAAACATTCGATACCACATCCTGAGGCATTCCAGGAGATCTGCTGCACTCAGGGCATCTGACACCACAACTGGAGACATCCCAGGAGATCCACAGCACCCAGGACAACACAGCTTGAAGGCATTACAGGAGTTTCTTTGTACACAGAGCAACTGAGTAATTGACACCACAGTATAAAGAACTCCGAGGGGCTCTAAGGCATGCAGTGCAACTGATACAAAACAGTGAAAGCATCCCTGGAGTTGGCTGCACACAAGGAAACAGAAACTACAGTTCATTGACACCCCCCACCCCCACCCCAGAACAGCTTCTCACAGAACAACAGTGTGACTGCTCACTTGAAGACCCAAAAGTCTGAAGGCTACCCAGAAGATCTACTGCAGCCAGGGCAACAAATCAGCAGCTTCTCTGCCCCTCTGAATACCCTACAGTTGGAAGGCTTACCAGGGACAAAAAAGACAGACTCCAGACAGAGTCACCCAGACTAGCAAACACTAGGGATAACGAGATGGGGGAGAGGCAGGAACAAGACTATAAGCAACAAAAGCCAATATACATGGGCATCATCAGAACCCAGTTCTCCAACCACAACAAACCCTGAATACAACAACATACCTGAGATTCAGAAAGCTGATCTAAAATCCTATCTTATGAAGATAATAGAGTCCTTTTAGGAGCATATAAATAACTCAATGAATGAAATACAGGAAAAACACAGGTAAATAGGTAGAAGTCCTTAAAGAGTAAACAAATAAATCCATTAAAGAAATACAGGAAAACACAATCAAACAGGTGAAGGAATTGCATAAAGCAGTCCAAGACCTAAATGTGGAAGTATAAACAGTAAAGAAAACACAATTGGAGGCAAAACAGAAGAATAGAAAACCTAGGAAAGAGATCAGGAATTCCAGATGTAAGTATCACCAACAGAATACAAGAGATAGAAGAGAGAGTCTCAGGTGTAGAAGATATGGTAGAAGGGATTGACACAATTGTCAAAGAAAATTCAAAACATAAAAAAATCCTAAACCAAAACATCCAGGAAATTCAGGACACAATGAAAAGAACAAATCTAAGAATAATTGGAATAGAAGAGAAAGAAGATTCCCAGCTCAAAGGACCTGAAAATGTCTTCAACAAAATCATAGAAGAAAACTTTCCCATCCTAAGAAAGAGATGGCCATAATGGTACAGGAAGCCTACAGAACATCAAATAAATGGGACCAGAAAAGAAAATCCTCATGTCAAATGATAGTCAAAACACTAAATGCACAGAACAAAGAAAGAATATTAAAAGCTGCAAGGTAAAAGTGCCAAGTAACATACAAAGGCAGACCTATCAAAATTACACCACACTTCTTAACAGAGACAATGAAAGCCAGAAGATCCTGGTCAGAGGTCATGCAGACTCTAAGAGAATACAAATGCCAACCCAGACTACTATATCCAGCAAAATTCTCAATCACAATAGATGGAGAAACCAAAATATTCTAAGACAAAACCAAATTCAAACAGTGTCTATCTACCAATCTACCCCTACAGAGGATCCTAGAAGGAAAACTCCAATACAAAGAAGATATCTATACCAAATAAAAGATATTAAGCATCTTGCAGCAAAGATAATAGGAGATAACCACAAGCACATAAAGGAATGTACAGAAGCAAACATAACATGAACTGGTCATCTGTCTTTAATATCTCTCAATATTAATGGGTTAACTCACCTATAAAAATATATACTCTAACAGACTGGATAAACAAACAGAATCTAACATTTTGCTGCATACAAGAGACAAGACAAACCTCAATAAAAAAAAAAAAACTGATACTATCTCAGAGTAAAAGGATGGGAAAAGGTCTACCAAGCAAATGGTCACAAGAAACAAGCTAGAGTTGCCATCCTAATATCCCATAAAATAAACTTTCAACCAATAGTTATCAAGCATGATGATGAAGGACACTTCATACTCAACGAAGGGAAAATCCACCAAGAGAAAGCTTCAATTCTGAACATTTATGCCCCAAATACAAGGGTACCCACATTCATAAAAAAACTTAGTAAATCTCAAAACACACATTGAACCCCACACAGTAATAGTGGAAGACTTCAACACCACACTCTCATCAATGGATAGGTCAATGAAAGAGAAACTAAACAGACACATGGTGAAACTAACAGAGATTATGAACCAAATGGATTTAACAGATATCTACAGAATACTTTGCCATAAAACAAAAGAATAGACCTTTCTTTATGGTACCTCATGGTTCCTTCTCCAAAATTGACCATATAATTCATCACAAAACAACCCTTACTGGATGAAGGAAGAATTAGGTAATTCCGTGCACCCTATCAGGCCACTATGGCCTAAAGCTGGTCCTCGATAATACAAAAGCAAAAGAAAACCCAAATACATGTGGAAATTGAACAAAACTCTATTCAAGGATGAAAGAAAGAAAGAAATTAATGACTTCCTGGAATTTAATGAAAATATTGATACATCATACCCAAACCTATGGGACACAATGAAAGTACTAAGAGTAAAATTCATAAGATTAAGTGCACTCACAAAGAAACTGGAGCGATCTTACACTAGCAATTTAACAGCCCACCTCAGAGCTCTAGAAGAGAAAGAAGCAAACTCACCCAAGAGGAGTAGCAGGCAGGAAATAGTCAAAATCAGGGCCAAAATTAACCAAATATAAACAAAGAGAACAATACAAAGAATCAACCAAACCAACAGCTTGGTTCTTGAGAGAATCAAAAAGATAAACTTCTCTAGCCAAACTACCTAAAGGGCCCAGAGGCAGTATCTAAATTAACAAAATCAGAAATGAAAACGGAGGCATAACAATAGAAAAGGAAGAAATTCAAAAAAATCATCAGATCCTACTACAAAAGCCTATACTCAACAAAACTGGAAAATCTAGATGAAATGGATGATTTCTTAGACAGATACCACATACCAAAATTAAATCAAGAGCATGTAAACTTTCTAAACAGGACTGTATCCCATAAGGAAATAGAAGAGGAAACTAAAAGCCCCCCCACCCCTGCAAAAAAAACCTAGGGCCAGATGGATTTAATTCAGAATTCTACCAGACCTTCAAAGAAGACCTGACACCAATATTCTTCAAACCTTCCATAAAAGAGAAACAGAAGGAACAATACCTAATTCATTCTATAAAGCCACAATTACTCTGATACCTAAACCACACAAGGACCCTACCAAAAAAGAGAACTTAAGACCAATCTTGCTTATGAATAGCTATGCCAAAATACTCAATAAAATTCTCTAAAACCAAATCCAAGAACACATCAAAACAATCATTCACCACAATCAAGTGGGCTTCATTCCAGGGATGCCAGTTTGGTTCACTATACAAAAATCCATAAACGTAACCCAGCATATAAAAAGACTCAAAGAAAAAAATCATACGATCACCTCCTCAGATGCAGAAAAAGCATTTTACAAAATACAACACCCCTTCATGTTAAAAGTATTGGAGAGATCAGGAATTAAAGGCCCATACCTAAACATAATAAAAGTAATTTACTGCAAACTAACAGCCAGTATCAAATTAAATGGAGAGATACTTATCCCCTTAAAATCTGAGATAAGACAAGGATGCCCACTCCTCTCATACCTATTTAACCTGCTAGATGGAACAATAAGATAGCAAAAAGAGATAAAGGGGATATAAATTTTCAAAAATAGGTAGTTCTATTTGCAGATGATATGATAGTATACATAAATGATTCCCAAAATTCTACCAGAGAACTTCTCCAGCTGATAAACAACTTCAGTAAAATGGCCAGATATAAAATTAACTCAAATAAATCAGTAGCCTCTCTTTATACAAATGATAAACAGGCTTACTAAGAAATTAGAGAAATAATTCCCTTCACAATAGCCATAGACAATATAAAATATCTTGGTGTAACTCTAACCAAACATTTGGAAGATCTTTGTGATAAGACTCCAAGTCTCTGAGAAAGAAATGAAAGAAGATATCAGAAACTGGAAAAATCTCCCATGCTCATGGATTGGCAGATTAACATAATAGAAATGGCCATCCTATCAAAGGCAATCTACAGATTCAATGCAATCTCCATCAAAATCCCAACACAGTTCTTCAAAGACATGGAAAGATCAATTTTCAAATTCATCTGAAAAGGAAAAAAATTACAGAATAGTGAAAACAATTGTTAACAATAAAATAACAGCCAGAGGAATCACCATCCCTGACCTCAAGCTCTACTACAGAGCAATAGGAATAAAATCTGCATGGTATTATTACATAGACAGACAAGTTGTCCAATGGAATAGAATTGAAGACCCAGAAATAAAACCACACACTTATGCACACTTGATCTTTGACAAAGAAGCCAAAATTATGTGATGCAAAAAAAGAAAGCATCTTCAGTAAATGGCACTGGTCTACCTGTATGTAGAGAAATGAAAATAGACCCATATTTGTCACATTGACAAAGCTCAAATCCAAGTGGAACAAGGACCTCAACATAAAACCAAATATACTGAATCTAATAGAAGGGAATATGGGAAAGAGCCTGGAACTCATTGTCACAGGCATAAATTTCCTAAATAGAACTTCAGTGGCTCACACTCTAAGATCAAGAATTGACAAATGGGACCTCATCAAACTGGAAAGCTTCTGTAAGACAAAGGACAGTCAATAAGACAAATTGGAATCCTAGTGATTGGGAAAAAGATCTTCAATAATCCCACATCTGAGAAATGGCTAGTATCTAGGATATATAAAGAACTCATGAAGCTTACCAAAAAAAAAAAAAAAAAAAAAAAAAAAAAAAACCAAAGAACCCAATCAAAAAATGGGGTATAGAACTAAACCTAGAATTCACAACAGAGAAATCTCGAATGGCTGAGAAGCACCTAGAGAAATATTCAAATTCCTTAGTGATCAGAGAAATGTAAATGAAATGACCCTGACATTCCACCTTACTTCAGCCAGAATGGCTAAGATCAAAACCTCAGGTGACAACACATGTTGGCAAAGATGTGGAGAAAAAGGAACACTCTCCATTGCTGGTGGGATTGCAAACTGGTACAACCACTCTGGAAATCAATTTGGAGATTCCTCAGAAACTTGGAAATAGACTTACCTAAAGACCCAGAAATACCACTCTTGGGAATATAACCCAAAGATGCCCCAAAATGCCACAGGAGCACATGTTCCCTTATGCTCATAGTGGCCTTATTCTGATAGCCCAAAGCTAGAAACAACCCAGATGTTCCAGGACAGAAGAATGGATACAGAAAATGTGGTTCTTTAACATAATGGACTCAGCTATTAAGTATGAGGCCATCCTGAGTTTTGCAGGCAAATGGATTGAACTAGAAAATGTCATCGTGAATGAGGTAACTCATACCCAAAAGGATATGCACAGTATGTTCTCACTAATAAGTGGATATGAGCAAAAAAAAAAAAAAGTACAGAATACCCAAATACAATTCACAGAACTCATAAAGGTCAACAAGCTGCTGAAGGACCAAAGTGAGGATGTCTCAATTTCACTTGGTAGGGAGAAGAGAACATCCATGAGGAGGAAGAGAGGGATGGAGGAAAGGGGGATGGGGGTGGAGGAAGACAGGAAAATAATCTGGTATTGGGTCGGGCAAAAGGACTGAAGCCCTGAGTGCCAGAAGAAAGAATGGAAACAGGCAACCTCTGGAGGAAGGAAGTTGGGAGAACTCTCTAGAATGTACCAGAGACCTGGGAAATAAGAGATTCTCAGGACTCCTCAGGACTCGAGGGGGTCGGGGAGGACCCTGGATGAAAAGAAACTTACTGAATCCAGCTCCAGGAGAAAGACAGGGCATCAACTGAGAGATGGGGTTGTTATCACCACAGCCAACACATAACTCTTTGTGTCTAAAAGAAAGGCAGGGGTGGAAATGGAGAAGAGCCTGAGGAAAAGAAGGTCCAGCGACAGGTCCAAAGTAGGATCCAGCTCAAGGGGAGGCCCCAAGACCTGACGCCATTACTGAATCTATGTGGTGTTCACAAAAAGGGACCTACCATGACTGCTCTCTGAAACACCCAACAAGCAGCTGAAAGAGTCAGATGCAGATATGTGTACCCAACAAATGTACAGAAGCTGCTGACCTTTCTGGTTGAATTAAGGAAAAGGTGGAGGAATCTAAGGAGGAGGTCAACCCTGTAGAAGGACCAGCAGTCTCAATTAACCTAGACCCCCGAAATATCTGGATCACCAACCAGGCAGCATATACTAGCCAAGATGAGACCTCCAACACATATATAGCAGAAGACTCCCTGTTCTGGGTTCAGTCAGAGAAGATGCACCTAATACTCAAGAGACTGGAGGCACCAGGAAGTTTAGAGGTTTGTTGGCATGGGAGTGTAGGGGAGATCCTTGTGGAGATAGGGGTGTTGATTGCCAGGGGGAAGAAGTATGGGATATGGAACTATTGGGGTTGGACCGGGAGGGGAATAAAATCTGAAGTGTAAAAATAAATAAATAAATAAATAAATAAATAAATAAATAAATAAATAAGAAAAGGTAAAATTGACTTATACAAGTTAGTATATTTATTTTAAACATTCACGTCAATGTTTATTTGAAAGTTCACCAAGGCAGGTACACTGCAGTGACCATCAGCCCTACCTTAGATGGTAGACTACCTGGATTTTGTGTTTTGGTTTGTTTTAATTGTTATTAGCATGAAAAGTACAAGATTTTTAATTTTCAAAATGTGAAGCACAGATCAAGCAGTAGCTATTGACTTATAAAAATTGTGTGTGTGTGTGTGTGTGTGTGTGCGTGTATGTGTGTGTTGGGTAATATTACTCAAGTGCAGGTAGAGGAGTAAAGTGGTGAGATGTCTTGGAGCTATTTACAAGTGATTTGAATGAGATGACAGGGATGCTAGAAACCCACTCAAATCCTGTGCAAAAGGATCATTCCAATTCATTAACCACAGAGATGCCTCTCCAGTCCTACAAATGACCTTTCTTTGCTAATGTTATATATCTACCCAACAATGATCATAATATAAAAAACTATAATGTGATTTTTCAATAAAGGATCTCACTGCATTGTCCATTGCCAGCTTTGAACTTAAAGTGATCCTGCTGCCTCAGCCTCTGGAGTGCTAAGGTTACAGGTGTGCATCACTATGTTGATCCCAAAAATATGAACAACAAATACTCCCTAACAATTTGTCAATCCATTAATCTAAAGGACCATTTGTGCACTAGTAAATTGAATTGTTTCCTCTGATGTAAAATTATCTTGTTTGATTTTTGTAATCCAAACTAGGAAAGCATATCTTGTCTCCTAAAAATTAAAATTAATTTCTAACAAATTGCATTCTTTGATTTTTTTCTCACTTGCTTTAGGGATATCCATGGGTTCAACATCTTTGCTAGAAGTTTGACCTCCACAAAATGAATGTTTAACCAAAATATCTGAGCTGCAAACTGGGCTATTATTCTGGAGAAAGTATAGTTGAACCCACAAGTGGTCAGTCAGAGATTAGCACATATCCTGTGCACCAGTTTGGAAGGACAGTTAATAGCTAGATGGGCAGTTTAGAAGACAACCCTGAGCCCAAACCCTTGCTTTGCTTGTGACAAACATGGTAGATATGTCATTCCCTTCATAGTCTGCTTTAATCTTCAAAATTTCATCCAGGCCTTTATGTGCAGACATTATTACACAAAGTTCGCACACTTACCAGATTTCAACAAGACTTCTTAATATTTTTCACAGTGAGCAGCATAATATCAGAGGTTGAACTTCTCAGCACTACAATTCTGCACTGACTATCTGATTTTCCAAGCAACTCCACTTATTTGCAACCCACTCAATGCTTTTTTTTTACACCACCTGGACTCCTTCCAGAGTTACTTTCTTGAGGTCACTGTCTTTCTGATGTCTCTGATTTCCTGATTTGCAGGGTCTCTAGAGTCAGTCTCAAGGACATAAGCAAGAACAATCTCTTTGGTAGTTACATCAACACCAAATTCAGTTTTCATAGCAGCCAGTGTACAGTTCTGTGGCAGCCAGGATGTCTCCAGTATTTCAAAAACAGCATGTGTCACATGACTTCACCTCAGTCTGGCCTATAACAAGTGCAACAAAGCAAAACTTTCAGTCACAGGTTGCTTCACAGACTACCGTGGATCCTTATCCACATGACATCATCCTTGATGACATCATCCTTGAGAACATCTCCATTTTTGATGGGGAAAACAAATGTCCTTTCTTTACACTAGGGTTCCTTTGGAGAAAAGATCCACTTGATATTCTTGAATACACACTTGTGTTTGGAATCATTTCATTTGGGGGTGCATTGAAAGCAGTCTCCTAACAATTCTTAGTGAAAACAGTTTTGATACCAGCTTTCTGTAAAACTGGAAAATACTGGTGGTAATTTCATTGGAGTTTCCAACTTTGCCTTCCAGGTGGTAATTTCTAACAGCTTTTCCTGGTATAGTCTGATCTTTGGAATGAAGGAGGACTTTTTCTGGATCATCTAATAATTCATAGACTTATCTTGTCTTAAACTTGTACAGTTTTCTGTGAGCATTTAGTACCTGCCTCAATTGTCACCCATATCATGGGCATGCTTGAGGTACAGACCTCGCAGAAAAGAGCCAGGCTTCCTGGATTTGAATCTCATATCCCAGTCAGTAAGTTCATCAAAAAGTAACTTTGCTTGTCACAAATGAGGTTATTTCTTCCACCCTTGGATAAGAGCAATTGTTTAAGAAGTATACAGAAATATTCATAAGACACTCCCTGACCATTGTACCTGGTGTCTTAAAATTTTAGATAGGGGATGCTATTGTTATCAACAGACTATCTCTTGAGATATTGATAATGCTGTCCTTCTTTAAAAAATATTGTTTTTCAAGCTGGCATATAAATTTGCCCATTTTTCAGGTACACAATCGTGTTTGAAGTATGTATGTATGTATGTATGTATGTATGTATGTATGTATGTATGTACTATGTGTATGTATGTATATAAATGTTTTATGCGTGGATTCTATAAAATTTGATATCTAAGAAGAGAAGAGTCTGTAGTTAATGTAGGTTGAGGAATAGAGAGGAAGATTGGGGAGCTGTTATTCAAAGAACATAAATTTACCAGGTAGATAGGAAAATTACATTTAAAAATCTGTTTCAAAGCACCCAGACAGTAAATAATGATAAATTTTGCATCTTTCCAAACTACTGAGTATTTCCTTTTGACCACATTCATTTTCATTTTTATATTCTACTACATCTTATTGTTCTAACAGCTCCTCTTTAAGGGTTAGCCAATAGGGATCTGTTGGTTTGTACACTGTGATACATGTATGCTTGAATGTAATGAACTCCACAGAATGGATATATCCATAAAGTATTTGGCATGAAAACCATATTCCAAAGCATAATTTGACAAGATGAATTGGAAATCACACCCAGAAATTGTATTTCCTTACTAAAAATATCTATAAATTTTATAACAAGAAACAATCTAAGAATTCTTCAGCCAGAAAACTGTGACACACATCTTCTCCCATTTTCTTCTTAATTAACAACTCATTACAAACTTCAGTAATGCTAAAACATTTTGTGAAAGGTTAAAAGTACATACTGGCTTTTAATAATTATATTGCCATGATAAGACCTATTAGAAAACTGTTTCCTTAATAAATATGTTCAATGAATTAACCTGTATTTCTGCTATGTACTCCATATATTTAGACCACATAGAATGACAGAAAATATGAAGCTACATGATTCAACCCAGCAACATGACAGTGAAAAGTAATCTTTGAGCTGGTTCTATACCTTATAAATCACAAGGCCCAATAGTGGAAGCCTTTTCCTTGAGGGTTTTATAAGTCAGAACTAGCTAGTGGGATAGGGTGTCATGACTAATCATATGCTCTCATTCCATATGAACGTTTTTTGTTCCTAAGTCTCAATTTACTGCATTAATATAAAGTGAGGTTATTTGTTTAGCTTCAGACCACAAGAAAGGGCCAATGTTAATTTTAATTAATGGTGATTGTGGATAATCTTGGGGTGAGACTAATTTTCAGATTTTGCATCTGAAAATTCCTTATTCAGGAAGAAGGGAGCTGAAGGGAAGGTACAGTAGGTCGTAGTTCACATCTTTTTTTTTTTTTATTCCTGGGGGATTTTGTAAAGAAATATGCTACTTTGTAACTCTTTTGAAAAGTATAATATATGTAATAATGCTTTTAAATGCATCTTTTAACACAATGAAAGATAAATACAATATGTCATTTGTTAAATAATATTTTTACACACAAAACACCAAAATTGTAGCAGATACCTTGGTCATCATATGTCCTAGAAAAGGTTTTGATTTTCAGAAAATTTTTCAATCTGAAAACTGACATCCTCCCACCCCCATAGAAAACAAAGTGTAAGTGATCCTGGGCTGTGGGTCCTCTGGGACTGATGATGATCCAGAAACCCTGGAAAACAGAACCCACATCTTAGTAACACTGAGCCTTTTCCTAGAGCCTGAAATAAGTGAAGTACATTAACAGGGACAAATTAAATTGTTAAATTGTACCCTTTCATACAACATGCAATTTGAAAATATTGCTATTTAAAATATTTATTTTATGTATATGTGTTTTGCCTGCACAAGTGCTTGTGCACAATAAAAATACTTGGTGACTACAGAGATTAGAAGAAAGCATCAGGTCCGCAGGATCCTTGTGAGTCATAATGTGGATGCCAAGAATTGATATAGATCTCTGGAAAAACAGCCAGTACTCTTTAAATATTATGCCATCTCTCCAACTCCTCAAATCTATCCTTATCAAGTAGTGTTACCTACTGCCACAATCATTTTGATCTGATTGTCTACAGTCATGAGTTTACCTCTTACCATTATCTTTAAGGTGAAAATTTTATTTAGGAAATGTGTGTTTGTTGATGTTGCAACCTTGATTCTTGGTAAACTGGATATTACAAAGCCACCTGGTGTAGACTTCAGTTTGTGCTCACACAGACTAGATCCCTTGGGAACAGGATTGGAGCTAGATATTAGTGTGAATGAAATTCATCAGAGGATTACAGGGGCTCACTCCAGGGGCAAGAGAATTGGGAGAGAAATACCAAGATTAGCTGAACTATGACAAGCACTGCTGTTCATCCATGTTCCAAGACAGAAAATGAAACAAGTTGTGTCAGATTGGGACCAAGTTGTTTCCATGATACTCACTGGGCGTGCTTCTCCCAAGCAAAATAACATAACTTTGGGGCCAAAAACATCTGTTGAGCAGAAACCATTTCCTTAGGAGCCCACTAGATGCTGGTGTTAATCTCAGGTGGCATTTACCGAAAGTCTGGAAGGAGTTGGGGTCACATACCACAGCATTCACCATGATGAGTTCAGGGCCAAAACTGTTTAATGATGTAATGACCGCTAACTGACTAGCTAGAAGCTTGGGTGTTATTAACAAATCTGCAACGTCACTATTTTATTTTTACCATTTTTCTATTAGAATGTTTATGTGCCATACAGCAAAGCCATACAAACTATCAAGCCAAATATCTGTGTACACTTCAGAAAAATCCTAAGATAAGACAATACCAGTCATCACTCAGCTTTCAGAGCACAGAGAAAATTGTGAATTATATTGGTCCACACTGCTGCATGGCAGGGGAGCCACAGGGACTGAGATTCATCCTCACTCAACTTTCCAGTCCCGGTCCTGCTAGCAGACTGTCTGAGGAGAAAACAATGTATTTAATGAAGTCTGCCTCCCGACTTCAGCAACAGCATTTTCTATCCTGTATAAAGGTAGACACACTCTACCAAGGTCCTTATTGCTCACTCTTATTTTCATACCAAGATAGTAAACATACACCATTTTTTCATTCAGATACAGCCCATGGCCAAGTTGGCAATGATCAAAGAAAACCATTTCTGATCACTCGGTCTAATATGTACAATAGTGTGAAGACTCAATGTTTAGCAAGCATGCAGATCACATAAGGACTTCCTTTTTGATACACACACACACACACACACACACACAAAACACACAAACACACGCCCTCCATTAAAGAAACAGAATTGGAAAAATGCATCATATTAATCCACCTGTGTACTGTAAATTTTGTTTGGTTTTTAGAACACCTTAAAATATCTAGTACAAAATACCATAGAATTAAAGATTTCTAAAGTAAAATGTTGCATGAAAAAATCCAGTCATTACTGCTATTTCTACTAGAAAGGCAAAATGTTTATGAATTTCAATAATTGTGACCAATTATATCATATTTATTTCCATACATTTTTAATCTGCATTTTCACTACATGAGATACTACTGACTGTATAAATAAATGTAATACTGAGTCAATCACTGGCATTTTTAGTTTTCCACTGTATTCTCATTTGTTTACATGTATGAAATTACATGCAGAGACAGCACATTTCTAGTTCTTCAATACAGTTCAGAGTACTTAGGTAACAGTGCCACCTATTGATGTAAAGTTAAAGTATCCATAGTTGTTATTTCCTTAGTATTTGATCCAATTCTTTTATTTTCTGACTGCATTAGTTCTTCAAAGACTTTTTAGTGATTGATATGCAATTTTAGATTAAAACGGTTCAAATACATATTAAAAGTTAAGATATATAATATTTCAAGAGGCACCATAAAAATAAAAATAATTTAACCTTACAGTTTAATCTCTATCTTTGCAAAACCTCACGATGGTATAGAATGAACTAAGGAATAATTACATTATATCTTTGATGTCATCTAATATTAAGAGATATAACTTAATTTCTTCTGTGAAAAAATATTTAAAAGTATAGTTCAATATTTCATTGGAATACATAAATCAAAATTTTCTTGCTATATTAAAACTGCAAATTTTTCTAAGAAACTGGTCAGTTTGCTTATTTGGAATTATATTAGAATATTTATATTGCATACTTTATATCTATTTCTATTTTAGTATAAGAATACAAAGAAAACTGTACATGAGTGCATATATGAATTAGTACCCAAATGTTTCTATATTAATATCAATGCCTCTTTTAAGCAAGATACTATTTTGACGTTTCTACTGCAACCAAATGTTCATGAACATGAATAAAGCATATGTTTGATCAACAAAATTCTAAAACCTCATTATGTATCAACAAGTTTCAAATTCATTGTTTTATTAGGTGGTATACTCTCATACTTTCACTAGATATTAGAAGTTGTGTATGGTTTCATGTACTAGACTGCTACAAATACTAAGAAAAGTTCGTGTCATTTCTAGCGCTAAACTCTCCAACAACATCAGATAAAAGGAAAGCAGAATTAACCTATTTTCCCCAAGGACCATGGCACAAGGTGGCAATTGCAAATTTTTAAAGATAATGTAGTTAAACAAAAGAAACGGCTGTGATTTTAAAACACGTGATATTCTCAGTGCAATCACTATGGATAGCAGCATTAATCATGTATTAGTTAATCTTATAAGGATTAGTTGGTTTTTGAAATCTAAATTTCTATTCAGCATTTGTAGAATATTTGTAATTTAAAACTAAAATCTATTTAAATCTGTCTACATTTTTCATCCTGCATTAAATCACACTTACCGTCCATTGGTTTTATATTTATACAAGATGTAATAAATATCTTTAGATTACCTCAAATATTGCATTTTAATCTCAAAGTATTAGAAAGGTTTCATAATGTCTGAATATGCTGAAGGGTTTGGAATTTAAAATCAGTGAGTGATTATTTTCTGGATAGCTGATGATATAAGTATATTCAACATTTGTGAAGTATGGGCAATAATCTTGCTAGAATTCAGAATGAATCTTTTGCTGGATTGTCACGTGCTTTGCACCAGGAAGGACGTATAACAAAGGGCCTTTGAGATCCAGAATTCATAGCATTTCTTATAATTTCAAGGGCCACCCTTGGCTCACAATTCCCCCTAAACAACTGTTTGCTAGGAGAATTCCAGAATATACAGAACTGCTGGGTGGCTATTTAAAAGATCAAAGATATTTCTGCTCTTTTCTCTGAATATGATTTTGCTTACTGAACTCAAATGACTATTTAGAGACAATTCCATTCAAGTATGGTTCTTTTCTCTAATAGGCTAACTGAAATACACAAGACAATATATATTTTTCAAAGGAAAAAGAATAAAAATTCAAGAGGATTAATAATTCTCATGTGATACAAAAGGGTATATTTAAGATGCTGTCAATGAGTACTACTGGAATTTAGAAATTGCTTATTTTTTAAAAGATTTGTTACTATGTTTCAGTCAAAATATGGGAATAAAATTAAAAAGATTGGGCAAGGGAGATTGGAAATTTTTTTCAAATAATTACTTTATTTTGGGTGTGCAAACATAAATCTATATAGTATAAATAAAAATGCAGAAAAGATACAACTATATAAGAAATCCATGCCTTACATTCAATACAAATAAGCAATAAAAACCACACACACACACACACACACACAACCAAGCATTTGAATTTAAAAACAGCTATTTTGTATAAAGATCTGAGTTCACCATTCCAATTTTGAGGTCCTATTCCTGTAATATCATCATTGAAGTGTAACTTAATGTGAGATGAGTGAAGGTTATGCAACTGGGTCAAATGTTTAATTATTTCTCTTGCCTTCACACAGAATTTCCTGAGATACAGACTAGACTTCATCTCAGATTGAGAGGATGCCATGTACGGTTACACCCCAATAGCTAATGCCACCCGTGCTTCTACGTCTCGGTTTGACTCCATCATTCCTTTAAATGATCATCAAGAAATCAACAGAGCTTCAGGTTCCTCATTTCCTTCCCCTCGTGATCATTTTCAATTTGTTTTTCTGTGCATGCCATCATTTTAATGTAAACCTTTCTCTTTCTTTTTCAATGAAATGATTAATTCTCCAATTTTGCATGATTAAAGATGCTGGATAAGCTTGGGTAGGTTGATAAAAATCAAGGCTTCTAGCAGAATATGTGCACCTTACAGGCCGGAACCCTTCCAGCTTGCTCACTCATAATGACAGGAAGAAAATAGCACGTATGTGGATAGCCTAGAAAGAGTCAAAAGATAAGGATCCTATATTCTTCTTTAGCTTATATTTAAATTGCTTTCAATTTTTACTATAATTAATAATTTAAGTTTTCCTGATAATTTAGTTTCAATAGAACATAAAAGATCAGCAAGCATGAAAGGTAGCAGTTTGCCAAACTCAGCACAGAGCCACGTGACTTCAAGCACTGGTAATCTTGGCCACACAGTGCCAGTTATTTTCTCATTATGATTAAAGGAAAATCACATGGAAAAATTTCATTTAGAATCTTTTTCTCTACCATTCTTTTCTTTACCACCCCTTTCCTTTACCATTCATCTTTCCATAATTCTTTCAGACCCGTATGTCACAATGAATCAACCACAATTAAATAAGTATCTGGCTGCATTACTTCCATATATGGCTTCCGAAATGACACTAAGAACCCAGACTTTGGCCTAGAGTTCCCTAGCCTTCTTGACTGGTTCAGATTATTTTCTTAAAACCAATGCAAACGCCATGACGATTGTGAACACTTTGAAGCACACACCCATAGCTGTCTCAGTCAGCTAATTTATCATAGAAAGCCATTCTCTGGTAACAAGAGAACACACGTGTCTTAGATAGTTTTGCCAGTGAGGACCACATATTTCCTAACCTGAATTTTGTAGACATCTGTACTATCAAAGCCTTGAATGCTTTTTTTTCTGTCTTTCACTCTTTCACTTTTTCAACTCTTCCACTCTTCCTTTCTTTCGTTCTTTCATTCTTTCTACAGAAAAATACTATTCTTTGATTTTCTTCTTCACCAGAATATGTTCTGGATGGCAAAATCTGGGCTACACAATGCTAATTCCTAACCTAACACCATGACAGCAATCACAGCAGTCACAGGGATGGAATAAAGAGAGCAGTCTAACATCCAGGGCTATGAGTTTCTCATCAGTGGCTGGCAGACTGCCGTGAAAGCTTACAGTAATCCCATTGGACAGCCCGGTTGATGAAGCCTGGGAACAGGCTGCAGGATGTGGGGAGCTCACAATTGCAAGCATTTGTCCATAATTTAAAGTTATATGAGAAGCGGAGAGGATTCATCTGGACAACAAGCTGTAATTTTACCGGAGTAACATTTACACAGTTTTTAACCCATTAATGCCTCCTTTCCTCACACACGGTCGCCCTTGTTCATAGAATACCTTTCTCACTCGCCACGTACAAACACCTAGCTCCGGATTATCTGTTAAGCTGTGAAAACCTGCCAGGAGAATAAAAGCTTTTTGTTTGGAAATTGCATGAGTGAGTGACATTTCTAAATCTCAAATTTGGCAGTTTTTGATAGTTTCCTCAAGCGCTTTGCTTTCAGTACTAGGAATTTATATTTAGCATATCACAAGCATATCTATGCTGGTATTTAACTTTTTTTTTCATTTTCCTATATGCTGAGTCTGACTGTCTATTGCTTCTGCTTGCGATATTAGCAAAGTGTGATGACCAAAGCTAGTACAGTTGTCTAGCTCAGAGGGAACTGCTCCTGCCTGCCAGGCTCTTATACAACAGAGCTGCACACTTGGCTTCATGTCTAATATGCTACTCCCAGCACTTCACAAACAGAGCATCATTTCAACAAAAGGAAACAATATGTCTTAAGTACCAAAAATGTGAAATTATTGTTATTACCTCCATAAAACTTATCTCCTTTGGAAAAAAAACAGCCAGCGGTTAAATTACCTGTAAATTTCTGAATGGAAAGAGTTGTCTTCATCCCACATTCAGAATTCAAAAATGAGAGTCTCTTTTCTTTACAAAAATTCCACATTTTCTTCTTACCTTCTTCATTCTATACTCCAGTTTTCTTCTTTCTTCTACAAACCACTACTTCAAATGTGTCCCTTCCACTTCACTTTGAAAAAAATGTTCATTATTCATTCAGCCACAGCTACTTCTACTAACATTGTTCTTTAATCTCCATCCTATTCTTTCCATTTAAAATCAAAATTATTGAAGGGAGCCTAATACTGTCAGCCTTTTCATCTTTTCTAGGGCTAGCCATCTTTTTAAATAAAATCACTCAAAACTACACAATTTTGCTTGCCTTCTAATCAAACCACTGTGAAGGCATTGCATCTCTCATTTTAAGTTAAAATCATTAATTTGTGGAAAAAACTATAAAGGGAGAATCAACAAATGATTTACCATAGTTACATTTGGGGTACTGCACCAAGTTCTCAGCTATCTATGGTTATTTAATTATTGTATAAGTTATGAGAGAAAACCAAACCAAATATATACCTGGAATTCAGAGAATGTTTTTATCTTAACTAATTTACTGCTAGTGAATAGTCATGTATATGTCTGTGGTGCATAAACATTTTTAATATTTTTCCTAGTATTCCAAATTAAGACTTTTCTTTGCAAATAAGTAGTTTTTGGAACACAATATGTGTTGATTGATAGATAGATAGATAGATAGATAGATAGATAGATAGATAGATATAGATATGCTGTATAATGATTGTTTCATACTAATTAACATATTCACAAGCTTTGGTGTTTATTTCAAGAGTTTCTAAATTAAATATTCCCTAGAATTTTCAAAAGTATTGATGTTTTAGTGTAGTTGGCCAATGAAGTTTTTCTTACAATCATGCAATGATTTTCAAATGACGTTTTGGTATTCGGGATTGGGCTTACATTCCTAAAACTTTATTTTTACCCAAGAAAATCAGTAGATAATTACAAACTATCAAATTTGATTTATAATGCATCTTGAACCTAACTATTGAAATCACCTAAAAATTTAGCAAAATAAAACACAGTTCAAAAACTCAACATGTATAACATGGCACAACTTACTAAAGGCAAAAAGCTGCAAAAATCTAGAACTTGGACCCCTAAGATATCTCACCTGTGCCCCATATCAATAGAAGCCCATGAAACTTTCAGGTTTTGTGTGTGTGCATGTGTGTGTGTAGGGGTGTGTGTGTGTGTGTGTGTGTGTGTGTGTGTGTGTGTGTGTGTGGTGTGAATTGCTCTAGTGTGCTTGCCGCTAACCTTAATGTATCTTTTATTTGTTTTGTTTTTAATATTCATTGTGTATCTTTGTCATTTATTACCCTGTATTACTTAAGAATATTTTATAAAAGTATATAAGGCATGTTGACCAAATCACTTCTATTCCCACACATTTCCTGTTTTCTTACCTCTGTGTTCTCCTGTTAGTAACTTTTGTGGTTTCTTTCTTTGTTCTTTCTGGAAGTCTTACTATGGAGCCCAATTTGACCTGAATTTGCTATGTTGTCTAAATTGGCCTCAAATTTGAGATTTTCTGAGGTTTATCTAGTGCACCTTATATCCAATGAAGACTTAACTGCATGTGAGTGGGGTTTGCAACACATATTGCGATGGGTGCTCTGATCCAAGATAGAGACCAAAGGATAATTAGTTGGCTGCTCCCGCCCCACCACCTCCCCCCCCTTCTCTCTCTGGTTCTTTCATTCAATCTTCTCCTTACTCTTTGCACTAGAGTAGCACTCCACTGTGACTCCAGGATCCTCTTGCCTGATCTTCTGAGCATGGAGCATCTATGCTACAGATAAGCACTGCTGAACTCAAGATCTTCCTTCATCAGTCTCCCCTTTTAGGTTTCTAAGAAAAATCTGAAAACTTCTTGTCCTATCCTCTTTATTTCTACAGTATTTTCAAGTAAAGATCCATAAGAAAACTTCTGATGTGTGGACATCCTGATTCTGCCAGTCTGCATTTACTGATGTCTTAAAATGCATTTAAAACATTCTTCTCAGGTCTTTCTATTTCTTCCAGACACTTGGGGAAGGGACTTAATCAATTTCAGGAGTGATTCCTTTGAGTCTGTAAGAAGCACAGAAATCTCCTTGTTACTGGTGCTGACTCTTGCCATACAAAATGTTTAGATTCTCCATTTATTAAAGACTATTAAACGGCAATACTGTCAAGATATTTTAATTATACAGGTGAATAATAAATGAAGTTATCTGTATGTGAATGCTCTCTCCTAAAATCTGTTTCATCTTTAAAATTTTTGTGCATTCGATTTTGACTAAAGATGTGGGGAGACAAAAAGAAATCTTTATTTATAATATACATCTTCTCAAAATCTCAGAGTTGTTTTATGTTCTGATGATTTTGACTCTCATGATGGTCTAGATATACCCAAGAATAGAGAAGACCTTCAGATTTCATAAGAAACCACCAGGGTACAATTCTTTTGAGTTCTCCTCAAGCAAAGACCCATCATGCAGACAAACTTTGTTAATTCAGTCTAGAGACATATGTCTATGTGGGGAAAAAAATCAAAGAGTATCTGCAGCATGGACCTCTTATCTTAGATGTATCATCCCTTTCAATTTAAATAATTGCCTTACCTGAACATGTTCTGTGGAATTTTATTTTGTTCCAAATACTTACATAAAAGAAACATTTCCAAAAGGCATCCATCACCTGGTAGTTTCTACTTCATTCTTTAATTCAGATAAAAAAACTATACAAAGGATTGTTGATTTCCTATGACAATTTGAGAAAATACGTGGTTCTTTCAGAGTGCATTTAATTAATATTGAGAGAGAAGGACAGGGAGAGAGAAAGGGGGGGTGTCTCACAGGAGCTGTACAAGAGGATTCTCTTATGTTGTTTTGGAAGTTGAGGAGGTCCAACATAGGTCTTCTTTGTTCAGTGGATCTCTTGCTATTAGTAGTAGAAATAGTCTTCAGATCAAGTCTAGAAGCCTCAGAAAAACAGAAACATGGCTGTAACTCTTGACCAGTAGGCTTCCAAGTGTGATGCAAGTGTGAGAGCTGGAAAGCTAAAAATACAAAATCTAATTTTATATCTAAATTAAAAAAAACAGCATTCTGGCTCTTGAACCAGGACAAGAATTCACCTGCTTTCAATCTTTTTGTTAAGCACAGTTGGATGACAGCTACTTTTCTGCTACAGGAGGAGTCATGGTCTCTAGGACATCTCAGTTAAACAAACTAATAAATATTAAGAACTCTGTATGTTTTAACCTTTCTTATTTTGAATTTAAGATTGGGGTAATAGGTGTTTTTTTTAAGATAGTGGAATGAAATGCCAGAGGAAACTAATTTTAAAGGAGAAAAAGTTTACTCTGATTCATGACTCAGAATTTTTCAGTCAAAAACCTGCTGGTTCCAAGCCTTTCACCTCTGAGGAAAACAGCTCATAATGGCAGAATCAATAGAGTGACCAACCATTTCATGAGTCAGGATTGATAGACCATAAGAGAAAGAAAGACAGAGAAAGAAAGGGAGAATGAAAGAAGAACCACAAGTTCTCTAACGGTACGCTCATAGTGACTTTAGATAAAACCTCAGTTGTCACAGTTCTATGATATATTCCCACTGTATCACCCTAGTACAAACCCTTTAACACATAGACCTTTAGTGAGCATTCAGTACCCATACTATTTTCTTATCCTATATCATTTCCTCAATATTTAATGTACAATATATTCATGTGGTTGTGTGAGGCCATTTCAATTAGAAGAGAAGTCACAAAGGTATAATATAGAACAAACAAAAAGCTTAGTACAATGATCTGATACCTGTCACAGATGAATTGTTACCAATCATAACTACAAGTGAATAAGAATGAGAACATGATAATTGGCACCTAGAAAAAAATAAAATTTTTGCAAAGTTGGTTTGGAAATATGAGTGATTTCAAAGATCATAGCAAATCCAAAACTACCTCATAGGAAAGACCCAGGGAACTAATTGTTTAACCTGAGTTGTTTCCATCTTCTGTCTGCCAGCACTTGACACTAGGTACCTCCAAGTAGAATGAAAGAAAGTAGAAAGCGTTCATGGGATAGTTGAAGAGTAGATCTAGAGGGGTAAATGAAGGATATTTCATTTACTATTTCCTCAGAATTTACCTTGTATATTGTCCAAGTGATATTATGTGTCTTTCATGCAAAGGATACAAAAAAACTCACCAACTATTACCCAGTGTTGACATCTTATAGTTTGGTCAAATACCCTACCATAGAGTCCTCCCTTATATAAGTTTCCCTTCTCAATGCACATTTTTCTCTACTTCTGTCTGATGTTTTTAGAAGCTATTTTTCCTGGTGTAGTAAATCCAAACTCTGTTAGTACAATTTCTGAATCATTTTTCTCGTTTCTTTTTTTAATGCAACAAGTATAAGTTTTTTCTTTTTATGAGAAAGAATATATTTACATAACTATAACTAATGAAAGACATCAAAGTTGAAATAAAATTAAACCCAGTGGACTTGTTTCAATATAGTCAGAAATATACAAAGGTGGGACAGGTATGAAAATATTTTCACTAGAGTTACTAATCAGAAGAGCAAATAAAACCTTGAGGTAAACCACAACATATAATCATAAATTTAACACTTAAATATTTCTTCTTTTAAAACTTGGCTGTTTTCTAATTATCATTTACAATTTTAAGTTAAAAAACAAAGGAATATATTTCACATTGGTATTTTATGCATATAGGGTCATTGTATTTTTCTCTTGTTTATCTCTTCAGTTTTTCTACCTCTAGATTGCTGTGTCAATTCCTTCTTGATCCAAGACAATTCCTACCCTCTGCTTCCCCATCACTTCAGTATATTTATTTACTTGACTACTGAATTAATTATTCTTGAGGAAGTAACTATCCTCACATGTTTCAATAAAATCCCTAAACCATAAAGGAATTCTTCTAGGTTGGCAAGATCACTCAATGGGTAGCTAAAAGAGAGTGCTTCTAAGATTTGAAAATCTTGGATTGATACCACCTTGTGGAAAGAAAGAACTGACTCTTCAAGTGAAAAATTTGGCCTTACCTTCATACAGAAGCCAGAGAACATGTGTGTGCACAGATAAATAAGACAATGTAATAAAAGGATTCTTCTTCTCTTATGTTATTCGGCTGCATGTAGACTTCCTTTACCAGTGATTGAAATCCAATATTACGGAAATCGCAAAGACCACACAATCTCTGTCTTTGTTCTTCATTTTTTTATTATTATTTTTAGGATGAAAATAAGGAATAGAACTGACTAGAAGCTGTTCATATTCCCTGAAAGAACCTTGCTTCCTCTGGGGAGAAAGAACTTACATTCTTCAAATTCAAGATGAGAGAGATAAGAACATAGAGATGGGATCTATGCTTGAAGAGAGAGAATACAGTAGGAAAAAAGATGGAGAACAGATCTAGTTATAAAAGGAACACTATCTAGCAAAAATCCATGTTATATGGGCCATTTATGACTTGTTTTTATATTTATTACATTATCAGTAACTCAAAAGCAGTGTTTCAATTTTCATAAGGTACTCCATTATACAAACATGCCACAGATAATGTATTCAGCTAGTAAATATTCAATCTAATATTATGCTCATCTTCTGCTTTGAAAAGGTTTTATGGAACCCATTCCACTTGCTGTTTGCACTGGTTTGATTCTGCATCTTAAGTTGGTTTATAGAAATAGGGATGCATAATTTTTGTTTTTCAGTGATGTTTGGGAAAAACAATCTCTAGAATATGATACTATTTCATGCTTCTTCTGAAGTGTTTTTTTTTTCCATTTGTATAAACACTATAAGTAGAAGAAAAGGAAAATCTTGATTAAAAATTGGGCTTGCATGTCAGATTTACTAATTTATATACCTAACTCAACTATTCATTAACTACATGAGTAGAAATAACTATCTCAGACTATAAACACTAGTTCTGTAAATAAAACTTATAGTTATATATCTACTGGTAAGGTTTGAAAATGAAGCTTAAACAGGATGTTGCGTATGTTAAACAGTACTGAAATATAGAAACAGTAAATTCCAGTTAGGAAACAGTTAAAGTCACAACTCTAAAGCCATTTATCTTCTGAATTGACAAGATACAAAATTATCATTATCACTTAATCCCGAGTGTCTTTTATAATCAGTTTGATTTTTCTCATTTGTTGATGATAACTTGTGCTTACTTTCTATATCCATCATAATCATTGTCTAGGTATTTAAGAATGGAGGAAGGTAAGCATTTAAGGTAGAGTTTGCACAATGAATGTTTCTGGTTATCTTCTGTTTGTCATTTGGATTTTAGTTTGTTCAAAATTATTTTAATAGAAATGGTTTATATTACACGTAACTGTTTCTATAATCTTTAAATGATTTTACTCATTTTACTTTCAATTTCGAAAAACCTTTGGTAACTCCATATTAGATACTGTTCGTATTTACCTAAAATGTTTGTAGCTTAGGCTTTTACAGATACATTTTACTATACTTACCTTATTTTAGATAGATATTGTATAACAATATGCCTATGACATTTTGAAAATGGGTAAGGACTATGCCAACATATACTTTGTACTGTTTGAACTTATAACAAATTAAACATTTATCTCTATTGTTTAGTAAATTGTGAATTTATATATAAATATATGCAAAATTTCAGTGATTTATATTTTTAACTATATGCCTATAGGTTTCTAACATAAGAAAATATACAAGAAGGAAGCTTACTTTTCTTTTATTTAATAAATTAAGTAGTTTAATGTGTTTTAAAATTATGTGAATCAGAATTCATGTGCTATGTTGCAATTTATCTTATTGGCATATAGCATGTAACTTAAATACAATAACAAAATATTGAATTTTATTTCATTTATTTAGAGTAAATGTTACTTTACTAAAATTGCTATAATTCATACCACTGTGTATGTGTGTGTGTGTGTGTGTGTGTGTGTGTGTGTCTGTGTTTGAATGTGAGTGGACTGAATTTCAATTCTAAAAATACATTCGAGATTATGTCATATTTGTAAATTATTATACCATTATATCCTCTTTATTCATTCAGGTACCATTAAGATAATTATTACAAGATTTAATCCCCTCACCACATCTCTCCTATGAAATTCTTATTGGTATTATGTTAAACATCACTATCCTTTTCTCATTTTCAAAGGCAATATTGATCAAAGAAGTCTACAGACTTAATCAATTCCCATGACAATTTAGTATTCCCAATGTGTTAAATAAGTCTTGTACAGACATGATAGAAACCAATGTGGTTGTTCAAGATCCAACTATACCACTCTTGGAAACATACCTATCACAGAGACACATACTTAAACATGCTCATTGCTGTCCTAGTCATAATAGCTAGAAATTCAAAACAACCTAAATGATCTTCAACAGACAAATTCCTAAAGATAATATAGTATGTTTACACATGGAGTATTACATAGATGCTACAAAGTTTAATTTTCCGGTGAATGGAGTGAAGTAACCCAGACCTGGAAAGATAAATATGGTATATATTCTCTTGTATGTGGATATTAGCTATTAAGTCAACAATAAGCAACTTCGATAGTCCATAGAAGCACAGATTTTTGGAATAGAGTAAGAGACTTAGGGGTGAGGGGCATATAGCTCTCCATAGGAAAAAGATGAGTGGATGGGGATGGGACTGGAATTGGAGGATTAAATGGAGACAGTGAGGAAAGAGGGAAGGAATACAGGGACAAAGCTAAAATTAGGGGTCATTTGAGAGATCGTGTGGAAACAGTACATTAGTATGTTCCTAAAATATACACAGATATGAAAGTGATCTAAGTGAAATTTCCAAATAATAGGGGATACAGAGACACGATTTACTATCTGTTTTCATAAAATTAAGTATCCGGTCACAAAATTTGGTTATATCTAATTAAGTTGACAAAATGGATCACAAGGGAACCTCCAGGATGTGGCCAAGACTATAAGTTGTTGTCCACAGACTGACAGCAAACCTCCCTTCCTGAAGATAACACCTACATATCTCATTGAGCACCGAAAAATTGGGCTAGTGCTTACATAGAGTCTTCATCAGTACTTGTAAAATCTTTGGTATGTGAAGGGCCTCCAACACTACCAATGGAGAAATGTAAATACTAATTGGGTCTACAATGATGTCTTGATTTCCAGATATACTGTGCAATGATGGCACGAAACTTGTGGGATTAAATCAAAGCAATATCTGATTTGACTGAAGGCCTGCTTCATGAAATGGAACCCACACCCTACGTTACTTAGGTGACCAAGAACCTGACATGTCACAGCACAGGGACTTATGGTAAACCAAAATACTATTGTTCTACTAAGGAACATAGCAATAAGTTGACTACTAATAACATTTTACCCTATGTAGAGATTAGTATCTAGTTCAGCCAACATAAAAAAACCTTTCAGCAAATGGGAACAAATACAAAGACCTAGAGGCAGATACTATTCAGAGAGTGCAGGACTTGGGTATATCCAGACCTAAGGAAGTTGACCCCATGATATCCCTCACTCAGACCTAAAGAAAATCTAAAGAAGAGGAGTCAACAGGGTTGAAGAGCCAGAAGAGAAGGAGGACACCAAAGAAAAGAGGCTGTCAACAGGCTCAACATACATATGAACACACAAAGGCTGAAACCGCATTCACAGAGCCTGTACAGACTTGCACCAGACTGTGTCCTAGAACTGAAAGAAGAGGTGGACACATGCTTCCATCTCTAACACAGAAGCCAATTCCAGGGGATACCCAGATGCAAATGAAAATTTAATTTCATCAAAGGAAGTACCACTGAGTAAACAAACAACTTTAAGAGAAGCTGCATGCCCAGCAGTAGATGGTCAAAAAGAAATGAAGCCAATGGAAAATTTGGAGGTTCCTTGTCTCATAATGTAATGTAAATGGTCTTCACACACACACACACACACACACACACACATGCACACACACATATGTATATACACACACATATATATGTATATATACATATGTGTGTGTATATGTATCCTTTGTGTATACATCATAGCTTCAAGTTTATCAATTTATGTCATTCTTGAGTGTGAAAGTGAGTGGACTTCTGTTTCTTGTGAGTTCTTTTGGACTCTTTTACTTCAAACCAGCATTTAGTATATGCCTGGTATTTTGTATTTTGTTTAAGTGTTCCACATGCCTTATCTAATTTATGTTAATAGCAACAAATTTTAATTCTCATTATAGAAATAAGGAAACTGTCATATGAGTCTAGAAACATCCCTACACACACACACACACACACACACACACACACACACACACAAAGTTAAGGCTGGGCACAACAGACTCTGGACAAGGAAGTTGCATTTGATAGTTCTGCAGCAAGGTCTGTGCTGCCCTATGGGAAGAAAAGGGGTTGTTTGGTGGGCTGCATTATTTTGGAAACTAAGAAACAAAAATAGTTCTTTTAAAAACCCACTGTAACAATTAAGCCAATGTTCATTTGAGCAGATGGGCACTGATCTTTCCTAAAAAATTTCCTTTCACGGCAGCTGGTCCAGTCCCCTTCCCTCTGTAAATAACACTGGTTTTGTTCACTGTCTTCTTTTCTCCAGTTTACAGTTTTCTTCCATATAACTTTTTAAGAGTAGAAATGATTCATTGAATTGAACTTCATATACAGGGTAAATAACTTGAATGTTTTCATTTTTCACTTTGAGTGGAAAAAAATAAGCTCTTAGTAAAACCAACTTAAGAAGCAGCTTGAATCACATGATATGACTACTGCTTTTATTGATTGCTTACATGCTTGTTCCATTCATGGTGGAAGAACTGTGATTTATGAACATTTCTATTTAAAGGATAATCTTGGATTTATTCCAAATAATTGCCATCTTTGAAATATTGTTAACCTGGGCTAGTCACAGAGATGCCCAAATTAGAGTGTTATATCAGCTCATCAATGAATCTGTGCATTGGTCTCAAGTACATTTTATATGTCTACTTTTTTATCACAGAGCTCCTCCTTTCACATTTATATTTAATCCATTGACTTCTATGATTTCCTTTATACCAGAGAGCATGTCAAACATACGAGAAATAGAGTACCCGTATTCACTTAGCAGGAGCCTCCTTCTCATTTCTCTCTCTTTCTAGCTGAAAGTCCATTAGGCAAAAGTGCCTCTAGTATTAATCTAAAAAGATTAGCTGTGAAGTGGAAAACAAAGGTAAGCCTGAGGTGGAGCCATTTGAGTGTGGAACTATGCCTTAGAGTGAAAGAATCAACAAGAACATGAGTCTAATAGGCAAACTTTTAAATAAAGCCCAGAACTGAAAATCATGTTAATAGCAGCTGCCAGCCAAATGAGAAGAGTAGGCCCGTGGTAAAAAGATAAAAAGGTAGATAAATGAAAGATAGATAGATAAGTAGATAGATAGATATAGATAGATAGATAGATAGATAGATAGACAGACAGACAGACAGACAGATAGATAGATAGATAGATAGATATAGATAGATAAATCGATACATTGTAAATACATAGATTCCTAGATATACTGATAGATACATAGATACATGCATACATATGTACATACATACATAGATTATATACAAACATATAGTGATTTTTTATATATGAAGATTACTATTAGATTACTAGGCTTGAGTTAGTATGCACGTTCATTTTTTTTTCTTTTTCTTTTTTTCGGAGCTGGGGATTGAACCCAGGGCCTTGCGTTTGCTAGCCAAGCGCTCTACCGCTGAGCTAAATCCCCAACCCGTATGTTCATTTTTATAAAAAACACCACTGATATATTTCAGTTTAATTTTTCCCTTTGTTTAATTTTTATTTTTAAAAGAACATTTTTTTTACTCCTTTAAAAAAACTTCCACATTCTGATAGTCTACTATTATGTTAGAATTAGCCCTGCTTACAGAATATACTATGAGATCCCATAAATCGTCTAACCTTGCTCACAATAGATTTGTTCCATTCTTGCTAACATATCAGAGATAAGATTTTACTTTTGAAGGGACTACACACTTCGGACATTGCACATGCAGGAAGTAGGGAGATTCAGGCCTGTAAGCCTCCTCTCTGAGGACTAGCTATCATAATAGAGGAAGAGGTCATAAAAGCTCCCAATTGTGAAAAGCAATCAGTAGTTCTCCTGACCAGTGATACCTTACAACCACAATTACTTAGAAAGCTTCTCACAGTGAAATAGCAGTGAGTTTATTGTGATGGCTAATTTTATGTTGACTTGACACAAGGTAGAGTTATAAGAAAGAATGGAGCCTCAGTTGAGAAAATGCTTTCCTAAGATCCATCCTAATTAGTGACTGATGGATTTGTTAGTACTCCGCTTGATTGGAAATTATGGGACATACACTAGGAGACTAGGCAGCTGTTGCTCTCCATTTTCTATTGTTCCAAATGATAAGCATAATGGCCTTGCATAGTTATTTTAATAATTGTTTCATGTCTGTACTATGAATAAGAACCAAGACAGAGTACTACATTTTTGCTTGTAGAATAAAGATGGGTAAATAAATAAAAATTCAGTTAACTAATAAATTGAAAAGTGCTACAATGACAATATTATGACACTAAAGCAAGATTTGGTAATTAAGGGAGTCCTTTGTACCTTTGAGTTACAAGATGAACAAAAAAAAAAGGAACAAGGTCACACTTTGTACACCCAAGGTCCTCATGTAAGAGATGTTACTGCTTTAAGGAACAGAAAGAAGTTTAAGGTAATTGATCAGCAAAGTCTATGGAAATTAGACACCAGACAATTTACAGTTGGAATTTCATATTAAAATCTGTCTCTATGAGGCAGTATTTGGTAACATAAGGGGACACATATGTTTACTCAATTTATATTTTCACGATCTCAGTCTGGGTAAGGCATAGATAATGGATATACATGAAGAACAAAAGGCATCCAAGAAAGGCTAGCAAAGCAAACAAACCTCCTGGAGCACCTATGCCTGTGCAGGTGGGACTGGGTACCATTAGCTAGCATGAGGGATAAGAGGTGAACTTGTCTTAAGATGAGATTTGTGACAGTATCTGGAGAAGTAAAAGAGGTTTGTTAATAGACAGTTAGAGGGAAAATAGTAGATCCAGTGGGTAGTCAGAGCAATATGTAACTCTTCTCACATAAAGTTCACTCAATGCATTGATTAAGGAAAATAGAAAGATCATTCTGGTTGAAAGCATAAAGGAACAGCAGGGCAACCATTTGGTTCTGAAATGTTCTGGCAATTGATAATTTGCAATCTTTGTTATTCAATACCTTACACCTCAAAGCAGACTGATTTAAAAGTTTTGCTCTGCAGGATCCAGAAGGAGGTGCTTTATGAAAATTTTAGGTATGATAGTAATCCACGGGAGGACAGAAACATCAATGTGACAATATGTTTGAAAATCTAAAAACCACTCTCATGTGGTCACTTACCCTGTATACTTGCAGTCTGGACTTAATCATAACAGTGTCACCTGACACAGACAATCCTTATGATGTGACCAGAAGTGCAGAAGATAATGGAAAACTACTTCTTTTAACATATACTGGGATACAATCAAAAGTAAATTATCATCCTGAAACTAATCTTGATTGGGTTTCCATGAAGAGCCCACCAGTGGATGTGGTAAGGGGGCCACCAAAATGAATAATTTTTCTAAGAATGATTTGACCTACTTTATGATATGGCTTGGGAAAATAACTCAAATTTCATATGTGTGACTTGAAGCCAGAACTGTGAAATGGCCAGGAGCTGAAGTTCTATTTACTAACCCTGGACTCCACCAAGTCATTGCTCACCATGTGGCACAGGGATAATTTTCACTGGTGATGAAAGATACAAAGGAGCAGAGGCAGAAGATGGTTCATTTAATACCAATCTTCACCCTTGAAACCTCCTAATGAATTCTATTGTTTCTGTAGCACAGTAACCACTGTATTGAGTAGAACTAGAAAAATATGTTAAATCGAATAACTGTAAGGTAACTTTAATGATCAACTTTGTACAGGTTCTCAAAGAGGATACCTTGTTTGGAAAGGAGGATTGTTTTTTTTTTACATTGTTAGGGTGATGTCTTATATATAAACATTACATGTATTTTAGGTTATGCTTAGACAAAGTAGAATCATGGGCAGATGGGCATTTCTTTTCTTAATAAATAATCTCAGTACCAGAAAACAAGAATCACTTACATTGGGTTTTCTGTACCGTGTGCTATTATTAGGGTGGATAATCATGAGAAAGAACATGAAATACTCTAATGTGGACAATGGCTCCTTAACTTAAGCAAAGCTACAGTCCTCAGACCCATAGGTTCTGGTTCCTACTGCCTCTTTTCCATATTTTCTCCAGTCTAAACTTCGGAAAAATACATGACCTTTAACTTTCTGTGATGTTTACCAAATGTCTTCTGAATTTTGGGTTCTGTACATACCCCAGCAATTTTCTTTATGTCTTCTTTCTCCAACATGAATTTACTTAAGAATTGGTTGGTTTGCATACTGAGGGTGTCAATAGATCCTAGAACACTTGTTTATCAGGTACAAGATCCTGTGTTAAAACTATAGCAGCACAGGAAAAATAATTAATAGTATCTGTTTTGAATATTGAATAATTATGAGAACATTATCTTTCCTTTTCAATCTTATGACCTCTGGAAACACAAAACAATGCCCAGACCACCCAGGTAAAATTATCATATACAATCATCTTATCTCTGAGGGTGGTAGTGTTTTTACATGTTTTGTACCCATCAGAAAATATTCCCTTAATGTTTTAACTTACTAAATATTCATTAAACATTTAAACTCTACAAAGCATCAGCTGTAGATATGTTAGAAAGAAAACAGAAGATATTTTAGCCCTGCCCTCAGACAATAGCTGGCATCATATAAAAGTAGACTTATCAAAAATTACTGTGTATTCAGAGCTCATTTTACTATGCATGAGATTGCCAAACAATTATGGCGTATTTTATTTTGAAAGAGACCTGAGGGGGATCTAACTCAAGACTTCTTCATTGATTATAATTAATATTAATAGATTTGCCAACATTCAAGCAAATGGGCATGACCAAACCCTTTGTCATTTAGGAAATCTGCTTCAACACATTTCTGAGACACAAAATGTTTTGCCCATCCAAGTCATGAACTCATAATCTCCTGCACTTCAGAAGTACTGTACAGCAAGGACCAGTACTTAAATGAAGAATGTCAAAGTAGTTTATGCTCAAATGTCAATCAGTACTTCATTGAAAAGATATCTGGATTCACGCTTAGGTCCTTCAAAAGAAGCCTACAAAAATATTTGTGACAAAATACAAAGAGGACAAGAATCAACTCATCTACCATTACTCCAGGAAAACATCCACTGTGGCTAGACTGTGGATTCATATCTGTAAACAAAGGGTAATTTGCATAGAATCTTGCAGAGAATTGTCTCCTGTACTTAATTTCTATCATATTTTCTGTATTTCATATTTTCTAAATAATTTGAGAGATTGCTAGAAAAATTACATACCATCCTCTTCTTCATTACCACAATCATATTGGGCTTTTGAGCTTTGTGTATTTCTTCTTTCTTCTGTTCCTGCCACTTTACATGTATCTGATAAAAATCAGTTAGGATTTCCCCCTGGTTCCTTGACTGTACATTCTTAATAAATAGTGTATTTAGTGGATAAAAGTCCCTGAAGAACTGGCAGGAGAAATGGCTCCTTGGTTCAGAGAACTGCCTGCTCTTTCAAAGGATGAAAGTTCAAATCCAGCACCAACATGGTAGCTCACAACTACCTGTAACTCTAGTGTTTGTAAATTTGAAGGATTCTCCTAGCCTATATACACAATGGACACTCAACTATTCAACATACAGTAATGCAGATAAAATACACTACACATAAATTAATAAAAGATTGAATATCTTAAGTCAAAATAAATATAAAATGAATTACTACAACAAACCACATGTAACACTTTATAAAACCTTAATTTCTGATGCCTTTTATAATTTTATTGGGAAAAACAGGTGATAATAGAATTTGGAACCTGAACCACAAAGACAAACATTGTCTTACTGTTTATGATTGATTTCTCTTTTTCTCTAAAGAAGTTTTTTTTTGGTACAAATCTATAGATCAACTCATTTCTTGGGTCTGCCTCTCCTAGTGTACTGTTCTAAGTAATTTGTCATATCTTTTGTTTATCTAGTATTTTCCTAATTACTTATAAAAAGTCTTTCAAATAATTATTCAATCAGATTAAAATTATACAAGACAATACAGTTGGTACATTTATTGCAGGGGGTAAGGTAAGATGGGAAGTATTTTGAAAAATGGATAGCCACTCACAGGGAATCATGTTGAAAAATTTTCTCATTTTAATATCTCCATCTTAATAGCATATAAAAGCATATTCTTTAATAGTACATCATCTTTTAATATCGATAGTCTTAAATTGTGTTGACTTCACAGTAGCAGTAATCATAGGTAAAGTAGAACCTTAAGAAGGGGCCTGATCTGGTTACTGCCACCACAGAATGCTCATAGGTAGCACCCCACGAGCAAACTTGAGCCTCGGGACCACAGGTAAGACCAACTTTTCTGCTGCAAGACACCTGCCTGGTGAACTCAGGACACACAGAGGCAAAATTCCTCTATGACCGGGCACTTCCGGTGTTTACCTGGAGTCCCAAACCTGCAGGATCCTGGCCCACAGCAGCTCTCTGCTCCGAAACCCTGTGGGAGAGAGACCTCACCGCCTGGTCAGGTGGGCACTCCTGAGGCTGCAGAGCGGAAGAGACCACCAACACTGACCACCCCTCCCCACATCCCTGGCCCAAGAGGAAACTGTATAAGGCCTCTGGGTTCCCGTAGAGGAGGGCCCAGGAGCAGCAGGACCTCTGCGTCTGAGACACCGCCAGAAACTGAAGGGACCTACTGGACAAACAATTCTCTGCACCCAAATCCCGTGCGTGGGAGGGAGAACTAAACCTTCAGAGAGGCAGACATGCCTGGGAAACCAGAAGAGACTGCACTCTGCACACATCTCTGACGCCAGAGGAAAACACCAAATGCCATCTGGAACCCTGGTGCACAGAAGCTCCCAGAAAGGGTGGCACAGATCTTCCTGTTTGCTGCCTCCATGGAGAGCTCATAAGCAACACACGACGAGCAAATGTGAGCCTCAGGACTACAGGTAAGACCAACTTTTCTGCTGCAAGAGACCTGCCTGGTGAACTCAGGACACACAGAGGCAAAATTCCTCTAGGACCAGGCACTTCCGGTGTTTACCTGGAGTCCCAAACCCGCAGATCCTGGCCCGCAGCAGCTCTCTGCTCCCAAACCCTGTGGGAGAGAGACCTCACCACCTGGTCAGGTGGGCACTCCTGAGGCTGCAGAGCAGAAGAGACCATCAACACTGCCCACCCCTGCCCACATCCCTGGCCCAAGAGGAAACTGTATAAGGCCTCTCGGTACCCATAGAAGAGGGCCCAGGAGCAGCAGGACCACTACTTCAGAGACACCGACAGAACCTGAAGGGACCTACTGGATAAACAGTTTTCTGCACCCAAATCCCGTGGGAGGGAGAGCTAAACCTTCAGAGAGGCAGACACGCCTGGGAAACCAGAAGAGACTGCACTCTGCACACATCTCTGACGCCAGAGGAAAACACCAAACGCCATCTGGAACCCTGGTGCACTGAAGCTCCCGGAAACGGCGGCACAGACCTTCTTGGATGCTGCTGCCGCAGAGAGCTCATAAGCAATACCCCACGAGCAAACTTGAGCCTCGTGACCACAGGTAAGACCAACTTTTCTGCTGCAAGTGACCTGCCTAGTGAACTCCAGACACAGGCCCACAGGAACAGCTGAAGACCTGTAGAGAGGAAAAATTACACGCCTGAAAGAAGAACATTCTGTCCCCATAACTGGCTGAAAGGAAACAGGAAAACAGGTCTACAGCACACCTGACACACAGGCTTATAGGACAGTCTAGCCACTGTCAGAAATAGCAGAACAAAGTAACACTAGAGATAATCTGATGGCGAGAGGCAAGTGCAGGAACCCAAGCAACAGAAACCAAGACTACATGGCATCATCGGAGCCCAATTCTCCCACCAAAACAAACATGGAATATCCAAACACACCAGAAAAGAAAGATCTAGTTTCAAAATCATATTTGATCATGATGCTGGAGGACTTCAAGGAAGACGTGAAGAACTCCCTTAGAGAAACACAGGAAAACATTAATAAACAAGTAGAAGCCTACAGAGAGGAATCGCAAAAATCCCTGAAAGAATTCCAGGAAATCATAAATAAACAAGTAGAAGCCCATAGAGAGGAGTCACAAAAATCCCTGAAAGAATTCCAGGAAAACACAATCATACAGTTGAAGGAATTAAAAATGGAAATAGAAGCAATCAAGAAAGAACACATGGAAACAACCCTGGATATAGAAAACCAAAAGAAGAGACAAGGGGCTGTAGATACGAGCTTCACCAACAGAATACAAGAGATGGAAGAGAGAATCTCAGGAGCAGAAGATTCCATAGAAATCATTGACTCAACTGTCAAAGATAATGTAAAGCGGAAAAAGCTACTGGTCCAAAACATACAGGAAATTCAGGACTCAATGAGAAGGTCAAACCTAAGGATAATAGATATAGAAGAGAGTGAAGACTTCCAGCTCAAAGGACCAGTGAATATCTTCAACAAAATCATAGAAGAAAACATCCCTAACCTAAAAAAAGAGATACCCATAGGCATATAAGAAGCCTACAGAACTCCAAATAGATTGGACCAGAAAAGAAACACCTCCCGAAAAATAATAGTCAAAACATCAAACGCACAAAATAAAGAAAGAATATTAAAAGCAGTAAGGGAAAAAGGTCAAGTAACATATAAAGGCAGACCTATCAGAATCATTCCAGACTTTTCGCCAGAAACTATGAAAGCCAGAAGATCCTGGACAGATGTCATACAGACCCTAAGAGAACACAAATGCCAGCCCAGGTTACTGTATCCTGCAAAACTCTCAATTAACATAGATAGAAAAACCAAGATATTCCATGACAAATCCAAATTTACACAATATCTTTCTACAAATCCAGCACTACAAAGGATAATAAATGGTAAAGCCCAACAAAAGGAGGCAAGCTATACCATAGAAGAAGCAAGAAACTAATCGTCTTGGCAACAAAACAAAGAGAAGAAAAGCACACAAACATAACTTCATATCCAAATATGAATATAACAGGAAGCAATAATCACTATTCCTTAATATCTCTCAACATCAATGGCCTCAACTCCCCAATAAAAAGAAATAGATTAACAAACTGGATACGCAACGAGGACCCTGCATTCTGCTGCCTACAGAAAACACACCTCAGAGACAAAGACAGACACTACCTCAGAGTGAAAGGCTGGAAAACAACTTTCCAAGCAAATGGTCAGAAGAAGCAAGCTGGAGTAGCCATTCTAATATCAAATAAAATCAATTTTCAACTAAAAGTCATCAAAAAAATAAGGAAGGACACTTCATATTAATCAAAGGAAAAATCCACCAAGATGAACTCTCAATCCTAAATAACTATGCCCCAAATACAAGGGCACCTACATATGTAAAAGAAACCTTACTAAAGCTCAAAACACACACTGCACCTCACCCAATAATAGTAGGAGATTTCAACACCCCACTCTCATCAATGGACAGATCATGGAAACAGAAACATAGACATAGACAGATTAAGAGAAGTCATGAATCAAATGGATTTAACAGATTTTTATGGAACTTTCTATCCTAAAATGAAAGCATATACTTTCTTCTCACCACCTCATGTTACTTTCTCCAAAATTGATCATATAATCAGTCATAAAACAGGCATCAACAGATACAGAGAGATAGAAATAATTTCATGCATCCTATCAGACCATTACGGGTGAAAATTGTTCTTCAATAACAATAAGGAAATAATGCCCATATATAAATAGAAGCTGAACAAAGCTCTACTAAATTATAACCTGGTCAAGGAAGAAATAAAGAAAGAAGTTAAAGACTTCTTAGAATTTAATGAAAATAAAGGTACAACATTCCCAAACTCATGGGACACAATGAAAGCTGTGCTAAGAGGAAAACTCATAGCACTGAGTGCCTGCAGAAAGAAACAGGAAAGAGCATATGTCAGCAGCTTGACAGCACACCTAAAAGCTCTAGAACAAAAAGAAGCAAATACAACCAAGAGGAGTAGAAGGCAGGAAATAATCAAACTCAGAGCTGAAGTCAACCAAGTAGAAACAAAAAGGACCATAGAAAGAATCAACAGAACCAAAAGTTGGTTCTTTGAAAAAATCAACAAGATAGATAAACCCTTAGCCAGACTAATGAGTGGACACAGAGAGTGTGTCCAAATTAACAAAATCAGAAATGAAAAGGGAGACATAGCTACAGATTCAGAGGAAATTCAAAAAATCATCAGATCTTACAATAAAAGCCAATATTTAACAAACTTGAAAATCTTCAGGAAATGGACAATTTCCTAGACAGATACAAGGTACCGAAGTTAAATCAGGAACAGATAAACCAGTTAAACAACCCCATAACTTCTAAGGAAATAGAAGCAGTCATTAAAGGTCTCCCAACCAAAAAGAGCCCAGGTCCAGATGGGTTTAGTGAAGAATTCTATCAGACCTTCATAGAAGACCTCATACCAATATTATCCAAACTATTGCACAAAATTGAAACAGATGGAGCACTACCGAATTCCTTCTATGAAGCCACAATTACTCTTATTCCTAAACCACACAAAGACCCAACAAAGAAAGAGAACTTCAGACCAATTTCCCTTATGAATATCGACGCAAAAATACTCAACAAATTCTGGCAAACCGAATCCAAGAGCACATCAAAACAGTCATCCACCATGATCAAGTAGGCTTCATCCCACGCATGCAGGGATGGTTTAATATACGGAAAACCATCAAGGTGATCCATTATATAAACAAACTGAAAGAACAAAACCACATGATCATTTCATTAGATGCTGAGAAAGCATTTGACAAAATTCAACACCCCTTCATGATAAAAGTCCTGGAAAGAATAGGAATTCAAGGCCCATACCTGAACATAGTAAAAGCCATATACAGCAAACCAGTTGCTAACATTAAACTAAATGGAGAGAAACTTGAAGCAATCCCACTAAAATCAGGGACTAGACAAGGCTGCCCACTCTCTCCCTACTTATTCAATATAGTTCTTGAAGTTCTAGCCAGAGCAATCAGACAACAAAAGGAAGTCATGGGGATACAGATTGGAAAAGAAGAAGTCAAAATATCACTACTTGCAGATTATATGATAGTATATTTAAGTGATCCCAAAAGTTCCACCAGAGAACTACTAAAGCTGATAAACAACTTCAGCAAAGTGGCTGGGTATAAAATTAACTCAAATAAATCAGTAGCCTTCCTCTACATAAAAGAGAAACAAGCCAAGAAAGAAATTAGGGAAACGACACCCTTCATAATAGACCCAAATTATATAAAGTACCTCAGTGTGACTTTAACCAAGCAAGTAAAAGATTTGTACAATAAGAATTTCAAGACTCTGAAGAAAGAAATTGAAGAAGACCTCAGAAGATGGAAAGATCTCCCATGCTCATGGATTGGCAGGATTAATATAGTAAAAATGGCCATTTTACCAAAAGCAATCTACAGATTCAATGCAATCCCCATCAAAATACCAATCCAATTCTTCAAAGAGTTAGACAGAACAATTTGCAAATTCATCTGGAATAACAAAAAACCCAGGATAGCTAAAACTATCCTCAACAATAAAAGGACTTTAGGGGGAATCACTATCCCTGAACTCAAGCAGTATTACAGAGCAATAGTGATAAAAACTGCATGGTATTGGTACAGAGACAGACAGATAGACCAATGGAATAGAATTGAAGACCCAGAAATGAACCCACACACCTATGGGCACTTGATTTTTGACAAAGGAGCCACAACCATCCAATGGAAAAATGATAGCATTTTCAGCAAATGGTGCTGGTTGAACTGGAGGTCAACATGTAGAAGAATGCAGATCGATCCATGCTTATCACCCTGTACAAAGCTTAAGTCCAAGTGGATCAAGGACCTCCACATCAAACCAGACACACTCAAACTAATAGAAGAAAAACTAGGGAAGCATCTGGAACACATGGGCACTGGAAAAAATTTCCTGAATAAAACACCAATGGCTTATGCTCTAAGATCAAGAATTGACAAATGGGATCTCATAAAACTGCAAAGCTTCTGTAAGGCAAAGGACACTGTGGTTAGGACAAAACGGCAACCAACAGATTGGGAAAAGATCTTTACCAATCCTACAACAGATAGAGGCCTTATATCCAAAATATACAAAGAACTCAAGAAGTTAGACCGCTAGGAGACAAATAACCCTATTAAAAAATGGGGTTCAGAGCTAAACAGACAATTCACACCTGCGGAATGCCGAATGGCTGAGAAACACCTAAAGAAATGTTCGGGAAGTCCCACACCCGCGGATCCCGGCCCGCAGCAGCTCTCTGCTCCCAGACCCGGTGAGAGAGAGACCCAACCGCCTGGTCAGGTGGGCACTCCTGAGGCTGCAGAGCGGAAGAGACCACCAACACTGCTCACCCCTGCCCACATCCCTGGCCCAAGAGGAAACTGTATAAGGCCTCTGGGCTCCCGTGGGGGAGGGCCCAGGAGCGGCAGGACCCCTGCCGGAGACACCGCCGGACCCTGAAGGAAACAGACCAGATAAACAGTTCTCTGCACCCAAATCCCGTGGGAGGGAGAGCTAAACCTTCAGAGAGGCAGACAGGCCTGGGAAACCAGAAGAGACTGCTCCCTGCACACACATCTCGGACGCCAGAGGAAAAAGCCAAAGACCATCTGGAACCCTGGTGCACTGAAGCTCCCGGAAGGGGCGGCACAGGTCTTCCTGGTTGCTGCCGCTGCAGAGAGCCCCTGAACAGCACCCCACGAGCAAACCTGAGCCTCGGGACCACAGGTAAGACCAAATTTTCTGCTGCAAGAAAGCTGCCTGGTGAACTCAAGACACAGGCCCACAGGAACAGCTGAAGACCTGTAGAGAGGAAAAACTACACGCCCGAAAGCAGAACACTCTGTCCCCATAACTGACTGAAAGAGAGGAAAACAGGTATACAGCACTCCTGACACACAGGCTTATAGGACAGTCTAGCCACTGTCAGAAATAGCAGAACAAAGTAACACTAGAGATAATCTGATGGCGAGAGGCAAGCGCAGGAACCCAAGCTACAGAAACCAAGACTACATGCCATCATCGGAGCCCAATTCTCCCACCAAAACAAACATGGAATATCCAAACACACCAGAAAAGCAAGATCTAGTTTCAAAATCATATTTGATCATGATGCTGGAGGACTTCAGGAAAGACCTGAACACACTTAGGGAAGCACAGGAAAACATTAATAAACAAGTAAAAGCCTACAGAGAGGAATCGCAAAAATCCCTGAAAGAATTCCAGGAAAACACAATCAAACAGTTGAAGGAATTAAAAATGGAAATAGAAGCAATCAAGAAAGAACACATGGAAACAACCCTGGATATAGAAAACCAAAAGAAGAGACAAGGAGCTGTAGATACAAGCTTCACCAACAGAATACAAGAGATGGAAGAGAGAATCTCAGGAGCAGAAGATTCCATAGAAATCATTGACTCAACTGTCAAAGATAATGTAAAGCGGAAAAAGCTACTGGTCCAAAACATACAGGAAATCCAGGACTCAATGAGAAGATCAAACCTAAGGATAATAGGTATAGAAGAGAGTGAAGACTCCCAGCTCAAAGGACCAGTAAATATCTTCAACAAAATCATAGAAGAAAACTTCCCTAACCTAAAAAAAGAGATACCCATAGACATACAGGAAGCCTACAGAACTCCAAATAGATTGGACCAGAAAAGAAACACCTCCCGTCACATAATTGTCAAAACACCAAACGCACAAAATAAAGAAAGAATATTAAAAGCAGTAAGGGAAAAAGGTCAAGTAACATATAAAGGGAGACCTATCAGAATCACACCAGACTTCTCGCCAGAAACTATGAAGGCCAGAAGATCCTGGACTGATGTTATACAGACCCTAAGAGAACACAAATGCCAGCCCAGATTACTGTATCCAGCAAAACTCTCAATTAACATTGATGGAGAAACCAAGATATTCCATGACAAAACCAAATTTACACAATATCTTTCTACAAATCCAGCACTACAAAGGATAATAAATGGTAAAGCCCAACATAAGGAGGCAATCTATACCCTAGAAGAAGCAAGAAACTAATCGTCTTGGCAACAAAACAAAGAGAATGAAAGCACACAAACATAACCTCACATCAAATATGAATATAACGGGAAGCAATAATCACTATTCCTTAATATCTCTCAATATCAATGGCCTCAACTCCCCAATAAAAAGACATAGATTAACAAACTGGATACGCAACGAGGACCCTGCATTCTGCTGCCTACAGGAAACACACCTCAGAGACAAAGACAGACACTACCTCAGAGTGAAAGGCTGGAAAACAACTTTCCAAGCAAATGGTCAGAAGAAGCAAGCTGGAGTAGCCATTCTAATATCAAATAAAATCAATTTCCAACTAAAAGTCATCAAAAAAGATAAGGAAGGACACTTCATATTCATCAAAGGAAAAATCAACCAAGATGAACTCTCAATCCTAAATATCTATGCCCCAAATACAAGGGCACCTACATATGTAAAAGAAACCTTACTAAAGCTCAAAACACACATTGCACCTCACACAATAATAGTGGGAGATTTCAACACCCCACTCTCATCAATGGACAGATCATGGAAACAGAAATTAAACAGTGATGTAGACAGACTAAGAGAAGTCATGAGCCAAATGGACTTAACGGATATTTATAGAACATTCTATCCTAAAGCAAAAGGATATACCTTCTTCTCAGCTCCTCATGGTACTTTCTCCAAAATTGACCATATAATTGGTCAAAAAACGGGCCTCAACAGGTACAGAAAGATAGAAATAATCCCATGCGTGCTATCGGACCACCACGGCCTAAAACTGGTCTTCAATAACAATAAGGGAAGAATGCCCACATATACGTGGAAATTGAACAATGCTCTACTCAATGATAACCTGGTCAAGGAAGAAATAAAGAAAGAAATTAAAAACTTTTTAGAATTTAATGAAAATGAAGATACAACATACTCAAACTTATGGGACACAATGAAAGCTGTGCTAAGAGGAAAACTCATAGCGCTGAGTGCCTGCAGAAAGAAACAGGAAAGAGCATATGTCAGCAGCTTGACAGCACACCTAAAAGCTCTAGAACAAAAAGAAGCAAATACACCCAGGAGGAGTAGAAGGCAGGAAATAATCAAACTCAGAGCTGAAATCAACCAAGTAGAAACAAAAAGGACCATAGAAAGAATCAACAGAACCAAAAGTTGGTTCTTTGAGAAAATCAACAAGATAGATAAACCCTTAGCCAGACTAACGAGAGGACACAGAGAGTGTGTCCAAATTAACAAAATCAGAAATGAAAAGGGAGACATAACTACAGATTCGGAGGAAATTCAAAAAATCATCAGATCTTACTATAAAAACCTATATTCAACAAAATTTGAAAATCTTCAGGAAATGGACAATTTCCTAGACAGATACCAGGTATCGAAGTTAAATCAGGAACAGATAAACCAGTTAAACAACCCCATAACTCCTAAGGAAATAGAAGCAGTCATTAAAGGTCTCCCAACCAAAAAGAGCCCAGGTCCAGACGGGTTTAGTGCAGAATTCTATCAAACCTTCATAGAAGACCTCATACCAATATTATCCAAACTATTCCACAAAATTGAAACAGATGGAGCCCTACCGAATTCCTTCTACGAAGCCACAATTACTCTTATACCTAAACCACACAAAGACACAACAAAGAAAGAGAACTTCAGACCAATTTCCCTTATGAATATCGACGCAAAAATACTCAATAAAATTCTGGCAAACCGAATTCAAGAGCACATCAAAACAATCATCCACCATGATCAAGTAGGCTTCATCCCAGGCATGCAGGGATGGTTTAATATACGGAAAACCATCAACGTGATCCATTATATAAACAAACTGAAAGAACAGAACCACATGATTATTTCATTAGATGCTGAGAAAGCATTTGACAAAATTCAACACCCCTTCATGATAAAAGTCCTGGAAAGAATAGGAATTCAAGGCCCATACCTAAACATAGTAAAAGCCATATACAGCAAACCAGTTGCTAACATTAAACTAAATGGAGAGAAACTTGAAGCAATCCCACTAAAATCAGGGACTAGACAAGGCTGCCCACTCTCTCCCTACTTATTCAATATAGTTCTTGAAGTTCTAGCCAGAGCAATCAGACAACAAAAGGAGATCAAAGGGATACAGATCGGAAAAGAAGAGGTCAAAATATCACTATTTGCAGATGACATGATAGTATATTTAAGTGATCCCAAAAGTTCCACCAGAGAACTACTAAAGCTGATAAACAACTTCAGCAAAGTGGCTGGGTATAAAATTAACTCAAATAAATCAGTTGCCTTCCTCTATACAAAAGAGAAACAAGCCGAGAAAGAAATTAGGGAAACGACACCCTTCATAATAGACCCAAATAATATAAAGTACCTCGGTGTGACTTTAACCAAGCAAGTAAAAGATCTGTACAATAAGAACTTCAAGACACTGAGGAAAGAAATTGAAGAAGACCTCAGAAGATGGAAAGATCTCCCATGCTCATGGATTGGCAGGATTAATATGGTAAAAATGGCCATTTTACCAAAAGCAATCTACAGATTCAATGCAATCCCCATCAAAATACCAATCCAATTCTTCAAAGAGTTAGACAGAACAATTTGCAAATTCATCTGGAATAACAAAAAACCCAGGATAGCTAAAGCTATCCTCAACAATAAAAGGACTTCAGGGGGAATCACTATCCCTGAACTCAAGCAGTATTACAGAGCAATAGTGATAAAAACTGCATGGTATTGGTACAGAGACAGACAGATAGACCAATGGAATAGAATTGAAGACCCAGAAATGAACCCACACACCTATGGTCACTTGATTTTTGACAAAGGAGCCAAAACCATCCAATGGAAAAAAGATAGTATTTTCAGCAAATGGTGCTGGTTCAACTGGAGGGCAACATGTAGAAGAATGCAGATCGATCCATCCTTATCACCCTGTACAAAGCTTAAGTCCAAGTGGATCAAGGACCTCCACATCAAACCAGACACACTCAAACTAATAGAAGAAAAACTAGGGAAGCATCTGGAACACATGGGCACTGGAAAAAATTTCCTGAACAAAACACCAATGGCTTATGCTCTAAGATCAAGAATCGACAAATGGGATCTCATAAAACTGCAAAGCTTCTGTAAGGCAAAGGACACTGTGGTTAGGACAAAACGGCAACCAACAGATTGGGAAAAGATCTTTACCAATCCTACAACAGATAGAGGCCTTATTTCCAAAATATACAAAGAACTCAAGAAGTTAGACCGCAGGGAAACAAATAACCCTATTAAAAAATGGGGTTCAGAGCTAAACAAAGAATTCACAGCTGAGGAATGCCGAATGGCTGAGAAACACCTAAAGAAATGTTCAACATCTTTAGTCATAAGGGAAATGCAAATCAAAACAACCCTGAGATTTCACCTCACACCAGTGCGATTGGCTAAGATCAAAAACTCAGGTGACAGCAGATGCTGGCGAGGATGTGGAGAAAGAGGAACACTCCTCCATTGTTGGTGGGATTGCAGACTGGTAAAACCATTCTGGAAATCAGTCTGGAGGTTCCTCAGAAAATTGGACATTGAACTGCCTGAGGATCCAGCTATACCTCTCTTGGGCATATACCCAAAAGATGCCTCAACATATAAAAGAGACACGTGCTCCACTATGTTCATCGCAGCCTTATTTATAATAGCCAGAAGCTGGAAAGAACCCAGATGCCCTTCAACAGAGGAATGGATACAGAAAATGTGGTACATCTACACAATGGAATATTACTCAGCTATCAAAAACAACAAGTTTATGAAATTCGTAGGCAAATGGTTGGAACTGGAAAATATCATCCTGAGTGAGCTAACCCAATCACAGAAAGACATACATGGTATGCACTCATTGATAAGTGGCTATTAGCCCAAATGCTTGAATTACCCTAGATCCCTAGAACAAACGAAACTCAAGACGGATGATCAAAATGTGAATGCTTCACTCCTTCTTTAAATGAGGAAAAAGAATACCCTTGGCAGGGAAGGGAGAGGCAAAGATTAAAACAGAGACTGAAGGAACACCCATTCAGAGCCTGCCCCACATGTGGCCCATACATATACAGCCACCCAATTAGACAAGATGGATGAAGCAAAGAAGTGCAGACCGACAGGAGCCGGATGTAGATCGCTCCTGAGAGACACAGCCAGAATACAGCAAATATAGAGGCGAATGCCAGCAGCAAACCACTGAACTGAGAATAGGTCCCCTATTGAAGGAATCAGAGAAAGAACTGGAAGAGCTTGAAGGGGCTCGAGACCCCAAAAGTACAACAATGCCAAGCAACCAGAGCTTCCAGGGACTAAGCCACTACCTAAAGACTATACATGGACTGACCCTGGACTCTGACCCCATAGGTAGCAATGAATATCCTAGTAAGAGCACCAGTGTAAGGGGAAGCCCTGGGTCCTGCTAAGACTGAACCCCCAGTGAACTAGTCTATGGGGGGAGGGCGGCAATGGGGGGAGGGTTGGGAGGGGAACACCCATAAGGAAGGGGAGGGGGGAGGGGGATGTTTGCCCGGAAACCGGGAAAGGGAATAACACTCGAAATGTATATAAGAAATACTCAAGTTAATAAAAAAAAAAAAATGGGAAAAAAAAAAAAAAAAAAAAAAAAAAGAAATGTTCAACACCTTTAGTCATAAGGGAAATGCAAATCAAAACAACCCTGAGATTTCACCTCACACCATTGAGAATGGCTAAGATCAAAAACTCGGGTGACAGCAGATGCTGGCGAGGAGGCAGAGAAAGCAGAACACTCCTCCATTGTTGGTGGGATTGCAGACTGGTACAACCATTCTGGAAATCAGTCTGGAGGTTCCTCAGAAAATTGGACATTGAACTGTCTGAGGTTCCAGCTATACCTCTCTTGAGCTTATACCCAAAAGATGCCCCAACATATAAAAAAGACACGGGCTCCACTATGTTCATCGCAGCCTTATTTATAATAGCCAGAAGCTGGAAAGAACCCAGATGCCCTTCAACAGAGGAATGGATACAGAAAATGTGATACATCTACATAATGGAATATTACTCAGCTATCAAAAACAATGACTTTATGAAATTCGTAGGCAAATGGTTGGAACTGGAAAATATCATCCTGAGTGAGGTAACCCAATCACAGAAAAACACACATGGTATGCATTCATTGATAAGTGTCTATTAGCCCAAATGCTTAAATTACCTTAGATGCCTAGAACAAATGAAACTCAAGACAGATGATCAAAATGTGAATGCTTCACTCCTTCTTTAAAAGGGGAACAAGAATACCCTTGGCAGGGAATAGAGAGGCAAAGATTAAAACAGAGACTGAAGGAACACCCATTCAGAGCCTGCCCCACATGTGGCCCATACATATACAGCCATCCAATTAGACAAGATGGATGAAGCAAAGAAATGCAGGCGGACAGGAGCCGGATGTAGAACGCTCCTGAGAGACACAGCCAGAATACAGCAAACACAGAGGCGAATGCCAGCAGCAAACCACTGAACTGAGAATAGGACCCCCGTTGAAGGAATCAAAGAAAGAACTGGAAGAGCTTGAAGGGACCCCATATGTACAACAATGCCAAGCAACCAGAGCTTCCAGGGACTAAGCCACTACCTAAAGACTATACATGGACTGACCCTGGACTCTGACCTCATAGGTAGCAATGAATATCCTACTAAGAGCACCAGTGGAAGGGGAAGCCCTGGGTCCTGCTAAGACTGAACCCCCAGTGAACTAGATTGTTGGGGGAGTGCGGCATATGGGGGGAGGATGGGGAGGGGAACACCCATAGGAAGGGGAGGGGGAGGGGGATGTTTGCCCAGAAACGGGAATGGAAATAACACTCGAAATGTATATAAGAAATACTCAAGTTAATAAAAAAAAAATGTGGCCTGATATTTAAAATATCCACGTACCTCACTTAAGTATTTTTAAAGTCATTTGGTGTCAAAGTTAAATATACTGTAGCAGGGAACAAAACTCTTTCCTTATAGAGTAAATATAGGTAAATAGAGACTAGAATTTTGTCTCTAAGTATTTGCTCTCATCTGATAGGGTAAACAAACAAACAAACAAACAAACAAAACAAAACAAAACCAACACACCCTGCTGTAAATCAGTGTTTCAACTTGCTTTTGACTACCCAGGGAATATGTCATGAAGTGGCTGATTTGTGAGTTACTGAGTTTTCTGATTTGTGAGTTCTAAGAGTATTGTTTCCTCAGTTGGTATTCTAATGACCTTTCAACAATGAATTGAGATAAAGCCGGAGAAGCCAGTAATAGAATTTGCTGCAGACTTTACCATGTACTCTACTAGTCTATGACACTGAAACAAAACTTGGGAGGAAGGAACAGAAGTGAGGAAATAATAGGAATAGACATGATTTAACAACTAATTCAAATATTAGGAGTCCATGTAAAACGTTCTAGGAGTTGACTTACAACAATTTTGTTTGTTAAATGCACATCGAGTTCATGCGTTCTTAGACTAAATAAGCCTGATGGTGGTGAGGATTCTTTAAGCTACTTTTTTGGTGCTTAAGTAGGTATTTTGTGTTATAACAAACAAAACACACGGATGTTGTGGGTGGCTAAATTTCTATCAATTATCAGCTTAATTTTTACACACATTTAATACTTATCTCATTTTAGACCCTGCTCTGCTGAGAAAATTTCTTTTAAAGAAAAATGGCTTATCCAGTTCACTTCCTGCCACAATCAAGGTCTTTCTAACCTGCTATCTGAAGGTTATGCTTCAGTGAATAATTCAGTAGGTTAGTGAAACTCTGGCAGCAAAGAAAGTGCTAATCTTAGATGGAAGCTGTGAGGGATATTAAGAAACAATTGCTGAAAGTGACATATTTAATAGAGAAAGATTACACCGTGCTACATCTATTTAATTTGAATTGAATAAATTTTGCCAGTATTTGATGAGAGCCAGACTGGAAATTGTGTGAAACTTCATAGTGTCAGTAAAGACTAGGCAAGAATATAAAAGGCCCCAAAATATGTTATTGTGACTTGTAAAACTTCTCAATCATTTGAGAGAATGTTGGAGGAGCTAGAAGTTTTATTAAAGGTTTTATTAATTCGAACTAAAGCACTGAAGGATAGTAGAAAGTGATTTACCAAAAGAGGGTTAGAAAAAAGATAGAGGGTTGAGAGTCCTTGATGGAAAGAAGTTCTGCCTGCTTTGTGACTGAGTGAGTCAGCCATCCTTATTCATTTTCAAGATAAATTCATGTGATCTGGCTAAGACAATTATGAATAACTGTAAGTCTGAAAACTAATATGGCATAGTTTGTTGCCTTTAACACTAAGGAGATGATCAGCTGAGCAAGTTTCTGACATAATTACCTCTTGCCATTGTGTTCACCTGGTACAATTTCTAAAAAAGAAACATATATATTTCTAATGCATAACTTAGCACTCATGAATTTAGGAATTTTAAAATAAAAAATTTACTAAAACATAACACCAAAGAGTATTTATCTGTGTGGACATCTGCTATGCTATGCTAGGGGATGCTTTCTTTCCACCAAAAACATGTTCAACAATATCCATTGTACCAGAACAAAGAATTGTAAGAAAGTACATTTTGTATACTTTCCTCACCTTGAATATTCACAACATAATTTAGCAGATTTTAATACCTCAAACTCAAATTATTAAATTATTTAACTATGTACATGTATGTGTGTTTATGTAAGTCAACAAATCATAGCTTAATCTTGCATGTCCCTAAATCCATTGATTTAATTTATTACTATTAATAAATTAAGAGTCAGCCAATTAATTCTATCAATTTTTCAGACATCTTTTCTTCCAGAAGTACCTTTTTATTCACATTCACTCCAAAACACACACACACACACAAACACATACACACACACATACACACATACACATACACATACACACCACATACACACACATACACATACACACATACATACACACACATACACACACATACACACATATAATATATTTTCTATATTGTACATTATATAGTAGCTGTAAGTGTAGTTTGCTTCATAATCTTGAGGAGAGTCCCTACTCACCCACAGAGGTAATCCATTGCTGTAATATTCTCTGGCCTGGGCTGCAGAGGTGTAATGGAGCCTATGCATGTGTCCTACTGTTGCAGAGGATCCAAGTGGAGTACCTAGAACCCAGTTTAGATGGCTCACAGTTGCCTATAACTACAGCTCCAATGAATACAAGGCCTCTGGTCTCAAAGGTCACCTGTACTCAAGTGTACAAACTGACACATAGACACACATACATATATATAAATAAAAATTATGAAAATAAACCTTAAAATATTTTCTGGCCACTATCTATACCGTGAACCTCATAATGTGTTATGCTCAGAACCATTTCTCCTGACTTAACTCTTTCCCTTGAGTAACAAATGTTGTTTGCTTAGGATTCCAAAATTTCCATATGCTTAGTGCATACCTTTAAGCAAGTAAGGTATGTTCCCCTTTAAGAAAAATTTCACATTTTTCTTTAAATATGTAAATATGTATATCAAAATGTTGAATGCCATCTTACATAATACTGAGTCCTCTCAGACGATGGTTAATATATGTTGTTAACATTATTGAATTTAGAATTATGTAGGAAATTCACCTTTAGGAACGTTTGTGATGGTATTTCCAGAGAGATGTCACTGAGGAGAGAAGTCCTATTATGTGAGCAGGACAATTCTGTGGGCCAGGTCTCTAGACTATATGAAATGGAAGAAGAGGAAAACAGAACTGATTATGGTCAATCTGGTTCTTCTGCAGAGCACAAGGGCAGGACAACACCTTTTTCTGAACAATGACAGATTATAAGAATTTATTAAACTTTTTTATTAAAATTAAGTATAGATGGTAAAATGAATCTTTTTTTAGAAAAAAAATTAAGCTTTATTTTCTATTTATCTGTGTTTGGAGGCAATGCAGTAAAATGCCCACAGTTCTACCACATCTAAAAGTGTTTATTTAATGTAGAGTGAAAAGACCTTAATTCAGCTGCAAATTTGGTCATTGCAAGTTATTTCGATGGAAATACCAAAATAATAAACAAAAAAATAATAAAGTTTCTTGTTACTATGTCTTTAAGCACTTTTTTGATACATTGCTTCTTTATCACCTGACTCCATCCTCACAACATACTAATTTTCTTAATAGTTTACGTCATCCCTCCGAGCTTATCAGTTTATGGATGAGAAGGTCACATGGAAGCATGCCAAGTACGTCAGCCTCCAACACTGCATCCTGGCCATGGACCCCTTCTCCTCTGCATAAAGGCAGATATTTCTGTAAACAAGTGGTATTAAGGGGTCAGTCATTAAAATATATTTCTGATCCATCCCCTGAAAGCTGCCTGCACTGCTCAAAGCCCTAGTTCCAAGGCCTATGCCTTCCTCTAAGACCCATCTATACTCCTCCCTTACTTCTCCCAATCACTGCTACTGATACCAAAACAAAAGAATGATCTGTCATCATGTGCTCTAAAGATGGGATTCCGTGCCTCTGTTTAGATGCCTCATGGAAAAGACATTTGTCTTCTAAGATCCCAGCCTTGCCATTTCTGCCCTAAATCCTACAATTTCACTTACTTTCTATTTCATTTCCACTCCATCCATCTATCTCCACACTTCTGCCTCCAAGCATGCCCAGGACATTCACTATTAAAAGAAAAAAAAAAAAAAAGGACACCGTAGCTTCCAAATAGTATGTATTTCTTCTTTTTTTCCATCATATTTAATGAGTTAAGATTATTCAATCAAAGTTGGGCTCTCTAAATATTTTTTAAAATATATGTTCAATAAATGCTTGTATATGAGTACTTCACACAATTACGTGCAACACACCATGCTCTTTGAATTAGTTAGCATATGATAGGATATGCAGGGATATAGGCTGCAGTGTTAGGCTTTACAAAATAGCCTGTGTTTATTTTTGTTCCTTTGATGGAAGGCTAGCATTTTTGCTTTAATTGCTGCTTTGCAGTTATTGTATGTGGATACTCAAATTTGCAAGTGGATCCGGTGAGAGTTTATGTGTGCAAGATAATTCACTGGCATAAAATAATTTTAAATAGAAAACATACATACATACATACACCAATGCTCACAAACACAGACACACATATACATATACACACAAATACACATGGACACACACATGTGTACATCTGACCTTCTCTACTGATGTTTTAATTTCATGCTACAGGGGAAAATAGCTTATTAATTCTCACTTCCATTTATTTATTTATCTGCTTCTCTTTATACTTCGATTTGTATTGTTCTGTTCAAATGTTTTGGTCACCAGCTGCATAAACAGCCCTTTTATTCATTTTTGTTTGTGTTGTTATTTTTTCTGGAGGCATAGTATTTTTTGCCCAGGTTCATGAATAGAATTGTCTTGAATTTTGAACCATCCTCCTTCTGTGATGAGCTACTTGGCCAATTTATGCAGTGCTGGGGATCAGTTTCAGTTAGTTCATACTAGGCAAGCAATCTACCACCTGCACTATCACCCAGGCCATGTTTATCCTTCCTAAGCAAACTCTCCCTGTTCCCCAACCAATCTCTACTCATTCTTTAAGTATACACTTGCTCCTTATCCTCTCACATACACTTATGTCACAGTGACCTATCCAATCCTCTGCTGGCTTTGGATTTGTCATGTAATTACTTGTATGAATATTTGTTCCCTTGTGGGTTCTTACAGAGCTCTCTCCACTTGGTTGTGTGTTACTCCTTTTTTTTCTTTTTCTTTTTTGCACCCAGAAAAATAAGATATTTATGAGTGTCTTGATAGATTAAAGTACTGTTAAAGGAATAAATATGAAAGGATAGTTAAAAAACAGCTATACTCCCAAGACCACATTGATTCAGTCTGTGTGTACTAGGCATGTTCTTAGGGGTTCTTCTCTTTGAGTCTATTTTATACTATTATCTTTAAATTTTTTTGTTAAGTTCAGAAAATGGAGTATAACTGTAATTGCTTCAGTGCTACCTATATAAATGTGGTTTTCTAAGGAAGATGTTAAAAAACAAAAACAAGTAAGCAAACAAACAAAAATAAACAAAACAAAATCATTTTCTATCCCATTCATGTGCACAGGGTCTGGGAATGTTTCTAGGTAGTAAGTGAGAATGAATGTATTTTTGTGGAGAACTGGGGTTTGCATCTGGCTCTAGCTTAGGAAGTTCTGTCTTCTCTCCAACACCTCGAGTATTTTCTAACAGAGTCCTATTTTTACTCTGGTTTATGTAGAACTCCTGGTTATTTATAACATCAGATAGTAAGCAGTGGGAAAGTTACACAGAATCACAAGGGTGCCTGCTGACAAATCTGGTTATTTATTGAAAATGGTTTACTCTTTCTGACTCAAAGGAATAAATTAACTATAAAGACCTAAGGGAGTGAGGTTATTATTAAAATAATAATAATAATTATTTTAAACTTTTCACATTCTCAAACCTGAATTAAAAAAAATGCTGGTTATGGGCTATTATGGCAGATGAAAAGAGTCTGATGACTTTCAAATTACAGAAGAGATCCAGTTCCAAACCTCCATCACATTACCAAAGTCTTTCTCTTCTCTGTCTTTCATTTTCTCATTGAACAAATAACTATTCAGACTAGAGAATTGGAAGGTCCATTTAAGTCCTAATGATGTATTGGGATTGGGAGCTCTTGGAGATAGGAACCCTGCCTTCCAGTATAGAATACTTCTTCTATTTCATGGTAAGTGAGTTTTGGTGTTATTTAGGTCTTGAAGCTTTCAGTGACTTATATCTCTTTCTTTCTTTCTTTTTTATTTTCATTTATTATTTTTTTATTTTTTTTGATGGGAGATTAATGATGCTTTATTGAGACAGTTGCTGTGGAGTTAAAATTAAAACAACGCAAATGGAAACTATGCACATTCAAGGTCATTTTGTCCAGTGGTAATGATAGTAGTGATGTTACTTCTCTCTAATTAGGAATAGAGAATATTCTTCTTTCTTTTTTTTTTTTTGGTTCTTTTTTTCGGAGCTGGGGACCGAACCCAGGGCCTTGCGCTTCCTAGGCAAGCGCTCTACCACTGAGCTAAATCCCCAACCCCTGAATATTCTTCTTTTCATCATACACAGTGATGATTAGGTAGAATCCATAGTAACGGAGTCTGGTATATCACACACTGGTTTAAGTTCTATTTTATTCACAATATTTAAACTTGGAAAGCCCTATTATATTTGACCGTAGCTTGCAATGCCTCAAGAAAACAAATTAAAAGAAAATTATAACAGTGAAAACGTGTTTTTTAGTTAAGTACTAAAATAAATATCAATATAAGATTTTCAAGTATTACAGAGAGATATTTCATACACACACACACACACACACACACACACACACACACACACACACAACAGTACCAAGTAGTATTTAAACTTTACCCAATTCTCATTGATCCCTAAAGTAAGAAGAATGGGGTAATATTTCCCAAGTGAATTCCAGGCTTATTTTCCAAAGACTGTATACTCATAACATTTTATATTCTTTTCAATTACTAATGTGGACTTTTTAATTTTACTGGTAAAAATCAATTAAGAATCCATTTACATCATTTTCTCAACATCACACTTTTGAGTCATATGCTCATTCTCTGAGTTCACATGGTTCAGCTCATACTTAGCAGTTATAGCTGTGAAATATCATACCTTAAAGGATTGCCACAAAGGAAAGGACCAATCATAACTACCTCAAAAAGAAAGGTGAGAGGAGGTAAGGAAGTGGTGTGGGGAGGAAGTAGCAAGCATGAACCAGTTCACATGCAGCTGCACATATGTACAGGCCTACATTTAGCTGCACATTTGAATGGCTCCACACTGAGCTGTGAACATGCACAGGTCCACATGCAGCTGTGAACATGCACAGGTCCACATCCAGCTGCACAAGCAAGAATGAGACCAAGAAAATTCCAAATTCATGGTGGTTTCCAACACTCTAAGATAAGTGGAGGTGCCTAGTTTATGTAGAATAAGAAATGCTACTGAACTTGCTGTGTAGACTCTACTTCTACAAGTGAAGGTGCCACCAGTACCAGGACTGTCATGATTACCTAACAGTATCGCAGTATAATTAAAAAAACATAAAGAAGTCATGCAGATGTTTTCTTTGGGTTGTTTGGTATGTTTCATTTTATTTATTAATTTTTGTGACATTGTCTCATTCTGGAATGCTGGGTGGTCTGAAATATGCTATATAGACCAGACTGACATAGATTCAGAAAGATCTACCTTTCTTTCCCTCCCAGTTGCTAGGATTTAATATGTGTACCACCAGTTTTTTCTTTGGTTTGTGTGTATTTGTTGGATGTGTGTGTGTGTTTGTGTGTGTGTGTGTGTTTATGTGTGTGTGTTTGTGTGTGTGTTTATGTGTGTGTTTGTATGTGTGTTTATGTGTGTGTTTGTGTGTGTATGTGTGTGTGTGTAAGAGAGAGAGAGAGAGGGGGGGAGAGAGAGAGAGAGAGAGAGAGAGAGAGAGAGAGATATGGTAGTGGTGGTCTTTCCTTTCCTTTCCTTTTCTTTTCCTTTCTTTTCTTTTGAGATGGGTCTCACTATACAACCCAGGTTGTGTGCCTCCTAACACTGCAGTGCTGACTGCAAGCATATGGCATTTTATTCATATTTTGTTAGCATTATTGTTGTTTATTTTCATGTTGTATAATCTCTGAGGAAATCTGGATGAGGAAATACTTATGGCTAAGCCTGTGCATTGCCCTTTAAAGAATGGCAGCCCGTTGTTGCCATTTATTATTATGCAAGAGAGAGACTTGCATCATCATTTTCATGCTTTACTTTGTTTAGTTATGAAATGTAGTATTTATGATCAGTAACGTTCATTTCTTTTCTAGACTGGCACTAAGTGAGAAGTCTAAACTTATCAAACATTATCGTTGTACTGTTGGCAAATGGAAGTGCTTTGAGAATTTTGAGAAACTAACTTGTCTTAAATTTCTTGGGCTTAGGCAGCTGTGTCTGTGACTTTCGTGGCATGGAATAGACAATGACCCAGTATTTTTATGGGGAAAAAACTGTAACACAGGTACTGCCACCATGATTATAGATATTTAAAATTAAATGATCTCTGGCATAAATAACCAAACAAAAGACAAATGGTAGAAGTATGACAATTCCTTAAAATTTAAAATACCAGGTTTATTTACCTGTAGCTAATGTGCCCAACTAACATTTCTGTTTCTGATGGCTTATTAAAAAAATGGTCAAAACATCACACCCTATCTGAAGAAATCTCAATAAGTAAGCACTCACAGCTTTTTAGTCAATGCTTCCCCTGTTATCTTGCCTTAAACTTTAGGACAGTGTTCCTTGGGAAGAGGAGAGGGGTAGGCCAACTGTTTATCCTTGTCTCTGAAAACCAGAGCTTTGTATTCAACTCATTCATGAAATTGGCTACTCTGAAGGTTTAGCAGTTACTTTATATTGTTAGCTTTAAAACTTAGTCATTGTTACGCAGAGAAGAACATTCCTCTCTCTTGTTGCCTCCAAAGAGCTTAAAGATCTTGGTTTCCAGAACAGCCTGTGAACAGAAGTCATGGGAAACATCTTGTCCTCTTGCAAAGAAGAAACACAGAAGTCAAATGTTGTCTTCTAGAACTATGTGATGAGTGGCAAATAGGATCCCATAAAACAAGTACCACTACAAACAAGAAAGCAAAACAGAATCTTTTTACAATGGATACTATTTTTAGCTATGATCCTGATTATAAAGCTCTAATATGTATGTGCATATTTGATGTGTATTATACATTTTGTGTTATATAAAAACATACATATGTGATTGTATATCTCTCTCACAGACAGGTGATAAATCAATAAGTGAATGATGAATGATAAGTAAGTAAGCAAGCCTGGAAACAAACAGACTTCTTAAAAACTCAAAAGACAGATTGGAAAGAAAGAGAAAATAGAAGAAGCAAGCAGGGGAGCTGTGGTAGGTTTTTACAAAGAGCAGATCTTGCAGGACATAACACCATTTCATTTGCTTTCACATCGTCTGCTTCCTGGCAGCTCTGCAGCTGAGTGGATCCCACTTACCTGGGTTAGAGAAAAAAGGAAAATCTCCTACCTCTCCTTTGCCAATCCTCCAATTAAATCCCTGTGAGCAACCTGATCTTCATTGCAGAGTGACTCTTCATAATGCTGGGGATTATGTTGACTATATTTGGGAACTAAGACTCCTTTTTTGACTGTTCCTGCATGTAGATAAAAAATTACAGCAGCGAAACCAGTGCTCTATTGTCTAGAATCTCTAATAAAGTGGAAACAAAACAAAGCACCATCAGATATAAAATGATATAGGTTGATATCAGAGGATTTACTAAACAACAATTACGTGATACTTGCTTAAATTGTGAACTTGAATATTCGTTTCACAGAGCACTGTGGATGTTTAGAACACTGAGAGTGTTCAAGCCAAAAATATAATTATACCCCCACCTGGTGGACAAAGGTGGCAGATCATGTATAAAAAACAAAACCTAAAGAATTCTCAATACTAATAAACAGCAAAGCCTAGTCGTCATGAAATTCGTAGGGGGAAAGAAACTGACTTACTTCTGATACCTTGTGATGATAAGATGACTCTGAATATTTTTCACATCACAATATTGGCACCACTGTTCATTGAGAAGTACGTTTAGAATAGGATATTTTAACTGTGTATTATGCTTTGCCATATATGGGAAAATGTGGATTTTAAAAATAGTATTGAAAATCTCTTTCTTTGGTTTGATAGATATTTGAGTGTGTTCTATGAAAATTCTGAATAAAGACAATAAGAGATATTGATAGTTATCAGATAGGTGAAATGATATTAGTAATAAAGCAAAACAGAAGATGAAAAGACATCTTAGATTCTTGGAAAAATCTTCCTACATATAGCATTCTGATGTCACTGGGTGGAAAGCTAGTTGCTCGAGTAAACCCAGTTAATACCATGGGTTAGTCAGAGGTCACCACACATGATTTAAGTTCTTAAAGCAAATAGTATTATTTTGAAACCAGTGCAGGCATTTCCACTCTAATAGAAAGTAAAATTTTTTATTTTGTCTTTCACCCTTTAAATGTTCAAGGTGATATTTAAAAAGCTAAGCTATACAACCATAAGATTGAGAACCAGTAGATTACAGTAATCTTTACCTTGTATTATATTTAGGACAATGATGTTCATCACAAAGATGCATAAGTTGGAGGTGTGATTGGGGCAGGGTGAGAGAGATGCAAACCAGGAACCAGAGGGAGAGACCACTCACTGACTTCTGCTTGCAAGATAGGAAAGTGCTTCAGAATAATTCACATCTCTTCTTAGTTATTGGCATCACCCTGAAAGTGATTTTAAGAATCCTAATTAGTTTTTAAAGGCAAGATAAAAATAGAACTAATTTAAATAATACCAAATAGCAGAACCATAGAAAACTTGTAATTTAAGGAATAGAGGCTTCCTGTGTAGAAAAGTATATTAATATAAGCCAAAAATACATAAAGAAGAAAATCAGACTTATAAAAACTACAGGGGCCAGGAAGTAATTAAATAAATATCATCGGGGAAAAAAAAAACATCCAAAGTTATCCCAGCAACTCCTTGAGCCATTCTTTTTCTGTATGTTCACTCTCGGTTACTCTTCCCTCACTGTTGGTTTTAGTTTTTCAGACTTGGAAAACATGACAGTTTGCTAGTCTTAGCATTCAGAAATTTTGTGATGTTGGCTGTTGTTGTAGATGAGCATACTAAACTAATTTCAAATCAAATTTAAGTAAAATTCCCTCCCTGGTTATTTGCTCTGAAATGGAGGTTAATTTACATCTTCACTAGGCAGTAACCAGTTCCCTTTGTTTTCCCTTCCCTGTCCCTTCCTCAGAAAGAGTTCATCTATTTCATGACACCTGTAAATTTACATCCCTCTTAATTCCTCAATTCTCATTAAGGACAAATTTTTAACTCAATTATACTTTTTTTAAAAAAATGACAAAGATTTGAGAAGACAGTGTTTTTTTTTTAAAAGCATGATTTAATTTTATCTAAAAATCAGAGAATTGGATCACATACATCAGAACTTGGTATAAATTGCAGGTCCATGTCACGGTTACTGGGAAAGCTAATCTGCTTGGCAAGCAGCAACACAAAGCTTTTCTGAATGTAGAAACCTGAAAACACTGCTACTTTTTTTTTCTTTTTGGCTTAGGCTTTTCTCATTTCTGACAAAACTAAATATAGATCCTGAGCCTGTTGTTGTCCTTCTACTAAAGATTTAAATTTAAGACATAATATATGCTTGTCTAGACAACCCTAAAATTGTTTTAGTTACTGATGTATGGATGACTGATAAGTGTCAACGTCGCTGCCTGCACTGCATTTGGAATCCAGTCTGCTGACATTTGTCTACAGCTGACCAATGTCTTTATTTTAGATTTACATGAAACGTTTAAATCTTACAATTGTGAGCCTTGCTGTCATTGTTCCTACTTCACATCCAATACATTAAAACAATTACATCCTCAACAATGTTTCTTCCTTTCTCACAAGGATATTTTTAATTAAACTATCAGAGAAGATTGTAATCAAATCAAATAAAAAAAAGGCAATGGAATTTGCTTCATCCCTTACCTAGCAAAACAATTATTTAATTCCCTAGTTTTATATTTCTCATACTGATAACATTATTTCTGCTAGGAGATTAAGGGAAAAGAAAGAGAGGAAGGGAGGGAAGGAGTGAGGGAGGAAGGAAGGAAGGAAGACAGACAGACAGAGAGAAAGAAAGAAAGAAAGAAAGAAAGAGAGAAAGAAAGAAAGAGAGAAAGAAAGAAAGAGAGAAAGAAAGAAAGAGAGAAAGAAAGAAAGAGAGAAAGAAAGAAAGGGCAATCTTAAGGAATCAAAGCCTATGGAAGACCAGAAAAATAATGCAAAAACGTAACTATATTGTCTAGAAAATTGTTAACCTACTCCTATATATTTCAGCTTTTCTTATTTTTGCTATATCAAGGAAGACTTCTATATCTAACATACAATAACGGAACAATAGCCTTTGAAATGTGGTTTTAAGACCTAATTAGGTTATTTCTGAACCATGGTTTTGTAGAATAATGGTTTACCTTGAGTTGACCCACGATTCCACTGAAAGGAATAGTTTGCCTTGCCTAGGTTGTGTTATAAATGTGTGGTTATTAAGAACATGAATGTGAAGAAAGGCTGTCCAGGCTGTGTGTCTATGAGACTGTTAGACATCTCATTACCCTCATATGCTGTGACATATGACATTCCCACTCAGCACCTTCCATGCTGTTTATGCTGCTCATACAAATTAAAAAATTTATGTGAGACACAATCACCCTTACATTTTAAACATATGGAGAAAACTATTTACATAATTTCCAGCTAGTGAGAAAACACAGAATGAGAAGAGCTGTGGAAGTGATAACTCCCATGATATGAGCAATGTTTTCTGACAGCCCTCCACATGATTTAGGCTCACACTAGACTGTTAGTTAGCAACAGTTAGTGACAATGAAGATTCCTGGGGTGTCCCTGGGACTTAGCAGTTGACTCGAATATATCAATATTTATCTTCATCACCTGTCTCTGAGATTAATAACAGAAAATTGCGTATTTTTTACTCTCAAGTTCTTAGTAGTAGGCACTCTATGAATGCTAAGTGAATTAATGAATATTATAAAGTAAACAAGAATAACTGAAATGTAAATATTATGCTGCTAAATCCAGACGCCCTTATCTGAAGACCAAATGCCCCATTCAGAAATCTAAACCTCACACATGCATGTTCCTTGTGGAATGCCTACTTTAATTTGGAAAGTGATTTATTTGAGGAGAGTCAGATTAGTTTGACTAAAAGTGGTGTTAGGTTAAGGATAACTGGAACACAGGAAAGGGGGTTCTTATATTTAGTATATGTGATTCTTTAAATGTGAGAATGCTTTACACATTTACAGGTTTTGTAGATAATAACTAGTAACTCGGTAATGATTTTTAGTTATTTTTTTATTTTTGAGATTATAATATAATATAATATATCTTTCTCCCAGTTTTTTTTTTTTTGCTTTTTTGCCTGAAAACCCTCTCATAAAAAACAACTTACAAACATGAATTATTTTTTTCTAATATTGTATGGTGGAAAGACATAGGAGATACATGAAATCAAAAAGCAAGAAAAAAAATAAAACTTCTAAGAAAATCAAAAGATGGTCTATTCCCAAATGTAGTATAAGAATATGAAAGTAAAACCGGTTTTTAAATTATGTCCTTAATCTTTTTAGTTTTATTTTTCACAAATGGAGTATTTACTTTCTGTTAGTTAAGATAAAAAGAGACAATGATTCTATTCTTAAACACAAAATGCCATCATATACAACTGAAAATACAACTCATAAAACACACCTGAATTCACAGTATAAAAAGAATAAATTTTTAGGGTGAAGTATAGTTTTATTTTCTCGGGTTTCTGTTTAAAACATATTACTACTGGGCCAGCAAGAGACTCAGTGGATAAAGGCGCTACCACCAAACCGAACACCTGAGCCATACACCCTGGTCTTATATAATGGCAGGAGAGAATTGACTCCCTCCCTGTAAGATTTCCTCTGACCATACAACCTATACACTGTGATGTACATACACACACACACACACACACACACACAAATAAATAAACATAATAAAATCTAGTTTTTTTTACTTTAAGAGCCATTTCTTTTTGAAAATTAAGATCTATAACTTAAGATATCTATATGTTTGGAGGGGAAATGTTGCACATGTAATCTTAGCCGGCCATATTGCAGAAACTTCAATTTAATTTGCAATTTGGATTTTCAAAGTGAATTTTTATACAATAAATTTCACAGTGCATGTTAAAGAGAAAGAGAAGTGAATCAAATAGAAACAGGACATCTAGAAATCAAGGGAAGATATCAAATGAATGTCTACTAGACTTTGCTCAATATAACTTTTTACCTTGGTTCAGTAGAAAATGTTCAGGAAACCCTGCTTCCTGAGACACTTACTGCCTTAGATTTTTACTGCTGTTATAAGGCACATGGCCAGAGTGATTTATTAATGAAAGTGCTTTTGTCAGCCTTATAGTTCCATAGGGTTAGAGTCCATGACTGTCATGGCAAGGAGCATGGCCGCAAGCAGGCATGGTGCTGGAACAGTAGCTTAGAGTATCGCATCTTGAGATACTAGCTTGAGGCAGACAGATGAGAATGATGGGAGCTTTTCAAATGTCACAGTTTATCCCCAGTGACCCATATCCTCCAACAAGGCCATAATTCATAATCCTTCATAGTCTGGTGACTAAGCATTCAAATATATGCAACTGTGGGTGATAGTCTCATTTAAGCCACCAACTTACTCTTTTAAATTCTGAGTAAAACACTATAATTATAAAGGTATTTGCCCATGGAGTAGAAGCACAAGCTAAAGCAGACAGCTTTGGATGAGAATGGACAACTACAACTAGAAACTATAAGAGGTGAAGGTTTTGTCCTTGCTACTTGACCTGTGGGCAGACTCATGGCAACCTGGTACAGGGTTGATTGAGCCTCTCTATTAATCTGGTAGCTCTGGCACCAGTAAGAAGCAAATAAGAATGCCTAAGAAGCCAAAAAGTGGGATAGAAGAGAGAAGAATCAATTTGATGCATAAATTCTGTTCAGGCATAGCTGACATGTGACTATGACACATAAAAAAAGCAGTCTAAACCTTGTTCAGCTAGTACAATAGCTTAAGTTGAACTAGAGTATGAACTGTCCTGTCCCATGGTAGAAACTATCTAATACTGTAAAGAAACTATTGTAGTAATGAAAGAAAAAATGGTAAATTCACAACAGAAAAAAAATTTTCTGTACAAAATCCTGCCACCAGAATGATTTAATAAAATCCTATTTACAAATTCTTGTGAATACGAATTCCAGCTTTTGCAGATGTAACTCAGTAAAATTAAGATATTTTACTCAAAATGATTGGGTTCAGGTGAAATTTAAATGTGATAATTGGTATCCTTAGGCAAAGGTTCAGATGCAGGGAAGTGCCAATGGAGGATTCAGGTGAAGATATTGTGAAGGACTGAAGCTCAATATCTTCAATTGTAAGAAACCAGTAGAGTCCAGGAAGGCTTTTTCACTAACAGAGGACTCTAGTCCTGGAGAATCCTTTTCAGATTCCCAACCTAAAGTATGGAAAAAAGTACATTTCTGCTATGTTAAGATGCCCACTTTGCCAGAACTTGTTATGGTGCCCTTGAGAAAAGAGCCAAATGAAATGCAAAATTTAAAAATTAAAGCAGATATGCTAATGAGAAGGCCCAGCAATTCAGAGCAATTACTATTTACTCTAGCTTGCTTTCTGTTGCTGTTTATCAGCAACATTGGCCTACAAGTCAGAGTGCAACAATCAAGAGAGGCAGTGCGGAAGCTCAAAACAAGAACCTGGAGGCAAATCTGAAGCAGAGAAATATGGACGACTTTGGGACTTTAGACTGGAAACATGGTTGAATATTGTAAGCATGTTTAATGGTCCATCCTGGAAAAACAATGTAAGAACGTAGTGTTAAAAGGAATGTGGAACATGGAGGTCCTACTCAAGACGTTTCAGAGGGGGATAATTTTAGCAGTTAGGATAGAGTGCATTCTTGTGATATTTCCACAAAAGGTTGCTGCATTCTGTCCTCATCAAAAACAATCTGCCGGTGGCTAAATTAAAGAGTTTTGGACTACTATTTTTTGACAGAGGATATTTCTTTTCCTCCTCCTCCTCCTCTTCCTCCTCCTCCTCCTCTTCCTCCTCTTCCTCCTCCTCCTCCTCCTCCTCTTCCTCCTCCTCCTCTTCCTCCTCCTCCTCTTCCTCCTCCTCCTCCTCTTCCTCCTCTTCCTCCTCCTCCTCCTCCTCCTCTTCCTCTTCCTCCTCTTCCTCCTCTTCCTCCTCTTCCTCCTCCTCCTCCTCTTCCTCCTCTTCCTCCTCTTCCTCCTCCTCCTCTTCCTCCTCCTCCTCTTCCTCCTCCTCCTCCTCCTCTTCCTCCTCTTCTTCCTCCTCTTCCTCCTCTTCCTCCTCCTCCTCCTCCTCCTCCTCTTCCTCCTCTTCTTCCTCCTCTTCCTCCTCTTCCTCCTCCTCCTCCTCTTCCTCCTCTTCCTCCTCTTCCTCCTCTTCCTCCTCTTCCTCCTCCTCCTCCTCCTCCTCCTCTTCCTCCTCCTCCTCCTCCTCCTCCTCCTCCTCCTCTTCCTCCTCCTCCTCTTCTTCTTCTAATTGGATATTGGTTATTCCTTTTCCCGATTTCCTGTCCATAAGCCCTGTATCCCACCCCCCTTCCCCTTCTTCTAAAAGGCTGTTTCCCCTCCCAAACCAACCCCCTTCCCACCTCCCCACCCTGACATTACCCTACACTAGGGCGGGGGGGGGTTATTGCATCACGTGGTTATTAGCGATCACTCTTATGCATATCTACAAGGGGAAATGGAAGGAAGAACAAAAAATAAAAAGACAAAGTGTACAGTCGGAGGAGAAAACAAATACCAGGAAAGGTAATCTTGGAACCAAGTCCTGTATTCAAAAAGATAAAAAGCTTAAGGAATGGTCTGCTGCTAAATACAGTAAAGGAAATGGTTCCCTTGGGGTGAGATTCCACACAGAAATCCTGTGTACTAATAGAAAAAAGCACAAACAACAGCAATGTAATTCAAGGGTGGGGCCAGGTTCTAGCCCCCAACAGGCAGCAGAATTTGACAGCCTTGGTCACAGGATTCTGATTTCATAAATAGGATTCAATATTTAACTTGTTAGATCTTCCTCTAAGGTTAAGGAAAACCTCTGAGGCCAGTATGAAAGCCTAAAAAGACCATTGCATAAAGCTGTGACAATGAAACCTAGATTTTGTTGGTGAACCTAAGACAATGGAGATCCCAGAAACATTCCTGCTCCCATGCTTTCCACCATGATAGTCATGGTCTAAACTTCTATAAATGTTTTCTTTTATGGGTCACTTCACAGTAATGTAACGGTAGCTAAGAAAACATGCATTAATTTATTTAAAAAGAAAATACATATTTTAATAATTATAATACAATTATATTTCTAGAATATACTCTATAAGTTTAATAATAGAATGCAGATGCTGTCAACAAAACAAAAACACCAACAACAAACACTAAAATAAAATAAGGACATTTGAAAACAAATCAATAGAAATTGCATTAACTTAAGAATAAAGAGGAAGAAAGAAGCATTTAAAAGTAAGAGGGAAAGAAAGAGTATGGTCTATGGAACAATCGGAAGAGGCTATTGATACATAGGTATGCACATAATTGCTGAAAATTCTCCAAATTTGGTGTAAGTTTTTGAAATACAATAAAGGATGGGTGAATTTCTGACAGTAAAAATGGAAAAAAAAACATGGCTAGACATGCCAAAGTCAATCTGCTAATAACCAATTGGGAAGAAAAGTCTTGAAAACAAAGCAGAATGAAATATCTCAAACAAGAAAACTGCAATTAAATTAATCATGAACACATTATTGTAGACTGAAAAGGCCAGGACATCATGACAAGAGAGAAATCCTAGAATTTAATTTAATATAAAACAAAATATTTTTAGATAATGTCAAGAACATCTATCACTATTGTATCACAACTTCTAGAGCCAAGGAAAACTGTATCTAGAGTTAAGCTTGGATCAACTATTTGGAACATTGGATCATTGTCTTCTTATGTTCCTAATTCCTGCAGACAAAGAGTCAACCTCAGTGTGCACAGTTGTGCTGCCTGGGGATGGATGTGGAATGTACAGAATAGCAAGAAATTATCCCATTATGATGAAGTCATCAGTATTATCAGCCAACACATGGTTAGAAGTAGAGCAGTAAGGCAAGGGCAGTATATTCATGAATTCACAACTGCTATTATAGTCTTGCACACCACCTGCAGATAATCCACATTCCAGCATTAATAGGGGGCAGTGGGTTTAGAAGGCTTCATCCCTAACCGACAAGCTAATGGCAACTGGTGGCCTCTGGGTAAAGGAGACTCAAATTTTTACATGAGTGTGGCCCCTAGTAAATTATTTATGCTTAAGTGGTTGACCTTACATTCATATGAATAGACAGATCTAATTGGACTCAGGGTATTACAGAGAGAGGGAGCCAGAAAGCCACAGAAACAGACAGACAGAGACAGAGAGATTGAGAGAGACAGAGGAAGTTGGGAGGAGTGTATGAGCAAAGTATTGCAGAGAGAGGGAGACATAGAGACAGAGAAACAGAGACAGAGAGATTGAGAGGAGAAAGAGGAAGTTGGGAGGAGTGTATGAGCAGGGCTCGGGGAGGATATGGAAGAGGGGGATATAACCCAAATACATAATATAACTATGAAATTACTAAAGAGTATTCTTTTAAGTAGAGATGCTATATTCTAATCTTTAAAGTGATGGTTTTAAATTATAGTGTGGCTATACATAAAGAGTAAAAAGTAGACATTAGAATAATATGGATGTGTATGCTTCATATACAAAGCTAATACTTAATTGATTGTTTAAGGACTTTTAAAAATCTCACAGCAAATTCAACCAGAAAAAGGCCCTAATTTCACATAAAACATTCATGAAACTTATATTATGTAAAATTATTATAAACAAAAGTACACCAAGAACTAAACAAATTGAAAGGTCAAATACTGAGAAAAACACATCTCAATCTAGAATTTAATATTCACTTAAATGGTTATTAAAGAAAATGGAAAAAAAGAACACATTTCAGACAAGGCCTAGAACAATATATTTTTGTGATGCTAGAATATTAAGAATCAAATTGTTAAGAAAAAAATTGAAATCCCAAAAATGTGTACTAGTATTCTAAACAAATATTGACTATACAAACAAGAATAATTGTTATAGGGATAGTATCACATAAGAAAATTATAAAGTGTGAGACATCATAAAGAATGGAATGCATCATGGATTTACTGGGCTTCAACTTCTATGTGACTTCAATTTGTTCAGTGTAATTGAGATCATTTATATAATTTTAATAAGTACTATTTGAAATTTAAGTGTAATAATCACCAAAGTAATTGAGCAAAATATTAAACATCACACTAATATCAAAAATGTTTAAATTTACAAAAACCCACTTTGAGGGAAGCACAATACAGGTTTAATCTAATGATATTTCAATAAACATGAAAGAGAGTAAAATAACCGACTGACTCAAACAGCAACAAAAGTATCAAGAAGTGGGCTAGAGAGGATGCACAATTTGCAGGAACATGAGCTGTTGAATAATGTTAAAGAAAAGTCACTGTATGACTATGGGTAATTCTAAATCTGTACACATTCAAATGATTGCCAAAATAATTTAAAAAGTAATGAAATATAAGCAAAATTTGATTAATAAAAAAATTTTATAATAAAACCAGAACCTAAATTTTATTGTCATGTCATAATTATTTAACTCTATTATTAGACCATGTTCTGACATCTCCCCTCAATTTTATTTTTAATAGCAGTAAATCTAGAGTGGTTTTGATTTGAGATCTTATAAATAAGTGTAATTGTCCTAAAAGCAAGCAAACTATAATATTAGAACAGCAAAACCATAGTGTGTAGTATTCTGCCACCAAGAACAGAGATCCAAAATATATTGAGTACTATTAGTTACATTTATATTGATCAGAAAAATCTAAAGAATAGTGTGAAAAGAGGCTTATATGATTAATAATTTTATCATCTTATATAAGTGCATATTTGCCTTTGAAGGAATACAAATGACAATCACAAACATAAGGTCTTTGGTGAAGTAACTTCTCCCTTGGTATGTAGGACTTGAACTTGGCCCCAGGTAATGAGAGTTGACTTTTGATATGGACAATATCTCCTTTTGCATTTTAGCTAGAGGTTTCCTATCTTTCTCTCCTCCTCCTCCACCTCCTCCTCCTTCTCCTCCTCCTCTTCCACTATTTTCTTTGATGACCTGGGGCTTGAGGAGCTGAAGGAGCTGAAGAGGAATCGATAATACTTCAGTGGATTCAATTGCAATGACAGATGGATGTGGTTCTCCTCAGTCCTTGTGAGCCATTGCCTACACGTCTGTAAGGTCAAAGGGAGCAAACACGATGAACAGGCTTGAACAATCTGTGAGTGTGACCGACAAAATTGAAGACTATTGTACTCAGCTTCAGAGAGCCAGCTAAAGTTTATTCCAGGAGTGAAAGGAATATATAGCCAGAGGGCAGCAGCTAAAGGATTGCCTGATAGGTAGGTGTTCTTAGTATGTTTCATTCGCATTTAGGCAGCACCATCCTATCATTTGGATGGGAGCACAACACCTAATTATGATATAAATAGCAGGGGGTAAGCATATGCAGGAAATAATGTCCAAGATCATACTTAAAATAAACCAGGTGGGTCCTCCTGGGACGCCTGCAGAGGTGTTTCTCATGGTATCCTAAGAACCCAATTGCCTAGCTGTGAGCTGGCTCTTCAATTCAGAGGACCATTGAGGGACCCTGCTTCCCCATTGAAACCTGCAGGGTTGTCAAGACAAGCCAGCTTGGAATCCTGCTCCACTAATTGCATCCCAGTCAAATCCACCCATCTTTCCAATTGGGTCTACTGGGACACATCCAGCAGCATTAAGTACTTTTTCACTGTCTGTCCCATGACTCTTCCCACCTTCACAAGAAATCCTGGAGTCATCACAATCATCCAGCTAACAAAAAGAAAAACTAGATGCCTAAAGGACAGCATAAGAACACAATCAATAAGACAGGGCAATATGGCAATACCAGCGTACAGGATCCTACTACAACAAACAGTGGATATATTAATGAGACTGAAGTACAAGAGCATCCTGAATCCTATCTTATAAAGATGAAAAAGACCTTTAAAGCAGACATAAATTAATCCCTTCAGGAAATACAGGAAAATGCATTCAAACAAAGTCATTAAAAGAGGAAGCATATAAATATAAAGAAATACAGGAAAAATATAATCAAACAGGTAAAGGATATGAATAAAGCTATCTAAGATCTGAAAAGGAAAATTTAAGCAATAAAGAAAACACTAATGGAGGCAATCTTGGATGTGGGATATCTATGAAAGAAAAGAGGAACTATAGATATAAGTATCACCAACAGAATGTAAGAGATGGAAGACAAAATCTTAGACATAGAAAATACCATAGAAGAAATGAATAGGTCATTCAAAGAAAATGCCTAATTTAAAAAGTTTGTAACTTAAAACAGTCAGGAAATTTGTAACATTGTGAGAAGATCAAACATAAGAATAATAGAAATAGAAGGAGATGATTCATCTTCAAAGATTCAGAAAACATCTTCAACTAAACAATAGAAGAAACCTTACTTAACTCAAAGAAAGAGATGCCTATTAAAGTACAAGAAGCTTACAGAACACTCAATATATTGGAGCAGAAAAAAATTTCCCCTACACATAATAATAAGAACACTAAATAGAACAACAATAACCACAAGAGAATTATAAAAGCAGCAAGAAAAATGGCCTAATAACATATAAAGGCAGACCTATCATAATTACCCTTAATTTTTCACCTGAGACTCTCAAGGATAAAAGGGCCTGGGTAGGGGTCTGACAGACCCTAAGAGACCACTATCATCTCAGACAACTACACCCAGCAAAACTTTCAATCACCATAGATGAAGAAACCAAGACACAAAACCAAATTTGAGAACACACACACACACACACACACACACACACACACACACACATTCAATAAAGACGAACATCAAAATAACAGGAAGTAACAGTCTTTGATCATTAATGAACATCGATGACTATGAACATCAATGGACTGAATTCCCCAGTAAAGAGACACAGGCTAACAGAATGTATGTGAAAACAGGATCCATCATTCTGCTGTATAAAAGAAACACATCTCAGAAAAGTGATAGTCCTTGTCTCAGTATAACTGACTGGAGAAAGGTTTTCCAAGCAAATGGACCAAAGCAACAAGCTGGAATAGCTGTTATGAAACCTAGTAAAATAGACTATACATGGGCTGACCCTGGGCTCCAACCTCATAGGTAGCAATGAATAGCCTAGTAAGAGCACCAGTGGAAGGGGAAGCCCTTGGTCCTGCCAAGACTGAAACCCCAGTGAACGTGATTGTTGGGGGGAAGGCAGTAATGGGGGGAGGATGAGGAGGGGAACACCCACAGAGAAGGGGAGGAGTAGGGGTTAAGGGGATGTTGGCCTGGAAACCAGGAAAGGGAATAACAATTGAAATGTAAATAAGAAATACCCAAGTTAATAAAGATGAAAAAAATAGACTTTTAACCAAAAGTGATCATAAGAGACAGGGAAAGACACTTTATACTCATCAAAGGAAAACTCCACCAAGATCTCAAGTCTAAAGATCTATGCACCAAATGCAAGGGCAAACACATTCATAAAGGAAACATACTGAAATTTAAATCATTATTTGAACCCAACATATTAATAGTGGGAGACCTCAATGCCCCACTCTGAACAATGGACAGGTCATTGGGACAGAAACTTAATAGAGAAATAATGAAACTATCAGAGGTTATGATTCAAAAGGACCTAACAGATATCTATAGAACATTTCACCCAACCACAATAGAAAGTAATTTCTTTTCAGCACCTCACACACCCTTATCGAAAATTAACCATATAATTGGTAACAACAGATTCAGGAAGATTAAAATAATGCCATGCACCTTATCAGATCACCATGGATTAAAACTGGACATTAACAACAGAAACAACAAAAAGCCTATACTCATACAACCTGAACAACTCTCTAGCCAACGGTCACTGAATCAAGGGGGAAGTAAAGACTTTCAAGAATTCAATAAAAATGAAGGCAAAAAAAGTAAGAAAAGAAAATGAAGGCACAACTTACCCAAATTTATGGAGACTAAGAAAACAGAGCTAAAAGGAATGTTCACAGTACTAAGTGCCCTCATTAAAAAAAAAATGAAGAATTTTCACAATAAAGAATTAAAAGCACATCTGAAGACTCGGAGGGAAAAAGACATGAAACACACCAAGGAAGAGTAGATGTTGGGAAATAATCAAATACAGGGATGGAATCAATCAAAAACAGATAAGAATGCAAAAACAAACAACCAAACAAAACAGCAACAACAAAACCAAGAGCAGGTTCTTTAAGAAAAATCAATAAGGTAAATAAACTCTTAGCCAAACCAACTAAAAAACAGGGAGACAGTATATGAAGTAACACAATCAGAACTGAAAAGGGAGCTATAGCAGTTGAAACTGAAGAAATTCAAAGAATCAGTCTATAAAAGTCTACACTCCACAAATTTAGAAAATATAAAGGAAATGGATGATTGGTATCTAGACAGATACCCATTACCAAAGCCAAATAAAAATCAGATGAACTGCCTAAATAAGCTATCTGAATAGTCCTAAAATCCCCAATGAAATAGAAGTAGACAGTAAAATTCTCTGGATAAGAACAAATCCTGGGCCAGATGGTTTTACTGCAGAATTCTATCAGACATTCAAAGAAGAGCTAGTGTCAATAATCCCTAAACTCTTCCAGAAAATAGGAACAGAATGAACATTGCCAACTCATTCTATGAGTTCATAGTCACCCTGATACCTAAACCACAAAGAGACTCAATAAAGTAAGAGAATTTTAGACTAATTTCCTTATAAACATTGATCCAAATACACTGAATAAAATTGTTAACCGAATGCAAGAACACATACAAGGCATCCTCCACCATGATCAAGTCACTTCATACCATAGACTCAGGGGAGGTATAATATATGAAAATCCATCAATGTCATCCATTATTATATTAGCAAACAGAAAAAAAACCACATGATCATCAATCATCTCAATAGATCCACTGCCTCCCCCCCAAAAAATAATACCAACACCAACAACATTTGGCAAACTCAAACACCCTTTCATGTTACAAGTCTTGGAGTGTCCTTGGTTCTGTGGAGGCTCGATGACCCAGCATAGGGGAATGCTAAGATGCTGAAGTGGGAAGGGGTAGGTGGGCAGGGGAGCACCTTTATAGAAGCAGGTAGGATGGGGGAGGGGTTAGGAGGTATAACTGCGAAAAGGGACAACATTTGAAATGCACAATAAATAAAACATATACATAAACAAAATTAAGGCAGTATACAGCAAGCCAATAGCTAACATCAAATTAAATGGAGGGAAACTTCAAGCAATTCCATCAAAGTCATGGACAAGACAAGGCTGACCACTCTCCCTCAATCTCTTCAATATAGTACTTCAATCACTAGCTAGAGCAATAAGACAACTATAGGATATCAAGGGAAAACAAATTGAAAAGAATGATGTCAAAATATTGTTTTTTGCAGATGATATAATAGTATACAAAAGTGACCACAAAAAATTGTACCTGAGAACACCTACAATTGATAAACAACTTCAGCAGAGTGGCTAGATACAAGATTAACTCAAATAAGTCAGTAATCTTCTCCTACACAAGTCATAAATGGGCTGAAAAAGAAATTAGGGAGAGATGACTTCACAATAGCCACAAATAACCTAAAATACTTTAACATTCTTACAACCAAGCATGTGAAAGACCTGTTATGATAAGAACTTCAGGTCTCTGAAGAAAGAAACTGTAGGGGTTATCAGAAGATGGAATGATCCCTCATACTTATGGACCAGTAGGGTTAATATAAAAAAATGGCCGTCTTACCAAGAGCAACCTACAGATTCAATACAATCCCCATCAAAACTACAACATATTATTTACAGGCCTTGAAAGAACAATTCTCAACTTGATACAGAAAAGCAAAAAATCGAAAATAGCTAATTGATTCTAATCAATAAAAGAATTTCTGCCTTTACGTTAACTACAGAATAAGAGTAATTAAAACTTCATGGTGTTAGTATACTACACCATGGTTCCATGAATTGAGGACCCTGAAATAAACCTACATAACTATGAATACTTGATTTTTTTTACAAAGAAGTCAGAACCGTATAATAGAAAAGGGAGAGTATCTTCAATAAATATAGAAGATATGCAAAAGAAGAATGCAAATCAATCTTTATTTATCACCCTGATCAAAACTTAAATCCAAATTAAACAACCATAGACCTCAATGTAAAACCAGATAAAATAAATCTATAGAAGAGAAAATAAGAAATAGCTTTGAACTTATTGAACAGGAGAAAACATTCTGAACAGAACAGCAGTGACTTAGGTATAAGAGTAATTGTGGCTTCATGACCCGTCCAGCGGGTCCAGTTATTCAGGGTTCCGAAGGGGCTCTACCCTTGGGCCAATGGGGGGCGAGAGAGGAAGGAGACCAAACAAAATTCTATCGTCAAGGTCTCATATATTGAGAGAAATGTGCAGAATTTAAAGCTCTGAGGCAGGAATAGAAGCAGGAACTGAAGGTTGGGTGGAGGAGTTTGGGAAGTGCCCAAGGATATAGGGTGAATCACTAAACTGCAAAATATCCTCCTTAAACAAAGAGGCAACAGTCTTCCGGGGACCTGTTCTTTGAAAAGGTCAAACCCTTCTCAGGAATCTGCTCAGGGACATCCGGTGTTTTGCTCAGGCTGAAACATCCTGTGACTGCTCCAGGGGTCTTCCTGGGAGAGGCTTTTGTCCAACAATCTCATAATCTTACAGCAACCACATGAGTTTCTGTGGTCATGCAGCCCAGAGTCACATAGCCACCTTGAGCTATGCAGTCATGAAGCAGCCCGGCCCAAATCCAATATGGCTCCCTACAGCTTCATAGAAGGAATTCGGTAGTGCTTCATCTATTTCAATTTTGTGGAATAGTTTGTATAGTATTGGTATGAGGTCTTCTATGAAGGTCTGATAAAATTCTGCACTGAACCCATTTGGACCTGGACTCTTCTTGGTTGGGAGACTTTTAATGACTGCTTCTATTTCTTTAGGAGTTATGGGGTTGTTTAAATGGTTTATCTGTTCCTGATTTAACTTTGGTACATGGTATCTGTCTAAGAAATTGTACATTTCCTCCAGATTTTCAAGTTTTGTTGAACATAGGACTTTGTAGTAGGATCTGAATATTTTTTGAATTTCCTCTGATTCTGAAGTTATTTCTTCCTTTTCATTTCTGATTTTGTTGATATGGACATACTCTCTGTGTCCTCTGGTTAGTCTGGTTAAGGCTTTATCTATCTTGTTGATTTTCTAAAAGAACCAGCTTTTGGTTCTGTTGATTCTTTGTATAGTCCTTTCTGTTTCTACTTGGTAGATTTCAAACAAAGAGAAATTCATACCAATTTTCCTTATGAATATCAGTGCAAAAACACTCAATAAAATTCTTGCAAACGAAATCCAAGAGCACATCAAAACCATCATCCACCATGATCAAGTAGGCTTCACTCCAGGTATACAGGGAAAGTTTAATATATGGAAAACCATCAACGTAATCCACTATATAAACAAATGGAAAGATTAAAAACCATGTGTTCATTTCATTAGATGGTGAGAAAGCATTTGACAAAATTCAACACCCCTTCATGACAAAAGTGCTGGAAAGAACAGGAGTTCAAGGCAGAAACCTAAACATAGTAAAAGCCATATAGAGCAAACCAGTAGCTAATATTAAACTAAATGGAGAGAAACTTGAAGCAATCCCACTAAAATCAGGGACTAGACAAGGCTGCCTACTCTCTCCCTACTTACGCAATATAGATCTCGAGTCCTATCCAGAGCAATCAGACAACAAAAGGAGATCAAAGGGATACAGATTGGAAAGGAAGAAGTCAAAATATGAATATTTGCAGATGATTTGACAGTGTACTTAAGTGACCCCAAAAGTCCCAACACAGAAATACTTACCAGATAAACAACTTCACCAAAGTGACTGGGTATAAAATTAACTCAAATAAATCAGTAGCCTTCCTCTACACAAAAGAGAAACAAGTCGAGAAAGAAATTAGGGAAACAACACCCTTCATAATAGTCCCAAATAATATAAAATACCTCGGAGTGACCTTAACCAAGCAAATGAAATATTGGTATGATAAGAACTTCAAGCCTCCGAAGGAAGAAATTGAGGAAGATCTCAGAAGATGGAAAGATCTCGCATGCTCATGGATTGGCAGGATTAATATAGTAAAAATGGCCATTTTACCAAAAGTGATCTACAAATTCAATGCAATCCCCATCAAAATAACAATCCAACTCTTCAGAGAGTTAGATAGAACAATTTGCATATTCATCTGGCATAACAAAAAACCCAGGAGAGCTAAAAATATCCTCAACAATAAAAGGACTTCTGGGGGAATCACTATCCCTGAACTCAAGCAGTGTTACAGAGCAATAGTGATAAAAAATGTATGGTATTGGTGAAGAGACAGGGAGTTAGACCAGTGGAATAGAATTGAAGACCCAGAAATGAACCCACACACCTATGGTCACTTGATTTTTGACAAAGGAGCCAAAACCATCCAATGGAAAAAAGAGAGCATTTTCAGCAAATGGTGCTGGTTCAACTGGATGCCAGCATGTAGAAGAATGCAGATCGATCCATTCTTGTCACCCTGTACAAAGCTTAAGTGGATTAAGGACCTCCACATCAAACCAGATACACTCAAACTAATAAAAAAAAGTGGGGAAGAGTCTCAAACACATGGGCACTGGAGAAAATTTCCTGAACAAAACACCAATGGCTTATGCTCTAAGATCAAGAATCCACAAAGGAGGTCTAATAAAACTACAAAGCTTCTGTACGGCAAAGGGCACAGTAGTTAGGAAAAAAACAGTAACCAACAGAGTGTGTAAAGATCTTTACCAATCCTACAACAGATAGAGGGCTTATATACAAAGTATACAAAGAACTCAAGAAGTTAGACAGCAGGGAGACATAACACTATTAAAAATGGGTTCAGAGCTAAACAAAGAATTCATAGCTGAGGAATGCTGAATGGGTGAGAAACACCTAAAGAAATATTCAACATCTTTAATCATAAGGGAAATGCAAATCAAAACAACCCTGAGATTTTATTTCAACCCAGTGAGAATAGCTAAGATCAAATACTCAGGTGACAGCAAATGCTGGTGAAAATGTGGAGAAAGAGGAACACTCCTCCATTGTTGATGGGAATGCAGACTGGTAAAACCATTCTGCAAATCAGTCTGGAAGTTCCTCAGAAAATTGGACATTGAACTACCTGAGGACCCAGCTATACCTGTCTCGGGCATATAACCAAAAGATGCCCCAACATAAAACAAAGACACATTCTCCATTTTGTTTATAGCAGCCTTATTTATATTAGCAAGAAGCTGGAAAGAACCCAGATGCCCTTCAACAGAAGATACAGAAAATGTGGTACATCTACACAATGGAATATTACTCAGCTATCAAAAACAATGCCTTTATGAAATTCATAGGCAAATGGATAGAACTGGAAAATATCATCCTGAGGGAGGTAACCCAATCACAGAAAAACACACATGGTATGCACGCATTGATAATTGGATATTAGCGCAAATGTTTGAATTACCCTAGATGCACACAAAACATGAAACTCAAGAGAGATGATCAAAATGTGAATGCTTCTCTCCTTCTTTAAAAGGAGAACAAGAATACCCTTGGCAGGGAATAGGGAGGCAAAGTTTAGAACTGAGGCAGAAGGAACACCCATTCAGAGCCTGCCCCACATGTGGCCCATACATATACAGCCACCCAATTAGATAAGATGGATGAAGCAAAGAAGTGCAGGCTGACAGGTACCAGATGTAGATATCTTCTGAGAGACACACCCAGAATACAGCAAATACATAGGTGAATGCCAGCAGCAAACCACTGAATTGAGAATGGGACCCCCATTGAAGGAATCAGAGAAAGGACTGGAAGAGCCTGAAGGGGCTTGAGGCCCCATATGAACAACAATGCTAACCAACCAGAGCTTCCAGGACTAAACCTCTACCCGTGGACTGACCCTGCGCTCCAACCTATGTAGCAATGAATAGCCTAGTAAGAGCACCAGTGGAAGGGGCAGCCCTTGGTCCTGCTAAGACTGAACCCCCAGTGAACATGATTGTTGGGGGGATGGTGGTAATGGGGGGAGGAAGGGGAGGAGAACACCCACAGAGAAGGGGAAGGGGAGGGGTTATGGGGATGTTGGCCTGGAAACCGGGAAAGGGAAAACATTCGAAATGTAAATAAGAAATACCCAAGTTAATAAAGATAAAAGAAAAAAAACCTGAAAAGCTATAAAACCAAAGGACACCATTAGAACAAAACAACAACCTAAGGATTAGGAGAAGATCTTCTTCAACCCTAATTAACAGAATTCTAATTTCCAATATATACAAAGATCAGAAGATCAATACAAATAACCCAATTAAAAAATGAGGTACAGAGCTCAACAGTGAATTCTCAACAGAGGAATCTCAAAAGGTTGAAAAAAGCACCTAAAGAAATGTTCAGTGTACTTAATCCTCAAGGAAATGTATCACAAAACCAACCTGAGATTCCACCTTATACACATCAGAATGGCTAAGTTCAAAATCTCAAAGGACAACACGTGCTGGTGAAGTTGTGGACCATAGAGAATATTTCTCCACTGATGGTCAGAGTGCAAAGTTGTACAACCACCCTGGAAATCAATTTGACAGTTTCTTAGAAGATTGGGAGTGGTTCTACCTCAAGACCCAGCTATACTACACCTGGGCATATACCCAAAAGAGGCACCAGCATGTCACAAGAAAACTTGCTTAACTATGTTCATACCAGCTTTATTTATAATAAGAAAAGTGCTTGTTTATGTAATGGGATGCTACTCAGCCAATAAAAACAAGAAAATCATGCATTTTGCATGCAAAAGGATAGAACTAAAAAATATTCCAAATGTGATCACCCAAACCTAAAAGTAGTGTGTACTCACTTATGGGTAGGATATTACCCTGAAAATACAGTATAACTATGCAATAATCAACAGATACAAAGAAGCCAAATAGCAAGTAGACCTGAGGTGAATTTTTCTCAGACAGGGAAACAAAATAATATTTGAGGTGACGGAAGGAGAGAATTGGATAGAAGAGGGAATGGGGAGGGAAGTGGTGTGTGTGGGGCGTGGAAGACACATGTAGCCAGAGCAGGAGAGGGAAGAAAGATGGAGGGCTATCTCTAGAACTTGCCAGAGACCTGGCAATGCGGGAAAGCCCCAGAGGGTCTATGGGGAAATCTAGCTGACACTCCTAGTACTAGGGGATATGGATTCTTAAGTCAGGGCCCTAGTGAAGGTAAAAGGACAGCAACTTTCCTATAAAACCTTCAACCCTATATGTGTCTTGTCTGCCAGTTGTTCAGGGATAAAATTAGAGCTGAGATTGATGGAATGGCCAGACAATGACTGTTCCAAATTGAAACCCATACCCTGGACAAAGACACTACTAATGATATTCTCTTAGGCTTGCACACTGGAACTGTTATATGATAGGTCCCACACAAATTCCAATGGAAAGACATTCAGAGACCCACACCCAAACTTACAGTGATGGAGCTCTAGGAGTCTTATCTAAGAGTTGGTAGAAAGATTTAGGGACCTGAAGAGGACAGGAACTCCACAGGAAGACCAACACTGTCAACTCACTTGGAACCTTAGGGGCCCCCTGAGAATAAAACACCAACCAAAAGGAAAGCACCTAAGACCCCTGTACATATGTAGCTGATGAGCATCTTGGTCTTTATGTGTGTCCCCTAACAACTAGAGCAGGGGCTGTTGCTGATTCTGTTGCCTGCCTACCTGTGGATCCCATACCCTTAAATGGACTCATGTTTGGTCTCATTGAGAGAGGATGAGCCTAGTCCAGCAATGATGTGGGGTAGGGTGGGGGTGGGAAGGTTAATGGGGTGGGGAGCTTACAGCCAGATGATCACAACCCTTTTTGAGAATGGGAAGATGGACTGGAGTGAGGGGAGGGGACTGGGAGAAGATGAAGGGCTTATTATGGATTGTAAAGAGAATAAATACATAATTAAGTTTTGAAAAAATGTTCTGGATAGACCGATGGCTTATGCTCTAAGATAAAGAATACACAAATGGGACCTTATAAAATTGCAAAGCTACTGTAAGAGAAAGGACACTGTTATTAGGACAAAACGGCAACCAACAGAGTGGGAAAAGATATTTACTAATCCTACATTAGCCGATAGAGGGCTTATATCCAATATACACAAAGAACTCAAGAAATTAGACTACAGAGAGAAAAATAACCCTATTAAAATGGGGTACATTGCTAAAAAAGATTTCTCATCTAAGGAATATTGAATGGCTGAGAAGTACCTAAAGAAATGCTCAACATCTTTAGTCACCAGGGAAATGCAAATCAAAACCACTCTGAGATTCTACCTCACACCAGTCAGAATGGCTAAAATCAAAAACTCAGGTGACAACAGAGGCTGGTGAGGATGTGGAAAAAGAGGAACACTCCTCCATTGTTGGTAGGATTGCAAGCTTGTACAACCACTCTGGAAATCTGTCTCGAGGTTCCTCAGTAAATTGGACATTCCACCACCTGAGGACCCAGCTATACGATTCCTGGGCATATACCCAAAAGATGCTCCAACGTATAACAGACACATGCTCCACTATGTTTATAGCAGCCTTATTCATAAGAAGCTAGAAAGAACCCAGATGCCCTTCAATAGAGAAATGGATACAGAAAATGTGGTACATCTAAACAATGGAGTACTACTCAGCTATGAAAAACAATGACTTCATGAAATTCATAGCCAAATGCATGGAACTAGAAAATATCATCGTGATAACCCAATCACAGAAAAACACACATGGTATGCACTCACGGATAAGTGAATATTAGCCCCAAAAGCTCAAATTACCCAAGATACAATCCACAGACCACAGGAAGCTTGAGAAGAAGGATGACCGAAGAACACATGCTTCAGTCCTTCTTAAAGGGGGGAACAAAAATATTCATAGAGGTGGATATGGAGGCAAAGTTTGGAGCAGAGACTGAATGAATGGCCATTCAGAGTCTGCCCCACCTGGGGATTCAGCCCATATATGCGTGTGTGTTTGTGTCTGTCTGTCTATGTGTGTATGTGTGTGTGTGTGTGTGTGTGTGTGTGTGTGTGTGTGTGTGTGTACAGTCACCAAAACTAGACAATGTTGATGAAGCCAAGAAGTGCATGCTGACAGGAGCCTGATACAGCTGTCTCCTGAGAAGCTCAGCCAGAGCATGACAAATACTGAGACGAATGCTAGCAGCAAACCGTTGAACTGAGAATGGGATCCCCATTGGAGGAATCAGTGAAAGTATTGAAGGAGTTGAAGGGCCTTACAACCCCATAAGAACAATATCAACGAGTCATAGGTCCTAGGGACTAAACCACTATCCAAATACTGCACATGGATAGACTCATGACTCCAGCTGCATGTGTAGCAGAGGATGGCCTTGTTGGACACCAATGGGAGGAGAAGCCCTTGGTTCTGCCACAGCTGGACCCCTAGTGTAAGGGAATTCAGGGTGAGGAGTTAGGAAGGGGCAGTAGTTTAGGAGCCAGAACACCCTTATAGAAGAAGGGGAGGGGGATGGGATAGTGGGTTTATAGACGGGAAACCGGGAAAGGGAGTAACATTTGAAATGTAAATAAAAAATATCTAATAAAACAAAACAAAAAAACACAACACAACAACAACAAAAAGACAAACCAGAAATCTGTGCTTAGGGACATCCTCCAAATAAGGGTTAGTAAAGAGGAGAAGTTGCGGCTTCAGTACGAGAGTCTTCTATTTAGCACCGAGGTCAGAGGACTGTCAGAACAAGGCAGACTGCAACCTGATTCATCAGGTCCCTACAACAGATGCATACTCCTTTCCAACTTTCTTCTACGGAAGGAGAGTTAGGGCAAGTGGCTACATCAGCTTGATTTTTTTCAATCTAATTAGGATGTTAAAGTGTATGTGAGTATGTGTCTATTACTGGTAATTAATACTACAACATAAGCAGAATCTGAAATGGTTCATTAATTAACTGCAAAAAATGAACCAAAACAGCCAGTTCCACCTATTTGCCTGAGACAAAAGAAGTGTTAATAGACTGATGAATATCTGAATCTCAGATCCCTCCTATAACCTTAGGGGAACTATCAATAAGTATCTGCCAGAAAATGGGAGTGTTAGACCATTTTTATATCAGTTTGTGTAAGAAACTGTAAGACTTAGCAGTTGGATAATAATTTCCTATCCTTCCAAGGTAATCTACAAATGAAATCTGAAAGTCTGCCAAGATCTGTAGTACTTTTAATAACTGATTGTTAGTTGAGGTCAGAATAATACAACAAGGATCAAATCCATCTACTTGGTGACATTTGGGCCATCCCTGATTTACAAATTGAGTATGTCAAGCAGTTAGTATTTTGTATCCCTTATGGTATAAATGGATCCATTACAAAGGTTTATTGTTTTGTGTTTAATACCCGTAAGAGACCTTTTACTGGGGAAAATAAGTTTAAAGACAGTGAAGGAGCCACTCAATACCCAAATGTCTCTTTCAGTCTGGATTCAAATAGCTATAGTTCTTTTCTTGCCTCTTGAGATAATATGTGAAGACTGTCCAATGTCATCTCTTCTTCTAGAGGCTGAATTACATTGATTAGAGCATAATTAGGTAAATATCTTGTTTTTGCTGTAATTGCATTAAAAGTACCAAGCAGAGCTCATGAGGCTAAGGATAAAACAGAAAACCAACTCCTTTGCCCTCCCATGATCTTCCCTGCCTATGTTGTAAAGCTAGCTTTTTCATAGGATCTTCTAAGTTCTCATTAAAAAGTGAAGAGGACTCAATATTAGATTGATTACCAATTCCCCAATCCATGCTATAGAGTCTTTTTCCGGTAATGGAGGACACAAATCTAAAGGAGGCTACATTAAGGGAGCGGAAGGAGTTATCACCAGCACAGCTGTTTGTTCTGCTGGTTTTATTTCAATTTACTTAGATAAAGAAAAATTCTCCTTTCCTTTTTCCTTTTTTCCTTTTTCTTTTTTGCCTTTGCTGAAATTACTCTGGAAATATTACTTCTGCTTACTAATCTGGGTATGAAAACATTTTCCAAGAACAATTCTGTGTTTTGAAGAAATTGAGTTCACAAGACTCAATTTCTTGGTGTTTTCTCACAAGCAGTCAAAATTTTCCTCACACAACTAATTCTAATCTTAGACTGTGTTCTGACAATAATGAATTCTACTATTAGGAAAGAAATTAGTGATGATAATTATAAACTTTTTATGGCTAATGGATAACATTAACAGATATATGTACCACTGAATAATTGACATTAAAATTGTGGCTACGATATAAATATGTTTATAGAGAAAATTGCTAGAAGATTGAATATTAATGGTCTAAACATTTATTTCAAGATATTAGAAAAATATGTAATATGATATAAAATATAAAAATGTCATAAAATGTAAAATTAAGAAAAAGATGATTATACTGATCTAAAACTGATTCACGATTATTAAACCTAATGATATGCAAATAACTAGAGAGTTGCACAAAAAGAAAAAAATTAGAAATACAAATGTACTCCATTGGTAAAAATGTTTAAAGAAAGTAATCATCAATGTCAATCAATTTTAAATACAATAACCAAATATCTAGGAAAAATAACATAAAATCTGTTTAACAATGATAGTTAAAATTAATAGTAATCTAGAATAAATAATTATATCACTAAGCAAATTTCACTTACAATTTAAATATAACTAACAGAAGATAAAACATAATACCCTTCATAATGTAACTAAATTAAATACAATATTCTGTTCCCTATGGGATGGCTGAGCTAATAGAGTCCACTTCTACCAAGTCTACCACGCTTGATCCCTGGACTCATATGGTGGATAGAGAGAATCAATTCCAAGTTGTAATTTGACCTTGATAAGCACTCCACGGCACTCATATTTATACACAAATACTCCTTCCTCTCCTCTCCTCTCCTCTCCTCTCCTCTCCTCTCCTCTCCACTCCTCTCCTAATATATAAAGATTAATTAAATGCCACTGCAAAGAGTTCCTGCATTGCTCTAAGATCCATACCTCGTCAAAAGGTTTAAATAATGAAACAGAAAACAGAAGAGGAAAATCATAGAAAGATTCATAAGAATGATTCATACTTACCAAATCCCCAAGTCTATGATGAATGATTGAGTACTGTCTCTAAACAACATCAGTGAACTTGTCAAAATGGATGGAGAAAAGTTTGTGAGGCCTCAACCCTACACAAAGAATTTTGGGTACAAAAAGCCAGAAACAGGGGATGTAGTCTTCATCAGGGACCAGCACAGCAATTGGCTGTTCAGGGATAAAGTGTCAGTTCTAAAAACATAGATACATAGTATTATATGGCTTGAAGAGTTTATATGTAGAAATACATATATGTATATGTATTTAGGTTAGAAAAATTAGGTTAGGTTAAAAAATTTGGTTCGGAAAAAAGAGGCCATGAATTTTAAAGGAAGGAGGGTGGGGCATATGTGACAGGAGGGAGGAAATAAAAAGGAAACATATACTTGAATTATAATTAATTTTTAATTAAAAACCTAAGAAAAATGTCCAAATCAAGTGACTGTGGGACTAATCAATTGCATGGCCTGTTCCAAAGTTTACAAAGCATCATTCAGTCAAGTTTCCAGGTGTTCCTGATCATCTCTAATTAAAGCTGGGTAGAAGAAAGTATCATAGACTAACATGTGGACTTAAAAGGAGAGTGTATTGATTATGAAAATAACTTTTCAGTGTGTAAGAAATGTAATCTAAATAAGTAAGTACCTTCTGTTAGCATATGCCTTTTTAATCTTGTTTGTCCCCACACTCCATTGTGTGTATGTGTGTGTGTGTGTGTGTGTGTATGTGTGTGTGTGTGTGTGTGTATGTGTGTGTGTGTGTGTGTGTGTCCTTGTGTGTGTGCTCATGAAGCTCAGAAGCCAGACATTTGCCCAGGAATTGGAGATACTGGTGGCTATGAGGCACTAGAAGAGTGAACATGAATGACAGAATCAAAACTAATCCTGAGACAGAACGCCAAACACTTTCAACCTAACCATTAAACAATCTTTCTAACCCTTCATATGACTTTTAAAATAATCATGAATAAGAATTAAAATTTTCAGAGCATACTTAGAAATGCAGAAATGTTGTTTTATCTGAGTCAGAAAATAATTTTTAGAGAGAGCTAAAAATTTATAGAAACATTAGACACAGGAAAAATGTCTTTTGAGAAATGTGAGGGAATATCTATTCTGAATCTGAATTAGCTAATCTGATGACTAATTGAAAGAGTTGAAAAATTCATAAACTATCCATCTTTTAAAAAATGAAGAAAAGTCATTCTTTTTTTTATTAACTTGAGTATTTCTTTTTTTTTATTTTTTTTTTATTAACTTGAGTATTTCTTATATACATTTCAAGTGTTATTCCCTTTCCCGGTTTCTGGGCAAAATCCCCCTCCCCCCTCCCCTTCCTTATGGGTGTTCCCCTCCCAACCCTCCCCCCATTGCCACCCTCCCCCCATAGTCTAGTTCACTGGGGGTTCAGTCTTAGCAGGACCCAGGGCTTCCCCTTCCACTGGTGCTCTTACTAGGATATTCATTGCTACCTATGGGGTCAGAGTCCAGGGTCAGTCCATATATAGTCTTTAGGTAGTGGCTTAGTCCCTGGAAGCTCTGGTTGCTTGACATTGTTGTACTTTTGGGGTCTCGAGCCCCTTCAAGCTCTTCCAGTTCTTTCTCTGATTCCTTCAACGGGGGACCTATTCTCAGCTCAGTGGTTTGCTGCTGGCATTCGCCTCTGTATTTGCTGTATTCTGGCTGTGTCTCTCAGGAGCGATCTACGTCCGGCTCCTGTCGGTCTGCACTTCTTTGCTTCATCCATCTTGTCCAATTGGGTGGCTGTATATGTATGGGCCACCTGTGGGGCAGGCTCTGAATGGGTGTTCCTTCAGTCTCTGTTTTAATCTTTGCCTCTCCCTTCCCAGCCAAGGGTATTCTTTTTCCTCATTTAAAGAAGGAGTGAAGCATTCACATTTTGATCATCCGTCTTGAGTTTCGTTTGTTCTAGGGATCTAGGGTAATTCAAGCATTTGGGCTAATAGCCACTTATCAATGAGTGCATACCATGTATGTCTTTCTGTGATTGGGTTAGCTCACTCAGGATGATATTTTCCATTTCCAACCATTTGCCTACGAATTTCATAGACTCGTTGTTTTTGATAGCTGAGTAATATTCCATTGTGTAGATGTACCACATTTTCTGTATCCATTCCTCTGTTGAAGGGCATCTGGGTTCTTTCCAGCTTCTGGCTATTATAAATAAGGCTGCAATGAACATAGTGGAGCACGTGTCTTTTTTATATGTTGGGGTGGTGTCTCAGGCAGGGGTCCTGCTGCTCCTGGGCCCTCCCCCACGGGAGCCCAGAGGCCTTATACAGTTTCCTCTTGGGCCAGGGATGTGGGCAGGGGCGGGCAGTGTTGGTGGTCTCTTCCGCTCTGCAGCCTCAGGAGTGCCCACCTGAGCAGGCGGTGAGGTCTCTTTCCCACGGGATCTGGGAGCAGAGAGCTGCTGCCCAAAAGTCATTCTTGATAGAAGCATTAACATAGATATTAATATCATTGAAGTTACTGTGAAAGAACAGATTGTAAGAACAAAGCAAGTCTTACTCAGAAGTCACTAAATAAACTCACTCAAAATATTAAGGGGTAAGTAAGTGGATGTGGAGATCTGTGTTAAGCAGGTAGTATAAACATTGTCTAAGGCATGTGAGACAGGGGCAGTCAGAAGTCTCACACAGGGAATGGTGAGTGGGAGTGTTCTTATCTGAGGAATAGATGACTAGGAATGTAATGCTAGAGTGAAGACCTAGTTCACCAACCTCCAATACACTCAGAAATGAAGATGGTGGGGATACACAGTCATGTAATTTAAGAAAAGACAGGACACCTGGTCGTGGCTGTGAGTATTTTAAAAATTTTAGCACAGAGGAAATGCAAGAGTCTGTGATTCACTGAGGGCAGACTGCGGAAGTTCAACATTGAGCTGAGAAGAGTGAGAGAAGGAGGTAGTGGAACTTTTAAACTCAAGGAACTTGTCAGATGGGTACAAGTGGATGCAGAAGACTGTACAGGACTTGGCAAGTGCGTACTCCTGTGCAAATATAAATGATAAGACATCCTGAAGGTTAAGAAAAAGGAAGATATGGATTGATGAAATTTGCCTGGATTAAATAGAAATGAAATGAATTTGTTGTGTCAAAAAATGGCTTAATGTCACCAAAACTTCTGGCAGTCCTAAGAAACCATTGAATTTTAGGAAGTTTTTATTTTCCTCAACCTGTCCGCTAAACATGCCAGGGGTATTCATTTATAACAATACCCATTAAACCAACGTAACAGCTCATTGCCTTTCACAGGTTTAGACTCTGAATTACGTAAATTCCTTTATCCCTCTTTGGCAAGGAGAAATTTCTAAGCATGGTTTGAGAAAAATACAAAATTAAATCCTCCTAGTTTAAAAGAGTCTACTGAGCAAAGAAAAGAAGGAAAGGGAAGCAGTTTGTTATGTGACCACCACCACCGCTGTCACTCTAGTAGGAAGAAAAGTGCACACTATGTTCTAGAATGGCAGACATTACAGTTACTTTCTATGTCAAGGTCTCAGCACACTTAAGTGAAACCAATCCTTTAGTCACAAGTCTTCTTTTGGAGCTAGCAACCTGGTTCTCTCCTGGTTCCTGCTCTGGGGAAGTCACCTGCCTGCTAAAAGCAATGAATAGTCAAGAGGGTTCTGACAGAAACAAAAGCTTCATTTGAAAGTTTTAAAAGTTAAAAATATGTCATCTAAATATTGAATAATACATAGAAAAATTACTCTCAATCCCAACATTTAAACACTAAGTACCACAAGGATTAACATCGTAGTCATATTTAATACTTTCTCTCCACATACATTTATTTTCCCTTTTATATTCTAATACTTCTTAGTTTTATACCTAGTGGGAAACATTTTCCTATAATTCTAAGATCATTTTTAGACAATCTCTTTAAATATCTGTAACTTTTATCATTTATTTGTCAAGAGAGTCTTTTTAAATGTAGTTTTAGTGAAAATTTAGCTGCAATATAGAACAATTTGTATTAAGACTAAGCATAGATGTAAAAATGTATACAATAATATACCGAATGATATAAATGGGATAAATTTGCTGTCCCGATGATAATTGCTAAGTCATAGAACACTTGCTAATGTCCTCAGCCTCTAGTATTGGAGGTTGCTAGTCTACTTTGGGCAGGGGGAATCCCTCTGCTTTTATTCTAGTTACTGGGCACTTCTGATTTCTACTTGCATTATCTGTTGATAATACCAATATTAACTTTCCAAGGTTTCTATGACTGTAAATATTTAAATGGAATTTTACAGTAAAATCTTTACATATAACTTTGGGCTCAAATACTATGCTTGTAGTTTTCCATGCTCTGTTTAATTCTGCTTCTTTCCTTAAAAATAATTATTCATTCTGTATTCTTTTTCTATAATCCATAATTTATCCCTGTCTCAGTCCACCCTTCAAATGTTCCACGTCCCACATCTCCTCCCTTGAGCACCCCTACCCCTGTCTCCAAGATGATGCCAAGACCCCAACCTTTACCCCACCAGCCTGCCCTACACCCTGGGGCCCCAATCCTCTCAAGGGTTAGGTGCATCTTCTCTGACTGAATCCAGACCAACCAGTCCTCTGGTATATATGTGTTGGGGGCCTCATATCAGCTGGTGTACCTAGTTGGATCTGAGAGTTCCCCAGGACCAGGCAAGTTGAGACTAATGGTTTTCCTAAGGGTTGCCCTCCTCCTCACCTTCTTCCAGCTTTTCCCTAACTCAACCACGGGGCTCACCAGCCTCTGTCCGTTGGTCGGGTGTAAATATCTGTATCTGACTGTTTCAGCTGCCGTTGAGCAGTCATGAGAGGCCACTGTGTGTAAGCACACATGGTATCAGTAACAATGACAAGCTGTAGGGCCTCCCCCTGGACTGGATCCAAATTTGGGTCTGTTGTTAGACCTCCTTTTCCTCAGGATCTTCTCCATTTTTGTTCCTGACGTTCTTTCAGATAGGAACAATTCTGGGTCAAGGTTTTAGACTGTGGGATGCCAGCACCATCCCTCCATCCCTCCACTTCATACCTTGGCTTTATACTGGAGGTAGACTCTACAGGTTTCTTCTCTACACTGTAAGGCATTTCATCTAAGGTCCCTCATTTTTGTCTCTGGAACAGTCTAGAGCACTTCCCAACCCCAACTCCTACCTTCCAAGGTTGTGGATTTCATTCTTTTTGTTGGCCCTCAAAGCTTCAGTCATGCTCCCCCAATACCTGATCATGTTCTCCTGATCTCCTCCCTGCCATCTTTCCCACCCAGGGGTCTCCCCATGAGCTGGATCCAAATTTGGGCCTGTCCCTGGACCTCCTTTTCATTATGTTTTCTCTGATTGTATATTCATAGCATAAAATTTAGGAAATGATTCTACCAGTTTAAAGCAGAAATCTGATGGTGTTTTCGTGTTTATACTTTTCAAACTCAAACATTCTTTTTCCCTCTTGATATCCAAAGGCAGTAAGACCTGACAGCCTGTTTGATTATTTGGTTTAAGAATCAATCTAAAGCATCCATACTTTGATCATCCTTCTTCTTGAGCTTCACGTGGTTTGTGGATTGTATCTTGGGTAATTCAAGCTTTTGAGAAAATATCCACTTATCAGTGAGTACATTCCATGTATGTTTTATAGGGATTAAGTAACATCACTCAGCATGATATTTTCTAGTTCCATCCCTTTGCCTATGAATTTCATGAAGTCATTGTTTTTGATAGCTGAGTAGTACTCCATTGTGTAGACGGACCACATTTTCTGTATCCATTCCTCTGTTGACAGGTATCTGGGTTCTTTCCAGCTTCTCGCTATTATAAATAAGGCTGCTATGAACATAGTGGACCTTTCATCCTTATTATATATTGGATATCTTTTGGTTATATAGCCAGGAGTAGTGTAGTTGGATCCTCAGGTAGTACTATGTCCAGTTTTCTGAGGAACCTCCAGAGTAATTTCCAGAGAGGAGTACCAGCCTGCAATCCCACCAACAATGGAGGAGTGTTCGTTCCTCTTTCTCTACATCCTCACCAGCATCTGTTGTAACCTGAGTATTTTTGATCTTAGCCATTCTGACTGGTGTGAGGTAGAATCTCAGGGTTGTTTTGATTTGCATTTCCCTGATGACCAAGGTGCATCAGTGCTTCTTAAAGGGGGGAACAAAATAATCATAGTAGGAGATATGGAGACAAAGTTTGCAGCAGAGCCTGAAGGAGCCTGCCCCATCTATGAATTCAGCCCATATACATACAGCCACCAAACGCAGACAATATTGCTGATGCCAAGAAGTTTATGCTGACAGGAGCCTGATATAGCTGTTTCCTGAGAGTCTTAGCCAGAGCATGACAAATACAGAGGCAAATGCTAGCAGCACACCATTGAACTGAGAATAACGGGTTCCCCATTGGAGGAGTTAGCGAAATGATTGAAGAAGCTGAAGGGGCTTGCAACCCCATAAGAACAATAATTTGAACTCCCAGGGACTAAATCACTACCCAGAGAGTAGTGGACAGACCCATGACTCCAGCTACATATGTAGCAGAGGATGGCCTTGTTGGGCACCAATGGGAGGAGAAGCCCTTGGTCCTGCCAAGGCTGGATCACCCAGTGTAGGTGAATGTCAGGGCAGGAAGGCAGGGAAGGGTGGGTGGTTGCTGAGGCGGAACACCCTCATAGAAGAAGGGGAAGGGAGGGATGGGATGGAGGTTTATGGACAGGAACCTGGGAAGGGGGATAACATTTGAAAAGTAAATAAAAATATCCAATTAAAAACAAATAAAGTACACTCCTAATTCCAGTTATCAGATAATTTTCTTTGACAGATTTTGAAACAGACTACCAAAGCTATACTCTAAACTGTTAAGAAGAAAAAAAAAGTTGCGTTTCAATTCTTCAGTTTCTGCAAGGCCTATTACTATTAGTATTCTTAACTTACTTATTGAATTTTCACTCAAGTACTCTTGGTTTCTGAAAATTGTCAGGCTGTTCCATTAACAAGAAAAGTATGTTTGTAAAATGGCAGGGTTGCATGACCCAAACACAGTGATCTCTGAAAGGCAATTGTTAAAGAATTTTTTGTTTTCATTTTTCCTTTTATTGGGTATCTTATTATTTACATTTCAAATGTTATTTCCTTTCCCAGTTTCTGGGACATAGGCCTTCTATCTCATCCCTCTCCCCTTCTTCTATAAGGGTTTTCCTCTCCCCATACATACCCACTTCCTGCCCCCTGACATTCCTCTATACCGGTGGTCCATCCATGACAGGAACAAGGGATTCTTCTTCTATTGCTGCCCCACAAAGCCATCCTTTGTTACATATGCTGCTGGAGCCATGGGTCTGTTCATGTGTAAATTTTGGGTAGTGATTTAGTCCCCACTTCTACATGTTGACCTCCATTTGAAACATCACCATTTTTTGAAAATTCTTTCTTCCATTGGATAGTTTTAGCTCCTTTGTCAAAAATCAAGTGACCATAGGCGTGTGGGTTCATGTCTGGGTCCTAAATTCTATTCCACTGATCTACCTGTCTGCTTCTGTACCAATACCATGCAGTTTTTATCACTATTGCTCTGTAATACTGCTTGAGTTCAGGAACAGTGATTCTCCAGGAAGTCCTTTTATTGTTGAGGATAGTTTTAGCTATCCTGGGTTTTTTGTTATTCCAGATGAATTTGCAAATTGCTCTTCCTAACTCTATGAAGAATTGAGTTGAAATTTTGATGGGGATTACATTGAATCTGTTGATTGCTTTTGGCAAAATGACCATTTTTACTATATTAATCTTGCCAATCCATGAGCATGGGAGGTCTTTCTATCTCCTGAGATTTTCTTCAATTTCTTTCTTCAGAGACTTGAAGTTCTTGTCAAACAAATCTTTCACTTGCTTGGAAAGTGTCACAAAAAGCTATTTTATATTATTTGTGAATATTGTGAAGGGTGTCATTTGCCTAATTTCTTTCTCAGTCTGTCTTTCCTTTGAGGAGAGAAAGCCTACTGATGTGTTTGAGATAATTTTATACCCAGCAACTTTGCCTAAGTTCTTTCTCAGGCTTAGTAGCTCTCTGGTGCAACATCTGGGGTCACTTAAGTATACTATCATATCATTTGCAAATAGTGATATTTTGACTTCTTCCTTTCCAATCTGTATCCCTTTGACCTCCTTTTATTGTCTGATTGCTCTGGCTATTATTTTGAGTATTAATTTAATAAGGAGAGAGAGAGTGGCAGCCTTGTCTAGTCCCTGATTTGACTGTGATTGCTTGAGGTTTCTCTCCATTTACTTTAAAATTAGCTATTTGTTTGCTGTATATTGTTTTTATTATGAAGAGGTATGGGCCTTGAATTCCTGATCTATCCAGGACGTTTATCATAAGGGAGTGTTGAATTTTGTCAAATGGTTCCTCAGCATCTAATGGAGTGATCATGTGTTCTTTTTTTCTTTGAGTTTGTTTATATACTGGATTGTGTTGATGTATTTCCATGTATTGAATCATCCGTGCATCCCTGGGATGAAGCCAACTTGAACATGATGGATGATCATTTTGATGTGTCCTTGGATTTGGTTTGCAAGAATTTTATTGCATATTCTTGTGTCAATATTCATAAAGGAAAATGGTCTGAAGTTTGCTTTCTTTGTTGGGTCTTTGTGTGTTTTAGGTTTAAGAGTAATTGTGGCTTCATAGAAGGAATTAAATAGTGCTCCATCTGTTTCTATTTTGTGGAAATGTTTGGATAACATTTGTATGAGGCCTTCTATGAAGATCTGATTGAATTCTGCAATAAACCTCTTTGGTCCTGGGCTCTTTTTGGTTGGGAGACTTTTAATAATTGCTTCTATTTCTTTAGGAGTTATGGGGTTGTTTAGTTGGTTAATCTGTTCCTAATTCATCTTTGGTACCTGGTATGTGTCTAGAAAATTATCCATTTCCTCCAGATTTTCCAGTTGTGTTGAATAACAACTTTTGTAGTAGGATCTGATGATATTTTGGAATTCCCTCAGATTCTGTTATGTCTCCCTTTCACTTCTGATTTTGTTCATTTGGATACACTCTGTGCCTTCTGGTTAGTCTGGCTAAGGGTTTATCTGTTTTCTTTATTTTCCTCAAGAACCAGCTCCTGGTATAGTTGATTATTTGTACAGTTCTTTTTGTTTCTACTTGGTTCATTTGAGTCCTGAGTTTGATTATTTCCTGCCTTCTACTCTTCCTGGGTGTATTTGCTTCTTTTTGCTCTAGAGCACTTAGGTGTTTCATCAAACTGCTGATGTATGCTCTCTCCTGTTTCTTTTTGAGGCACTCCAAGCTATGAGTTTTCCTCTTAGCAGTGCTTTCATTGTTTCCCATATGTCTGAGTATATTGTGCCTTGATCTTTATTAAATTCTAAAAAATCTTTAATTTCTTTTTTATTTCTTCCTTGACCAAGTTATCATCGAGCAGAGTATTGTTCAACTTCCGTTTATATGTGGGTGTTCTGTCATTTTTGTTGCTATTGAAGTCCAGCCTTATTCTGTGGTGATCTGAAAAGATTCATGGGATTATTTCTATCTTCCTGTGTCTGTTGAGGCCTGTTTTGTAACTGATCATGGTCAATTTTGAAAAAAGGTACCATGAGATGCTAAGAATAAGGTATATCCTTTTTCTGTAGGATGAAATGTTCTATCTTTGTTAAATCCATTTGGTTCATAACTTCTGTAAGTTTCTCTATGTCTTTAATAAATTTCTGTTTCTGTGATCTCTCCATTGATGACAGTAGGGTGTTGAATCTCCTACTATTATTGTGTGAGGTGCAATGTGTGCTTTGAGCTTTAGTAAGGTTTCTTTTATGTATGTAGTTGACCTTGCATTTGGACATAGATATTTGGGATTGAGAGTTCATCTTGGTGGATTTTTCCTTTGATGAATATGAAGTGTCCCTCCTTATCTTTGTTGATGACTTTTGGTTGAAAGTCGATTTTCTTTGATATGAGAATGTCTTCTCCAGTTGTTTCTTCAGACCATTTCTTTGAAAGTTGTTTTTCAAACTTTTACTGTGAGGTAGTGTCAGACTTTGTCTCTGAGGTGTCCTTCCTGTTTGCAGCAAAATGCTGGGTCCTCTTTACATATCCAGTCTTTTAGTCTATGTCATTTTATTGGAGAATTGAGTTCATTGATGTTGAGATATTAAGGAATAGTGATTGCTGCTTTCTGTTAATTTTGCTGTTAGAGGTGGAATTATGTTTGTGTGTCTCTCTTCTTTTGGTTTTGTTGCAAGGATATTTTCTATCTATTATTCTTTGTTGGGCTGGATTTGTAGTAATATATTGTGTAAACTTGGTTTTGTCATGGAATAACTTGGTTTCTCCATCTATGTTAATTGAGAGTTTTGCTGGATATAGTAGCTTGGGCTGGCATTTGTGTTCTCTTAGGGTCTATATGACATCTGTCTAGGATCTTTTGGCTTTCATAGTGTCTGGTGAGAAGTCTGATATAATTCTTGTAGGTCTGCCTTCATATGTTACTTGACCTTTTCCCCTTAATGCTTTTAATATTCTTTCTTTGTTTTGTGCATTTGGTGTTTTGACTATTATGTAATAAGAGGAATTTCTTTTCTCATCCAATCTATTTGGAGTTCTGTAAGCTTCTTGTATGTTTAAGGGCATCTCATTCCTTAGGTTAGGGAAGTTTTCTTCTATAATTTTGTTGAAGATACTTTTTGGCCCTTTAAGTTTGGAGTCTTTGCTCTCTTCTATACCTATTATCCTTAAGTTGGATGTTTTCACTGTGTCCTGGATTTCCTGGATGTTTTGGGCTAGGAGCTATTTGCATTTTATATTATATTTGATAATTGCTTTTATATTCTCTACAGTATCTTCTGCTGCTGATATTCTCTCTTCTATCTCTTGTATTCTGTTTGTGATGCTGGCATCTATGACACCTGATCTCTTCCCTACGTTTTCTATGTCCAGAGTTGTCTCCCTTTGTGCTTTCTTTATTGTTTCTATTTCCATTTTTAAATCCTGGATGGTTTTGTTCAATTCCTTCACCTGTTTGGTTGTGTTTTCCTGTAATTCTTTTAGGGATTTTTGTGTTTTCTCTTTAAGGGCTTCTTGTGCTGTCCTATATTTCTTTAAGGGAGTTATTTATGTGTTTCTTAATGTCCTCCATCATCATCATGAGATGTGATTTTAAATCCAACTCTTGCTTTCCCGGCATGTTTGGCTATCTAGTATTTGCTTTGGTGGGAGAACTGGGCTCTGCTGAAGCCAAGGAGTCTTGGTTTCTGTTGCTTAGTTTCCTGTGCTTGCCTCTTGCCTTAGGTTGTTTCTGGTATTAGCTTGTCTTGCTGTCTCTGATAGTGGCTTGACCCTGTATGCTTGTGTGTCAGCACTCCTCTAGACCTGTGCTCTTTCTGAGGAATCTCGGAAGAGAGAGCTCTGCTCTTGGGTGGGTAGGCACTGCTGTCCACTTGTTTTAAGCTCTTGGAGCAGGCAGAATCATAACTGCCACTGACTGCTCCTAGGTCCCTGTGCCCAGAGGCACAAAATGGTGCTAGGCAATTTCTTCTTGGGTCAGGGATGTGTGTAGAAATTAATTGTCTCCTCTGAGTTCTCAGGACTATTCACACTTCTGAGGTTCCAGATCTTTCCTCCACTGGATTAGGGTACAGGGAGTTATGTGACTAGTTCAATTCACTTCCAAGCACAGGCAGAAAGCAGCAGGTTCCTGCCAGTGACTGCTCCTATATTCCTGTATCCAGAGGCATTATGCAGTTTCCTTTTGGGCCAGGGATGTGGGCAGAATTGGAGGTCTGTCGTGTGGTGTCAGGATTGTCTGCATTTCTGGGAGTTCAACTCTCTCCCCTATGGGATTTGGAGCAGTGGAATTGATTCAGTTCAGTTCTGGGCACAGCCAGAAACTGGAAATGTCCTGTTCCAGAGGACTTCTGCCTTGATGTGTCCTGAGTCCACCAGGCAGGTCACTTGGAGCAGAAAAGTTGGTCTTACCTTTGCTATCATGTGTGTATGTGCTCCTGGTGACTGGCTTTCAGCTCTCCGCACAGGCAGGAACCCGAAGCATCCTGCCCCTGACTGATGCTAGGTCTCTGTGCCCAGGGTGCACAGATGGCACTAGGTGATTTCCTCTTTGGTCATGGATGTGGGCAGAAAATAGTTGTCTCCTCTGAGTTCTCAGGAATGTCCACACTTCTGAGGGTTCAGATCTCTCCCTCAGGAGATTTGGGTGTACAGCCATTGTTAAAGTCTTAACTGAGTATATGTTATACTTGAATGTTATCAGCAGTTTGCCTAACATTATCAAATTTTTGAAGAGTTTCTGCTACAATAACAAATAAAAAGGAGATGGTGATTTTATTTTATCTCACATTTAAATATTTTGCTCCATATAAATTGTATATATGGCAAAGTATCCTCACAGCTTATTGTAATAGGATAAAGTAGCTTTCTAGATGAAGAACTTCATTTCAACACAATGTTTTTTCTTAATCAAGTGACACACTAGTGATTTTGTTTTGCATACTTTTAATGTATTTTACATTCAGGGCATATTTATAGTTTCTCATATTAGTTTAAAAGTTGTAAATCTCAGGGTTGGGGATTTAGCTCAGTGGTAGAGCACTTGCCTAGCAAGCGCAAGGCCCTGGGTTCAGTTCCCCAGCTCCGAAAAAAGAAAAAAAAAGTTGTAAATCTCTTATAGTTAAAAATTACTAATAATCTATTTAATTCAACTCATTTCCAAACTACAGAAAATCTAGACATAAATTAAGTAAAGCAAAGAGGGTTTCAATGAATACACTTAGACATTTGTTTTAAAATATAAGTATTTAAACTTCTAGAAGTACATTTTCCTGAATGTATAGCATAAACTCATTGTGAGAAAGAGAGTTGTTATAATTATATTCATAGCAGTGAAGCCAAAGCCATTCTGACCCAAGGGTTTTATATTTGCTGTTAGTTCATGCTCCTAGCATAAAATCATTTGTTAACCTGATTTTGACACCTCAGCCTGATCTGTGTAACAGTGATGATAACAGAGTTCAAGTAACACTCACCAATTACACCCTTCCTGTGCTCATGTTCCGTCTCATCTTGTACAAGTAAGCTGTCTGTAACTTTGCTTTCTTCTTTCTTTTTCTTTTCTTTTTTCCGGAGCTGGGGACCGAACCCAGGGCCTTGTGTTTGCTAGGCAAGTGCTCTATCGCTGAGCTAAATCCCCAACCCCTGTAACTTTGCTTTCTTAAGATTAAAAGGTTATTGCAGAAAACAATCAGTATGTAAGGAGGATTCCCTCTCAAGTAAATCTAATTAAAAAGGTGCAAATAAAAAGTATTATAAGAAGAAAAAGTTAAAAGAGAACACCAGACTGAGAAGGGAAGTAACAGAATAGCAAGGAGGGTATAAGAGAGATGAGCAGGGAGCAGAGCCTCCCATGATTCACTTTGCTTGAAAATTCATAATATCTAATAATATCTAATGGCTTATACACTATATTTTTAAACAAAACCTAATTTTAAAAAGAATGGGAAGTTGAATTTTAGCAACTGTAACTTTCTTAAATATTCAGCATTACCCCTATACACATCTAAATGGCAGCATCTTCACATTTTGGTACTTTTACATTTTTCTTATTCCTTCTTTCCTTTAGGTATGCAGACCTCTAAAATTCTAGGACTTTACACTCTGGCCATGGGCAAAATAGCATGGGGCTGGGAAGAAGGCAATGATCTAGGTATGTAGCAACCAAATTAATTATGCTGGTCCATTTTACTCAGTTGCACAAATGATACAATGTACAGATTGATTAATAGTCAGTGATAATATGACCCCTATTTAAAATGGCCACTCAAAAATTACTTTGGAATATACAGCAATGTGAAATGATAGTTCAATTTTTACATTTTAAGATACACCCACAATGGGTTTCCATCATATCTGGACTCACATTACTACAGGCAAGAAATGATAAGGATTTAATTTTTCCTATGGTTTTGTCAGCTTCTGTTGCTATTTGCTTTCTTTGTTATAGTAATCACTGAAGAAGTACAATAGAATGTTCATGTAACATTGGTTTACATTTCCTTTATTACCACATAGCAAACCTGAAATGAATAGCAAAAGAAACTACAGAAAATATATAAACTGAACAAAATTGAACAGTATATTATTCAATAAAAAACTGATCGTCAAATGCATCAGATAATATAAGTTAAAATTCCTAGAAAAAAAACCAAAAATATAATTTATTAGGACATGTGGGATACAATAAAAGAATCTAAGAGGTATTTTATAACATCAGGGGACTGCATAATGGACCAAAAAGTCCTCACATGAACTTAATATGCCTTAAGAGCTTAGAAAAACATGAACAAAGCAAACCCAAAACAAGTTGACAAAAGACATAATAAAGATAATTGATGATATTGTTGGACAAATATGTCACTGGGGTGGGAATTAAGATTTCGAATGCTTAAGCCAGGTCCAGTGTCACTTTTTTCCTGGTATCTTCAGATCCAGAGGTTGACCTCTCAGACTACCACGTCTATATTCATACTTCCAGCTTCCCACCAGGGTGATAATTCAGTTACCTCTGAAAATATAAGCAAGCACCAGTTAAACGCTTTTCTTTAAAAGACTCACATTCATTCTCTAAACCTGTATCTTTGAAGAATTGACTCCAATGATGTTAAGAGATATTAGTGACCAATGATTGCTAATTGCTATTTTTTTGGTGTGTGTGTGTGTGTGTGTGTGTGTGTGTGTGTGTGTGTGTGTTTCCTATCTTTTGAATATTGTGGTGTGAAATTATTTTTTCATGTGCTTTCTTGGGTATAGTTAACTTCCTGGTATTGGCATTTTTCTTATAGTATCTAGGGTTTCCTTTTTTGATACAATCTATTTACTGTTCTGTCAGGTTCTTCTTCATATAGGCATCTGTTTCCTTTGGTTAGGAATATTTTCCTCAAAGAGTTTGTTAAAAATATTTCCTGAGCCTTTGAACTGGGGATCTTTTCTTTCATCTATACATATTATTCCTAGGTTTGGCCTTCTCAGAGTGTTCCAAATTTCCTGGATATTTTGTGTCAGAATCTCCTGGCACATAATAATCACAACGCTAAACTATAGAACAAAGATAGAATATTAAAAGTCCCAAGAGAAAAAGTCCAAATAACACATAAATGTAGCTTTACTAGAATTACTCCATATTTCTGAGCAGGAACTTTAAAGTCTAGAGGGGCCTGTACAGATGCCTTATAGTCTCTAAGAGTCCACACATATCAGCCAAGACTACTATACCCAGGAAATTTTTTAATCACGATATATGGAGAAAACAAGATAGTCCATGGAAAAAGTAAAGAATATCTTTCCAAAATCCATACTAGAAGGAAAATTCTAAACAAAATTTAAATACACCCACGAAGTCACAGACAACAGTTAATTACATACCAGCAACACCAAATGAAGGAAAGCACATGTGCACACACACACACACACACACACACACACACACACACACACACACACACCCTCCAATATCAAAATTATAGTAATTAACAATCATTGATCTTTAATGTATATCCATATCAGTGGATTCAATTCCCCAATTAAAAATAGCTAACAGCATAAATATGAAAACAGAAACCATAATTCTACTGCATACATCAAAATCAACTCAGCAACAAAAATAGAAATTACCTCAGAGTAATGGGCTGAAAAGGTTCTCAAGCAACAGGAGCAAGATGAAGTGACCATTCTAAGACCTAGTAAAATAGTTTTGAAACAAAAATTAAACAAGTGAGATACCAAAGAACATTGCATATCCATCAAAGGAAAAGTCCACCAAGATTGTATCTTAATTCTTAATATTTAAGTCCCAAATACAAGGTCACCTACATTCATGAAAAATAGTACTAAAGCTTAAATTACACATCAAACAACACAGGATAACAGTGGCAGACTTCAACAACCCACTCTCACCAATAGACAGGTCATCCAATGGAGACTGAACAGAGAAATAATGAAACTAACTGACATAGTAAAACAAATAGACCTAACAGATATTTATAGATAATTTCACCCAGGCACAAAGAAATATATATATCTTTATCAGCACCTCCAAGAATGTTCTCAAAAATTTATCATTACCCAGCCACAAAGAAATAATCAAAATATATGAGAAAATTGAAAATATAAGCCTCTTTATCATGTAGGATTACCATGGATTAAAACTGGACTTTAACAACAAAGACTACCATGGATTAAAGCAAGACTTTAACAACAGAAAACCTACATACTCTTGAAAAATGAACAAATCTCTACACAATGATCACTGTGTCATAGAAGAATTAAAGAAATTAAAATGTTTCTGGAACTCAATGAAAATAAACTCACAACATACCCAAACTTGTGGGATACAATGAAAGACATATGAAGAGAAAAGTACATAGCACTATGTGCCTTCATAAGAGTGTGGAGAGATCCATACTAGCAACTTAATAACATAATTGAGAAGTCTAAAACAAAAAGAAACAAAAAACCCCAAGAGGATTGGGTGGTAGGAAAAAAAAAAAAACTCAGGCCCGAAGTCAACAAATTATAAACAAAGAGAACAATACAAATGATCAACAAAACCAAGAGCCGTCTCTTGGAGAAAATCAACAAGGTAGAGAAACCCTTAGACAAAGTACCTAAAAGGCAGAGACAATATCTAAATTACCAAAATCAGAAATGAAAAGGGGAACATAACAACAGATGTTGACGAAATTTAAAGAATCATTACATCTTACTTCAAAAACCTGTATGGCACAAAATTGGAATATCTAAACAAAATGAACACTATTCTGGGTAGATGACACTTACCAATGTTACATCAAGAACAGGTAAATAGTCCTGTAACCACAAATGAAGTAGATGGAGTCATTAAAATATCCCAACCAAATGAACAGAGAACCAGACGATTTTAATGCAGAATTCTACCAGATCTTCAAAGAAAAACTAATAGCAATACTTCTGAAACTATTCCACACAATAGAAACAGTCCAATCATTGTAAAATTTATTCCATGGGGTGACAGTCACCCAGATATCTAATCCACACAACAAAAACTCAACAAAGAATTTCCCTTTTCTTTCCATTTATTTATTTATTTATTTATTTACTTACTTACTTACTTACTTATTTATTTTTACACTCCAGATTATATTCCCTTCCTGGTTCACTTCCCCCCCCTGCCCGGATTCCATATCCTATACCTACTCCCTACCCAACCTCCACACTCTTCCCCATCTCCACAAGGTTGTCCCCACCCCACCCACACCACCAGACCTCTAACTTTCCTGAGGTCTCCAGTCTCTAGAGGGTTAGGTGCATCTTTTCTGACTGAAACAAGACCCAGGAACCCTCTACTGTATATGTGTTGGAGGCCTCATCACAGCTGGTGTATGCTTACTGGTTGGTAATCCAGTGTCTAAGAGATCTCAGGGGTACAAGTTAATTGAGACTGCTGGTCCTCCTATAGGGCTCCCCTCCTCCTTAGCTTCCTCCAGCTTTTCCCTAATTCAAGCAGAGGAGACAGCAGCCTCTGTTCATTGGCTGGGTGCACATATCTGCATCTGACTCTTTCAGCTGCTTGTTGGGTCTTTTGGAGAGCAGTCATGGTAGGTCCATTTTTGTGAACACCCATAGCTTCAGTAATGGCATCAGGTCTTGGTGCCTCCCTTGGAGCTGGAATGTACTTTGTTCCTGTTGCTGGACCTTCTTTTCTCAGGCTTTCACCATTTCCATCCCTGCATGCCTGGGCTCAACCATAGTGCCATACATAATGGGTATGAACTTTTTGAAATTCTAATTCTCCTACTTTCCCTCCTAAGTAGTTCTAACCTGCATATACCACCTCATCTGGTTAGTTTTTAATTTAACTTTTAAATTATTAAACCTTTTAAGTTTTATTTAACTTTAAAATTAATTAATTAATAATTTTTACTTGTAAAAGCTGGGTCTTCAGGTAGAACTATTTCCAATGTTCTGAAGAATTGCTAGGTTGAAATGGTTGTACCTGTTTGCAATCCTACCAGCAATGGAGATGTCTTCCTCTTTCTCTACATCCTTGCCTTCAGCATCTGTTGTTGCTTGAGTTTTTGATCTTAGCCATTCTGATTGGCATAAGGTGGAATTTCATGGTTTTCTTAATTTGCATTTTCCCGATGACTAAGGATGTTTAATAGTTCTTTTAGTACTTCTTGGCCACTCAAAATTCCAGATTCCTCAATTGAGAATTCTCCTTTTAGCACTATAGCTCATTTTTAAAACTGTCTTTAATCTTATTTTACAATCCAGTCTTTATCCTCTATCCAGTCTGCCCTTCTACAGTTCTTCATCCCAGTCCTCTTCCCTGTCTGCAAGAGGAATTCCACACCCATCCCACCCTGCCAGGCTTCCCCACGCACTGGGACCTCAAGTCTTAGAGGGTTAGGTGCTTCTTCTCTCACCGAGGACAGACCATGCAGTTCTCTACTGTATATGTACATGGAGCCTTGTACCAGCTGGTATATGATGCCTGGTTGCTGGTTCAGTGTCTGAGAGATCTCAGAGATTGCTGGCTTTCCTATGGGGTTTCTCTCCTCCACAACTTCTTCCACCTATTCCCTAAATCAATAACAAGGGTCCCTAGCTTCTGTCCATTGGTTGGATGTATTAGCATCTGTCTCAATCAGCTGCATATTGGGCCTCTCAGAAGGTGTCCAAGCTAAGCTCATGTCTGTAAGCACATCATAGCATCAGTAATAGTGCTAGTTCTTGAAGCCTCCCCTTGAGATGGATCCCAATTTGGTCCTGTTACTGAACCCGTTTTCCCTCTGTCTCCTCTCCATTTTTGTCCCTGCAGTTCTTTTAGACAGGAACACTTCTGGGTCAGAGTTTTGACTGTGGGATGGCGACTCCATTCCTACTTTTGATGTCCTGTCTTTCTACTGCAACTGTACTATACAAATTTCCTCTCCCCACTGTTGGGTATTTCTCTTACCTCCCAGGTCTCTGGTACAGGGTCCTCCTACCTCCTACCTTCTGAGATTGTTGTTTCCAATCATTCTGCTGGCCCTCAAGGATGCACTTCTGTCCCCTACCCCAACTCCTTGGGCCCTTTGGCTTGTTAACCTTCCTGAGTTTTCCAGATTGTATCTGGGGTATTCTGTACTTTGTGTTGGCTAACATCCACTTATTAGTGAGGACATACCATGCATTCCCTTTTGGGTCTGAGTTACCACACTAAGGATAATATTGTCTACTTCTGTCCATTTTTCTGCAAAACTCATAGTTATTTGATTTTCTGGAGTATAACTTCTTGAGTTCTTTGTATATTTTGGATATTAGCCCTCTATCAGATATAGGGTTAGTGATGATCTTTTCCCAGTCTGTAGTTTGCCATTTTTTATTGACAATGTCTTTTGACTTATAGAAGCTTTGCAGTTTCATGAGGTCCCATTTGCCAATTGTTGATCTTACTGTCTTAGCCATTGGTGATCTGTTCAGGAAAATTTCCCCTGTGCCAATGTATTTGGGCCTATGTCACAATATTTCTCTTCTATTAGATTCAGTGTATCTGGTTTTATGTGAAGGTCCTTGATCCACTTGGAATATGGATCAATTTGCATTTTACATGCAGACTCCCAGTCATACCAGCACTATTTGTTGAAGATGCTTTCTTTTTTGCATTGTACAGTTTTGTTGGCTTCTTTATCAAAGATCAAATGGCCATAGATGTGTGGGTTTACTTCTATATCTTCAATTGTAATCTACTAATTGACCTGTCGGTCTCTGTGCGAATACAATATGTTTTTATTACTATTTCTCTGTAGTAAAGGTTGAGGTCAAGAATGAAGATTCCCCTAGAAGTTCTTTTATTGTTGAGAATATCAGAGACAAGAGAAGGATGTACACTCTCTATATTTGTTCAATGTAATACTATAAGTTCTAGCTAGAGCAGTTAGACAATAAAAGGAGTTCAAAGGGATGCAAATTAAAAAGGAAGAATCAAGGGACCCTATTTGTGGATGATATGATAGTATGTATAAGCCTCCCACAAATTCTACCAGAGAACTCTTACAGCTGATCAGCAACTTTAACACTTCGACAGGAGACAACATTAACTGAAACAAATCAGTAGCCTTCTTTTATACAAAGGATAAATGAGCTGAGATAGAAATTAGGGAAAAAACACACTTCACAATATTCACAAATAATATAAAATATTTTGGTGTAACTCTAACCAGGCAAGTGAAAGATCTCTATGAAAAGAACCTGAAGCCCTGAAGAAAAAAATGAAAAATACTTCAGAAGATGGAAAGATCTCCCATTCTCATGGATCACAAGGACTAGCATAGTAAAAATGACTGTCTTACCAAAAGAAATCTACAGATTCGATGCAATTTCCATCAAAATTCCAACTTAATTCGTCACAAAGATGAATATGATATAATACCAACAATCACTTTTTGCTTTATAATTTGTATGCTACCTATTTCATTCTGTCTTTGTGCATGTCATCTCAGTAAGACAGAATAAAATTGACAAGAAAACTCTGACATCCATGAAGCAAAGACTCCAGCACAATTAACATTTACTATCAAGACTGCTGAAATAGATTTTACCATCCCTTTTGTATACATATATTTTCTGTTGTGACCCAAGTTTAAATATCTTTATTACTTTGGATAAGGCCTCAATCCTTTTGTAACTAGTGCCTGAGAATCTCAAAAAGAAAAGTGATTTTATTCACTGCAAAGATATTCTACATTCCTGCATCCTCAAAGGCTAGACTTTTCCCAGTCAAATACACCCAGATCACTCACTGATAAGATTGTAACTTCAAACAGAAATAAAATGGTATATATGAATATCATAAAACAGTGAGCTGCTACTGCTCTTTGAGAAGTCAATATATACACTAGGGGTGTACTTGACTTTCTTCTGAGTGCATTTCCAACCCTAACTTCCTTTTTTAATTCTATAGTGGTCACTAACTCTTCTTTGTAACTGAGAAGGCCCCGAAATTTTTTCGAATATCTAACCACAAATCTTGGTTTGGCCTGGGTCAAAGTCCTTAAAACTCTAGAATTCTTCAGGCTGCTTAAGTTAAGTTTAGGTATTGCTCATTAACTTGTATTGCAAGAAACCCATCCTGGGATTCAGGAACTTTTTAAAAAAGAAGTTCATAATTTCAAAGCTAACCTGCACTATAGATGCAGAAGAGGATATTATCTCAAAGGCACACAAGAAAAGAAAAATTTAACATAAGAGCAAAGCAACTTAATTTCTATTGATATATTAGGGAAGCTGATGATGAAAATCTACTGAAATGGATAAAAATGTCTACACCTCTTTGCTCTTAAAGCTTCTTAATTAAATAATTTCTTTACTTGGGAATGTATATAGCAGGACACTTTATCTAGAGGATATTTTTTAATTCTGCTTACATACAAGTAGAAAGTAGTGCTCAGATTTTCTGCCATTACATATAGCTCTAATTCTTGAAACTTCTAGGTAGTACACCACTGAGAAAGCTATAAATATGTCCAAGTAATTTTCTAGAACATAACACTTAAACACTGTTTTAAGTAGAAAAATATTATATACAGATATTTAAGAGGTAGAATGACTTAAAACTATGTATTAATATAATCTGATAAAATTCTATTTAGTATAATTATTCCCATTTCTTATAAAAAGATTATTTGTGGCTATTTGAATATTTGTTATATTTAGAATTTATTGTATTCTTCTATAATATTAGATTGTCATCCTAATTTAAAGAATGTAATAAAAAATCAATATGGATATTTGAAGTTATAACTTATTACCTTTATAAAGTTTTTAAATATTAATATCATTTATGTCCATTATACATATAAATTAATTTATAAGATTATAAAATTATTTTTGAGATTAAGAAACTTATTCTTTAGTTCACTAATTTTGTACTCAAAATGTAATTATTCACATTGTAAGAGTCTCTTTAAGGAGAAAATGGTGTCTGCTCACATTCCTGACCCAAGAAGAAGAACCCGACAAGTACTCTCTGTGCACTCTGGGAACAAGAACCTAGGTACAGTCAGGGGCAGGACCCTTCTGGTTTCTGCTTGCTCTCAGAGCTGAAAGCCAATCGCCAGGAAGGACAACACACCTGAAAGCAAATGTAAGACCAACTCTACTGCTCCAAGCGACCTTCCTGGTGGCCTCAGGACACACAAAGGCAGGAGCAGTCTGGGACAGGACACTTCCAGTTTCTGCCTGTGCCCAAAACTGAACCAGTCCCACAGCTCTCTTTACCCAAATCCATGGCAGAGAGAGCTGGACTCTCAGAAGTGCGGACAATCCTGAGAATTCAGGGGAAACTACCAATTCTCCTCACATTCCTGGCCCAAGAGGAACCTAATGCCCTTTGGATACAGGATCACAGGAGCAGTTAGCAGCAGGAAACTTCTAGTTTCTGCCTCTACCCAGAATTGAAAGCCAGTCATCAGGAGCACTGACACATCTGAGAGCAGAGATAAGACCAACTCTTCTGCTCTAAGCAAACTGCCTAGAGGCTTCAGGATAGACTAACCCAGTAGCAGCTCTCTATTCCAAGACCCAGCTGAAAGAAAGCAGATCTAAAGGTTTGCTGACACACAGGCTTACAGGAGGGTCAAGACACTGTCAGAGACAGCAAGACAAGATAACACCAGAGACAACATGATGGCTAGAAGCAAGGAACCTAAGCAACAGAAACCAAGACTACTTGGCATCATCAGAGCCCAGTTATCCTACAAAAGCAAATACTGGATATCTAAACACACTGGAAAAGCAAGATTTGGATTTAAAAATCACATCTCATGATGATGACAGAGGACTTTAAGAAAGACATGATTAACTCCCTTAAAGAAATACAGGACAGCACAGGTAAACATGTAGAAACTCATAAAGAGGAAACACAAAATCCCTTAAAGAATTACAGGAAAAAACAACCAAAGAGGTGAAGGAATTGAACAAAACCATTGAGGATGTAAAAAATGGAAAAAGAAGCAATAAAGAATTCACAAAAGGAGATAACCCTGGAGATAGAAAACCTAGGAAAGAGATCAGGAATAATAGTCATAATAATCATCAACAGAATAAAAGACATAGAAAAGAGAATCTTGGGAACATAAGATAACAGAGTAAATGTTGACACAACTGTCAAAGAAAACGCAAAATGGAAAAGGCTGCTAACCCAAGTCACCCAGGAAATCCAGGATACAATGAGAAAATCAAACCTGAGAATAACAGTTATAGAAGAGACCATAGATTTCCAACTTAAAGGGCTACTAAGTATCTTCAATAAAATTTTAGAAGAAAATTTCCCAAACATAACAAAAGAGATAAACATATAAGAAGCCTACAGAACTCCAAAGAGATTGGACCAGAAAAGAAATTCCTCTGGCTTCATAATAGTCAAAACAAAATAACAAAAGCACAAAACAAAGGAAGAATATTAAAAGCAGGAAAGGAAAATGGTCAAGTAACATATAAAGGCAGAACTATCAGAATTGCACCACACTTCTCATCAGAGACTATGAAAGCCAGAAGATACTGTGCAGATGTCATACAGACCCTAAGATGATACAAATGCCATCCCAGGCTACTACATCCAGCCAAATGATCAATTAAAATAGATGGAGAAGCCAAATTTACATGACAAAACCAAATTTACACAATATCGTTCCACAAATCAAGCCCTACAAAGGAAAATGCATGTAAAAACTCCAACAAAAGGAGGGAAACTGTACCCTAAGAAAAGCAAGAAAGTAATCTAGCAACAAACCCAAAAGAAGAGACACACAAACATAATTCCACTTCTAATTACAAAAATAACACGGTACAGCAATCACTACTCCTTAATATCTCTTCATATCAATGGACTCAATTCTCCAATAAATAGTCATAGACTAATAGACTGCATAGGTAAAGAGGACCTAACATTTTGGTACAGACAGGAAATATACCTCAAGGACAAAGACAGACACAACCTCATAATAAAAGGCTTAAAAAACAATTTTCCAAGGAAATGGTCCCAAGAAAAAAGCTGGAGGAGCCATTCTAATATCAAATAAAATCAACTTTCAACCAAAAGTTATCAAAAAAGATAAGGGATGATACTTCATATACTTAAAAAAAACTTCACTAAGATGATCTCTCTATCCTAAATATCTATGCTACAAATGCAAGGGCACTTACATTCATAAAAGAAACCTTACTGAAGCTCAAAGCACACATTGCCCCTCACATAATAATGGTGGGAGATTTCAACCCCTTTCCTACTCTCATCAATGGACAGATCATGGAAACCAAAACTAAACAGAGACATGGAGAAATTAACAGAAGTTATGAACCAAATGGTTTTAATGGATATTTATAGAACATTTCATCCTAAGACAAAAGAATATGCCTACTTCTCAGTACCTCATGATACCTTCTCAAAAAATGACAATATAATTGGTCACAAAAAAGGCCTCAACAGATACAAAAAGATTAAATTATTCCATGAATCCTATCAGACCATCATGGACTAAAGCTGATCTTCAATAACAACAAAAAGATAGAAAGCCCATGTATAAATGGAAGTTAAACAGTGCTCTATCAATGATAACTTGGTCAAAGAAGAAATACAAAGAGAAATTAAAGACTTTCTATAATTTCATGAAAAGTAAGGCACAACACACCCAAACTTTTGGGAAACAATGAAAGTAGTGCTAAGAGGAAAACTCCTTGCTCTGAGTGCATCAAAAAAGAAGCTTGAGTTAGCATACATTAACAGTTTGAGAACACACCTAAAACCTCTAGAGCAAAAGGAATCAAATATACCCAAGAGGAGTAGGGAGCAGGAAGTATTCAATCTCAGAGCTGAATTCAACAAAGGAGAAACGAAAAGAACTATAAAAAGAATCAACAAAACTATGAGCTGGTTCTTTGAGTAAATCAACAAAATAGATCAACCCTTACCTAAACTAACCAGAATGCACAGAGAGAGTATCCAAATGAACAAAATCAGAAATGAAAAGGGACCCATAAAAACACAATCTGAAGAAATTAAGTACATCATCAGATCTTACTATAAAAGCCTATATTAAACAAAACTGGAATACCTTGATGAAATGGGCAATTTTCTAGACAGATACCAGTTACCAAAGTTAAATCAGAGTCAGAGAAACCATATAAATAAACAGTCATTTTACTTCTAAAGAAATAGAAGCAGTTACTAAAAGTCTCCCAACCAAACAAAGGCCAGGACCAGATGGGTTCATTGCAGAATTCTATCAGACCTTCATAGAGGATCTCATACCAATACTGTCCAAACTATTCCACAAAATAGAAACAGAAGAAGCACTATCTATTCCCTTCTATGAAGCCACAATTATGCTTATACCTAAACCACACAAAGACCCAACAAAGAAAGATAATTTGAGACCAAGTTCCCTTAAGATTATCAGCGCAAACATTCTCAATGAATTTCTCACAAACCTAATCCAAGGCTGAAGGGTCTAGTAAAATACTGTGAGAGATCCCATGTCTGCTATTGTAAACCTGATCTAAATGCTTGGGTGTTAATAGGCCATAGTCATGAACTTAAATTTTTTTCCTAGATGGTCTTGCGGTCAAATTGCATTTTACTATTCAAAGGTATTTACATAGATTAATGGTGTTCTCAACCATGGCTAGAGAAGCTTCCTTTTTACGGTAAGCAGCAATACATTGAAAGACTAATTATTGACCAAATAAATGAGAAAAAGTGAGTGAGAATTAGTGCTCAGCCCTAAATGCAATGTTTCTATGTAGCTTAATCAGGATCTCTATAGCTGCATTGAAACACTATGACCCAAAGCAAGGTAGGGAGAAAAGAGTTTATTTGGCTTACATTTTTTACAATGTTGTGTGAAGGAAGACAGAACAGAAACTCTAAAAGGGCAGAAGCCTAGAGGCATAAACTGATGCAGAGGTCATGGAGAAGAGCTGCTTACTGACCTGTTCTCCATACCTTGCTTGGTCTACTCCCTTATAAAACCCACAACCACCAGTACAGGGATGGCACCTCCCACAGTAGACTGGATCCTCTCCCCATCAATTATTTAGTTCCTATAGGCTTGGTTTCAGTCGAGTCTTATGAAGGCATTTTCTAAATTGATGTTCCCCTCTCTCAGATGGTTTTAGTTTGCATCAAATTGATGCAAAAACAAGCCAGTACAACATCAATATCTACAAAATTCAGGAAATATCATGAAAAAGGAGACAAAAAGAATGTAATAGCTGGAGGCTGGAGAGCAGTGCTGTGAAATGCTATCTTGACATGACATAGCCTTTGAACTCTTGAACTCACAGAGGCTATGGTTACCTATTCAAAACCTGAACAAGTTAATAAATATTCTAGGACAGATAAGAGAGGAACTCAGGTGACTCCATGTGACTGAGAAGGTATTGGCAGTTAGTTGTTGGATACTGGAGAAAGGGGAATCATTTTTTGATTGGGATATGGCCACAGGTAGATTTGCCATGCACCTATGGGTGCTTCTTCCCCAAACACAAGCAGACAGCAATAATTGCATTAACTGGGATATAAAAGGAAATACTATTTTAAAAGAAGGGGAAATGAAGGTTGGAGAGAGATGTATTAAGGATGCCAGAGCAATTGAATTGAAATTAAATCACCAAGTTTTATAGCAATCACCTTTGCCTGCTGAGCAATGTCTCCAGCCCCATCCTTAGATTTTTTATATGAAAGAAAAATTTTAATTTTAGTAAGTTGGTTATATTATTTTAATTAGTAATTCATACCTCATGTCTCTGGAGTTGACTGTTCATCAGATTCTTTCCTATGAACATAATGCACCGGATTTGTCATTTTGCATTGTGCATTTGAAGTTAAGTTTTTTTTTCTTCTTCTTCTTCTTCTTTTTTTTTTAACTAGAGTATTTCTTATATATATTTCGAGTGTTATTCCATTTCCCGGTTTCCGGGCAAACATCCCCCTAATCCCTCCCCCTCCCAAACTTTATGGGTGTTCCCCTCCCCATCCTCCCCCCCATTGCTGCCCTCCCCCCAACAATCTAGTTCACTGGGGATTCAGTCTTAGCAGGACCCAGGGCTGCCCCTTCAACAGGTGCTCTTACTAGGATATTCATTGCAACCTATGAGGTCAGAGTCCACGGTCAGTCCATGTATACATGTATAGTCTTTAGGTAGTGGCTTAGTCCCTGGAAGCTCTGGTTGCTTGGCATTGTTGTACATATGGGGTCTCGAGCCCCTTCAAGCTCTTCCAGTTCTATCTCTGATTCCTTCAACGGGGGTCCTATTCTCAGTTCAGTGGTTTGCTGCTGGCATTCGCCTCGTATTTGCTGTATTCTGGCTGTGTCTCTCAGGAGCATTCTACATCCGGGTCCTGCCTCCCTGCACTTCTTTGCTTCATCTATCTTGTCTAATTGGATGTCTGTATATGTGTGGGCCAAATGTGGGGCAGGCTCTGAATGGGTGTTCCTTCTGTCTCTGTTTTAATCTTTGCCTCTCTCTTCCCTGCCAAGGGTATTCTTATTCCCCTTTTAAAGAAGGAGTGAAGCATTCACATTTTGATCATTCGTCTTGAATTTCGTTTGTTCTAGCCATCTAGGGTAATTCAAGCATTTGGGCTAATAGGCACTTATCAATGAGTGGATACCATGTGTGTTTTTCTGTGATTGGGTTACCTCACTTAGGATGATATTTTCCAGCTCCAACCATTTGCCTACGAATTTCATAAAGTCATTGTTTTTGATAGCTGAGTAATATTCCATTGTGTAGATGTACCACATTTTCTGTATCATTCCACTGTTGAAGGGCATCTGGGTTCTTTCCAGCTTCTGGCTATTATAAATAAGGCTGCAATGAACATAGTGGAGCACATGTCTTTTTTATATGTTGGGGCATCTTGTGGGTATATGCCCAAGAGAGGTATAGCTGGATCCTCAGGCAGTTTATTGTCCAATTTTCTGAGGAACCTCCAGACTGATTTCCAGAATGGTTGTACCAGTCTGCAACCCCACCAACAATGGAGGAGTGTTCCTATTTCTCCGCATCCTCGCCAGCATCTGCTGTCACCTGAGTTTTTGATCTTAGCCATTCTCACTGGTGTGAGGTGAAATCTCAGGGTTGTTTTGATTTGCATTTCCCTTATGACTAAAGATGTTGAACATTTCTTTAGGTGTTTCTCAGCCATTCGGCATTCCTCAGCTGTGAATTCTTTGTTTAGCTCTGAACCCCATTTTTTAATAGGGTTATTTGTCTTCCTGCGGTTTAACTTTTGAGTTCTTTGTATATTTTGGATATGAAGCCTCTATCTGTTGTAGGATTGGTAAAGATCTTTTCCCAATCTGTTGGTTGCCGTTTTGTCCTAACCACAGTGTCCTTTGCCTTACAGAAGCTTTGCAGTTTTATGAGATCCCATTTGTCAATTCTTGATCTTAGAGCATAAGCAATTGGTGTTTTGTTCAGTAAATTTTTTCCAGTGCCCATGTGTTCCATATGCTTCCCTAGTTTTTCTTCTATTAGTTTGAGTGTATCTGGTTTGATGTGGAGGTCCTTGATCCACTTGGACCTAAGCTTTGTACAGGGTGATAAGCATGGATGGATTTGCATTCTTCAACATGTTGACCTCTAGTTGAACCAGCTCATTTGCTGAAAATGCTGTCTTTTTTCCATTTGATGGTTTTGGCTCCTTTGTCAAAAATCAAGTGCCCATAGGTGTGTGGGTTCATTTCTAGGACTTCAATTCTGTTCCATTGGTCTATCTGTCTGTCTCTGTACCAATACCATGCAGTTTTTATCACTATTGCTCTGTAATACTGCTTGAGTTCAGGGATAGTGATTCCCCCTGAAGTCCTTTTATTGTTGAGGATAGCTTTAGCTATCCTGGGTTTTTTGTTATTCCAGATGAATTTGCAAATTGTTCTGTCTAGCTCTTTGAAGAATTGGATTGGTGTTTTGATGGGGATTGCATTGAGTCTGTAGATCGCTTTTTGTAAAATGGCCATTTTTAGTATATTAATCCTGCCAATCCATGAGCATGGGAGATCTTTCCATCTTCTGAGATCTTCTTCAATTTCTTTCTTCAGAGTCTTGAAGTTCTTACTGTACAAATCTTTTACTTGCTTGGTTAAAGTCAGACCGAGGTACTTTATATTATTTGGGTCTATTATGAAGGGTGTCGCTTCCCTAATTTCTTTCTCAGCTTGTTTCTCTTTTGTGTAGAGGAAGGATACTGATTTATTTGAGTTAATTTTATACCCAGCCACTTTGCTGAAGTTGTTTATCAGCTTTAGTAGTTCTCTGGTGGAACTTTTGGGATCACTTAAATATACTATCATATCATCTGCAAATAGTGATATTTTGACTTCTTTTTTTCTGATCTGTATGCCCTTGACCTCCTTTTGTTGTCTGATTGCTCTGGCTAGAACTTCAAGAACTATATTGAATAAGTAGGGAGAGAGTGGGAAGCCTTGTCTAGTCCCTGATTTTAGTGGGATTGCTTCAAGTTTCTCTCCATTCAGTTTAATGTTAGCAACTGTTTTGCTGTATATGGCTTTTACTATGTTTAGGTATGGGCCTTGAATTCCAATTCTATCCAGGACTTTTATCATGAAGGGGTGTTGAATTTTGTCAAATGCTTTCTCAGCATCTAATGAAATGAGCATGTGGTTTTGTTCTTTCAGTTTGTTTATATAATGGATCACGTTGATCGTTTTCTGTATATTAAACCATCCCTGCATGCCTGGGATGAAGCCTACTTGATCATGGTGGATGATTGTTTTGATGTGCTCTTGGATTCGGTTTGCCAGAATTTGATTGAGCATTTTTTGCGTCGATATTCATAAGGGAAATTGGTCTGAAGTTCTCTTTCTTTGTTGTGTCATTGTGTGGTTTAGGAATAAGAGTAATTGTGGCTTCATAGAAGGAATTCGGTAGTGCTCCATCTGTTTCAATTTTGTGGAATAGTTTGGATAATATTGGTACGAGGTCTTCTATGAAGGTCTGATAGAATTCTGCACTAAACCCGTCTGGACCTGGGCTCTTTTTGTTGGGAGACCTTTAATGACTGCTTCTATTTCCTTAGGAGTTATGGGATGTTTAACTGGTTTATCTGTTCCTGATTTAACTTCGGTATCTGGTATTTGTCTAGGAAATTGTCCATTTCCTGCAGATTTTCAAGTTTTGTTGAATATAGGTTTTTATAGTAAGATCTGATGATTTTTTGAATTTCCTCTGAATCTGTAGCTATGTCTCCCTTTTCATTTCTGATTTTGTTAATTTGGACACACTCTCTGTGTCTCTCATTAGTCTGGCTAAGGGTTTATCTATCTTGTTGATTTTCTCAAAGAACCAACTTTTGGTTCTGTTGATTCTTTCTATGGTCCTTTTTGTTTCTACTTGGTTGATTTCAGCTCTGAGTATGATTATTTCCTGCCTCCTACTCCTCCTGGGTGTATTTGCTTCTTTTTGTTCTAGAGCTTTTGGTTGTGCTCTCAAGCTGGTGACATACGCTCTTTCCTGTTTCTTTCTGCAGGCACTCAGCGCTATGAGTTTTCCTCTTAGCACAGCTTTCATTGTGTCCCATAAGTTTGGGTATGTTGTACCTTCATTTTCATTAAATTCTAAAAAGTCTTTAATTTCTTTCTTTATTTCTACCTTGACCAGGTTATCATTGAGTAGAGCATTGTTCAATTTCCACGTATATGTGGGCATTCTTCCCTTATTATTATTGAAGACAAGTTTTAGACCGTGGTGATCTGATAGCACTCATGGGATTATTTCTATCTTTCTGTACCAGTTCAGGCCTGTTTTTTGAACAATTATATGGTAAATTTTGGAGAAAGTACCATGAGGAGCTGAGAGGAAGGTATATCCTTTTGCTTTAGGATAGAATGTTCTATAAATATCTATTAAGTCCATTTGACTCATGACATCTCTTAGTCTGTCTACGTCTCTGTTTAATTTCTGTTTCCATGATCTGTCCATTGATGAGAGTGGGGTGTTGAAATCTCCCACTATTATTGTGTGAGGTGCATTGTGTGTTTTGAACTTTAGTAAGGTTTCTTTTTACGTATGTAGGTGCCCTTGTATTTGGGGCATAGATATTTAGGATTGAGAGTTCATCTTGTTGGATTATTCCTTTGATGAATATGACGTGCCCTTCCATATATTTTTGATGAATTTTAGTTGAAAATTGATTTTATTTGGCATTATAATGGCTACTCCAGCTTGCTTCTTCCGACCATTTGCTTGGAAAGTTGTTTTCCAGCCTTTCACTCTGAGGTAGTGTCTGTCTTTGTCTCTGAGTTGTGTTTCCTGTAGGCAGCAGAATGCCGGGTCCTCGTTGTGTATCCAGTTTGTTAATCTATGTCTTTTTATTGGGGAGTTGAGGCCATTTATATTGAGAGATATTAAGGAATAGTGATTATTGCTTCCCTTTATATTCATATTTGGATGTGAGGTTATGTTTATGTGCTTTTCTTCTCTTTGTTTTATTCCCAAGGTGATTAGTTTCTTGCTTCTTCTAGGGTATAGCTTGCCTCCTTATGTTGGGCTTTACCATTTATTATCCTTTGTAGTGCTGGATTTGTAGAAAGATATTCTGTAAATTTGGTTTTGTCATGGAATATCTTGGTTTCTCCATCTATGTTAATTGAGAGTTTTACAGGATACAGTAACCTGGGCTGGCATTTGTGTTCTCTTAGGGTCTGTATGACATCTGTCCAGAATCTTCTGGCTTTTATAGTTTCTGGCGAAAAGTCTGGTGTGATTCTGATACATCTGCCTTTATATGTTACTTGACCTTTTTCCCTTACTGCTTTTAATATTCTTTCTTTATTTTGTGCGTTTGGTGTTTTGACTATTATGTGACGGGAGGTGTTTCTTTTCTGGTCCAATCTATTTGGAGTTCTGTAGGCTTCTTGTATGCCTATGGGTATCTCTTTTTTTAGGTTAGGGAAGTTTTCTTCTATGATTTTGTTGAAGATATTTACTGGTCCTTTGAGCTGGGAGTCTTCACTCTCTTCTATACCTATTATCCTTAGGTTTGATCTTCTCATTGAGTCCTGGATTTCCTGTATGTTTTGGACCAGTAGTTTTTCTGCTTTACATTATCTTTGACAGTTGAGTCAATGATTTCTATGGAATCTTCTGCCCCTGAGATTCTCACTTCCATCTCTTGTATTCTGTTGGTGAAGCTTGTATCTACAGCTCCTTTTCTCTTCTTTTGGTTTTCTTTATCCAGGGTTGTTTCCATGTGTTCTTTCTTGATTGCTTCTATTTCCATTTTTAATTCCTTCAACTGCTTGATTGTGTTTTCCTGGAATTCTTTCAGGGATTTTTGTGACTCCTCTCTATGAGTTTCTACTTGTTTATTTATGTTTTCCTGGAATTCTTTCAGGGATTTTTGCAATTCTTCTCTGTAGGCTTCTACTTGTTCTCTAAGTGAGTTCTTCACGTATTTCTTGAAGTCCTCCAGCATCATGATGATATATGATTTTGAAACTAGATCTTGCTTTTCTGGTGTGTTTGGATATTCCATGTTTGTTTTGGTGGGAGAATTGGGCTCCGATGATGCCATGTAGTCTTGGTTTCTGTTGCTTGGGTTCCTGTGCTTCCCTCTCGCCATCAGATTATCTCTAGTGTTACTTTGTTCTGCTATTTCTGACAGTGGCTCGACTGTCCTATACGCCTGTGTGTCAGGAGTGCTGTAGACCTCTTTTCCTGTTTTCTTTCAGCCAGTTATGGGGACAGAGTGTTCTGCTTTCGGGAGTGTAGTTTTTCCTATCTACAGGTCTTCAGCTGTTCCTGTGGGCCTGTGTCTTGAGTTCACCAGGTAGGTTACTTGCAGCAGAATAGTTGGTCTTACCTGTGGTTCTGAGGCTCAAGTTTGCTTGTGAAGTGCTGCCTACGAGCTCTCCGCGGCGGCAGCAACCAGGAATATCTGTGCCGCCCTTTCTGGGAGTTTCCGTGCACCAGGATGCCAGATGGCATTTGGTGTTTTCCTCTGGCGTCAGAGATGTGTGCAGAGCGCAGTCTCTTCTGGTTTCCCAGGCGTGTCTGCCTCTCTGAAGGTTGACCTTTCCCTCCCACAGAATTTGGGTGCAGAGAACTGTTTATCTGGTCGGTCCCTTCAAGTTCTGGTGGTGTCTCAGAAGCAGTGGATCTGATGTTCCTGGGCCTCCTCTATGGGGACCCAGAGGCCATATACAGTTTCCTCTTGGGCCAGGGATGTGAGCAGGGGTGGGCAGTGTTGGTGGTCTCTTCCACTCTGCAGCCTCAGGAGTGCCCACTTGACCAGGCGGTGAGGTCTCTCTCCCACGGGGTTTGGGAGCAGAAAGATGAAGTTAAGTTTTTATGAAGAATACATGATCTGTTTTTAAATTCATTCTCTTTATTTGCAAATAACAACCAGTTATTTCAGAAACATTTCTTTAAAAAGACTATTTTTTCTCTAATGTGTTCACTTTGATACAAAGTCAAAATGAGTTGAGGGTGTTAATGTGAGTCTATTTCTGAGCTCTCTATTCTGCTCTATCTATGTGGTGGTTTGAATGAGAATGTCCCACACATGTTTAGCTATTTGAACACTTGGTCTTTAAATGTTGAGTTTTTTAGGAAGGTGGAGCACTCTTGCTGGAGGAAGTGTATCTCTGGGTTCAGAGGGTGAAAGTTCACAGTCCTGTTTCAATTTCAAATCACCCTTACTGCTTCACTATCACAGGAAAATATTTGACATTTCAGATTTCTACACTGACTGCCTGCTGCCATACTTTTCCTACTGCTTATAGATGCACCTCAGGAATCGTTAGCCAAATCAAGCTTTTTCTTCCATGTACTGTTTTTCATTATGGTGTTTTATTGCAGTAATAGAAAAACAACTAATACAATCTATTTACCTGCACTACCCATTTTTGCATCAATCAATTGTGATTATCACTGTTCTGCAGGAAATATTAGTCTTCCAGTGTCGATATTGTCTTCTTTTCCTTCCATGCTGTATTAGTTGATCTTGATGTTTTGCTGCACCATCTAATATTTTCACTGAACTCTGCTTAAAACTAATTAATTGGAGTCAAGGTGATAATATTTTGACTACACCAGCTTAATATAGTCAAACTAACAACAATATTGAACATTATCATCCAAAATCATAAATTTGCTGCTACTAATTAATACTTGGATTTGTTTATTTTTAAGTTTAATGTATTGGACTTTTTATTTTTCCATATATATTTTATATTGTTTTATATTTTACTCACAGTGACCTTTTCAGTTTGGAAAGTTGTTGCTAAGGCAGATCTGTTCAGAGATTCTTTCTTCTGGCATACTGATATTTTTAAGAAGTTCATGAATAGTCCTAAAATACCTCAGTGTGACTTTAACCAAGCAAGTAAAAGATCTGTATGACAAGAACTTCAAGCCTCTGAAGAAAGAAATTGAAGAAGATCTCGGAAGATGGAGAGATCTCCCATGCTCATGGATTGGCAGGATTAATATACTAAAAATGGCCATTTTACCAAAAACGATCTACAGACTCAATGCAATCCCCATCAAAATTTCAACCCAATTCTTCATAGAGTTAGACAGACAATTTTCAAATTCATCTGAAATTACAAAAAACCCAGGATAGCTAAAACTATCCTCAACAATAAAAGGACTTCCCGAGGAATCACTATCCCTGAACTCAAGCAGTATTACAGAGCAATAGTGAAAAAAACTGCATGGTGTTCTTACTGAGACAGACAGATAGACCAGTGGAATAGAATTGAAGACCCAGAAATGAATCCACCCACCTAGGGTCACTTGATTTTTGACAAAGGAGCCCAAACCATCCAATGGAAATAAGATAGCATTTTCAGCAAATGGTGCTGGAGTTCAACATGTAGAAGAATGCAGATCGAACCATTATCTTATCACAAAGTTTAAGTCCAAGTGGATCAATGACCTCCACATCAAACCACATTCAAACTAATAGAAAAAATTTGGGGAAGAATCTTGAACACATGGGCACTAGAGAAAATTTCCTGAACAAAACACAAATGGCTTATGCTCTAAGATCAAGGATCGACAAATGTGATCTCATGAAACTGCAAATCTTCTGTAAGGCAAAGGACACTGGTTAGGACAAAACGGCAACCAACAAATTAGGAAAAGATCTTTACCAACCCTACAACTGATAGAGGGCTTATATCCAAAATATACAAAGAACTCAAGAAGTTAGACTGCAGGGAGGCAAATAACCTCAGAGCTAAACAAAGAGTTCACAGCTGAGGAATGCCGAATGGCTGAGAAGCACCTAAAGAAATGTTCAACATCTTTAGTCATAAGGGAAATGCAAATCAAAACAACCCTGAGATTCCACCTCACACCAGTGAGAATAGCTAAGATCAAAAACCCCAGCGACAGCAGATGCTGGTGAGGATGTGGAGAAAGAAGAACACTCCTCCATTGTTGGTGAGATTGCAGACTGGTACAACCATTCTGGAAATCAGTCTGGAGGTTCCTCAGAAAATTGGACATTGAACTACCTGAGGACACAGCTATACCTCTCTTAGGCATATACCCAAAAGATTCCCCAAAATATAACAAGGACACATGCTCCACTATGTTTATAGAAGCCTTATTTATTATAATAGCCAGAATCTGGAAAGAACCCAAATACCCTTCAACAGAGGAATGGATACAGAAAATGTGGTACATCTACATAATGCAGTACTACACAGCTATCAAAAACAATGACTTTATGAAATTCACAGGCAAATGGATGGAACTGGAAAATATCATCCTGAGTGAGGTAACCCAACCACAGAAAAACACATGGTATGCATTCATTGATAAGTGAATATTAGCCCAAATGCTGGAATTACCCTCAATGCACAGAACATATGAAACTCAAGACAGACTACCAAAATGTGAATGCTTCACTCCTTCTTTAAAAGGGGAACAAGAAAACCCTTGGGAATGAATAGGGAGGCAAAGTTTAGGACAGAGACTGAAGGAACACCCATTCAGAGCCTGCCCCACATATGGCCCATACATATTCAGTCACCCAATTAGATAAGATGGATGAAGCAAAGAAGTGCATGCTGACAGGAACCGGATGTAGATCTCTCCTGAGAGACACAGCCAGAATATGGCAAATTCATAGGCAAATGCCAGCAGCAAACCACTGAACTGAGAATGGGACCCCCGTTGAAGGATTCTGAGAAAGGACTGAAAGAGCTTGAAGGGGCTTGAGACACAACATGAACAACAGTGCCAACCAACCAGAGCTTCCAGGGACTAAGCCATTGCCCAAAGAGTATACATGGACTGACCCTGGGCTCCAACTATAGGTACCAATGAATAGCCTAGTAAGGGCCCCAGTGGAAGTGGAAGCCCTTGTTCCCACCAAGATTGAAGCTCCAGTGAATGGGATTGTTGGGATGAGAGGGGTAATGGAGGGAGGATAGGGGAACACCCATATAGAAGGGGAGGGGAGAGGTTTGTGGATGTTGGCCTGGAAAGGTGATAGCAATTGAAATGTAAATAAGAAATACCCAATTTAATAAAGATGGAGAAAAAAAGGTCAAAAAAAAGTTCATGAAGCACTTTCTTTCTTTTGTTTCATCATTCTATCCTTTTATTTTGTCTCATTTTACAAGAAATTGAGTCACCCTATTCCCCAGCCTAGAATCCAGTACAAGGTAGCCTCACCAAAGCAATACTCCTGCCTCATCCTTCCAAGTTCTAGGATTACACATATTACACACTTTAATAGTGGTGTGGGTGACTACTGTCTCATAACTGAGAATGAGAGACACTGAAGAATTCTGTGACAATCTCCTCCTCCCACAAAACAAGAAACAGTCCACATAGAAAAATATTGAAGAGAATCCTTACAAATTGTGAAAACTCTGGCAAGAGTGAAGTAAGTGGAGAACACTCAGTTGTCTTTAGAGGTTGGCTATGGTATCAGGAGAGCTCTTGCAGAGCCTCTCTGGAGATACCCATACCTTGCTCCTGTCAGCAAGCACTTCTAGGCATCAGCAATAGTGATTGGGCTTGGTGGCTGTATGTGGAATGTATCCCCAGGTGGGACAGTCTCTGGATGACCTTTTGTTCAGTCCCTGCTCCACTCTTTGTACTGTATTTCCTCCTGTGAGTATTTTGTTTTCCCTTCTAATAAAAGAAGACATTTTAGTCTTCTTTTTTCTTGGACTTCATATGAGCTGTGATTCTTTTTCCTTAGGTATTCAAATGGTTGCAGCTAAACACTGGACTGAACAAGAGGACCCCAATGGAGGAGTTAGAGAAAAGACTGAAGGAGTTTGCAATACCATAGGAAGAACAACAATATCAACCAACCAGACCCCACCAGAGCTTACAGGGACTAAACCACCAACAAATGAGTATGTATGAAGGGACTCATGACTCCAGCTACATATGTAGCAAGGGATGGCATTGTCCAGCATCAATAGGAGGAAAAGCCCTTGGTCCTGTGAAATCTCATTTTCCCAATATAGGATAATACCAGGGCATTGAGGTTGAAGTGTGTGGGGGGGTAGGAGTAGGAGCATCCTCACAGAAGCAGAGGGAGTGGCTATGGGAGAGGGGTGAAAGGGGATTACATTTGAAATGTAAATGCATAAAATATCCAAGAAAAATAAAATATATAAGAAAAAAACACAGGAAAAAAAAGAGGTTGGCTACTGAGAATTTGACCTTGCTTCAATAAGTCTGTGCATAACACAAATCATACTTGATGGGCTTGTTTGTGTTTTTTATTTTTCTGTTGGGGAAGGGTACAAAAGTGGAAGGGAAGACCTGTAGAAATGGGAAGCAAGTGTGAAATTCCCAAATAATTTAGAAAATTATTATGCTGTGGAAAAAGGTATTAGCCACTATTCCCCACAGGCAGTCACCGAACTCAATCACTATTGGGGATGACAAGAAGTGCATGTTAACAGGAGACTGATATAGCTGTCTCCTGTGAGGCTTTGCCAGAGCCTGACAAATACAGAGGCAGATGCTCACAGCCAATCATTTGGCAGAGAACCAGTCCCCAATGGAGGAGTTAGAGAAAGGACTGAGGTAACTGAGGGGGGTTGCAACCCCATAGGAAGAACAATATTAACCAACTAGACACCCCAGGGCTCCCAGGGACTAAACCACCAAACAAAGAGTACACATGGAACGACCCACGGTTCCAGCTGCATATGTAGCAGAGGATGGGCCTTATCGGGTATCAATGGAAGGAAGGCTCAATGCACCACTGTAGGGGAATGCCTGGGCAGGGAAGCTGGAGGGAGTGGTTGGGTGGGTGGAGGAACACCCTCACAGAGGTGGGAAGATGGGATAAGGAGTGTTCTAGAGGGGAAACTGGGAAACAGGATAGATAACATTTGAAATGTAAATAAAGAAAATATCCAGTAAAAGAAAAGAAAAAAATTATTTCAGAGTCTTTGATACAATAGACATCTTTTGCTATCCAAAGTGATGGATAACCCAGAGCCCTTAGCAAATTTTATACTTTTTTTTTTAGAATTACACTTTATTATTCCCAACATCTCTACCTATTTCCAACCTTAGACTGTGTTTTTCTAGTTTTGTCCTATAAAATCCTTTAGTGAAAGTGGGAAGTGGTTAATCATTTTAAAATAATGGAGCAGAATCAATTTACTAATGTAATGGAGAGTGAAATGTAATGGACAGGGTGAGGAAAACCTTTCCATAATTCTATCATTTTATTCTAGTCCTTTAATAACACTGCAGCTTTGTACTTGAGTTTTACAAATGGTATCTGCCCATGTACATGGTACATGATGGACAGCAACAGTTCTGGCACCACATTTCCTCCCCCTCCTCAGAAGCATGTAGCAGGTGGAATATAGGGATTATTTCTCTGAATAATCAATTAGGCTCTAATGAAACTTAGCTTTAGCTTTGGCTGTGGCAGGCTAAGTCTTGGACCCAGGACCAGAATCTGTGCTTTGGCTCCCAATCCGCTAATCCATTTTGACCACACCCAGAAAAGCTTGACCTCCAAGAATTCTGACACAACGAGGACCACAGGTGAAACCCCAACTCGCATCCCAATATCTGGTCTAAATGGGACCCCATGGGACACAGCAGACACAGGAACCCCAGTCCAGTCAGAGATACAAGTTCTTTTCTACTTGCATGACCCTGTATTCCAGCCTCCCACAATTAACCCATACATAGAGACAGCTTGATCTCCCACCACCTCTGGGAGTTCTGACACACCCAGGATTACATGCCCACGAGAGGGACAGTATTCAGTCAGAGACAGCTAGACCAGTTAACACCAGAGATATCCAGATGTTAAGAGGCAAGCACAAGAACACTAACATCTCCAATCTGCTGTGGTCATTGGCTGCATTAGGCTTCACCAATAACCTCTCATAGTCCCTCTTCATGGTGCCAAGCCTCAAATATTTTGCATGACCCCTTCAGTCTTGGGCTATCAAGTGTAACTAGAACTGCACCTTCACCAATGGCCTTCCATTGTATCTCACAAGCCTCAACAGCTCTTCATGACCACCTTCATGCCTTCAAACTAGTACCACATTGGTGTTCTTACACATTGCCAAGTACAATTGCAATATGAGGTACACCCTTGGTTATTTCTGGAGCACAGCTCCACACATAGAATCAGGAAATGCAAATAAATCGAATAGAAGGAAGAAAAGAAGGGATGACATGTTCTATGTTTTTGATGCCAGTACTAGCTTTTAGGTTTTGCATTGCAAATTATAATAAAGTTAGTGGTTAAGAACAGGAGTTGAGAGGTGAAATGTAGTTGAGTGGTACAGCAATGCACAACTTAGGTAATCTTAGTGTCATCCTTTTTATTGAGCTTCATGTTTTCTGTGGATTGTATCTTGCATAACCTGAGATTTTGGGTAAGTATTCACTTATCAGTAATTGCATACCATGTGTATTTTTTTGTAATTGGGTTACTTCACTCAGGATGATATTTTCTAGTTCCAACCATTTGCATAATAATTTCATGAACTTATTGTTTTTAATAGCTGAGTAGTACCCCATTGTGTAAATGTACTACATACTCTGTATGCATTCCTCTGTTGAGGGACATCTGAGTTCTATCCAGCTTCTGGCTATTAAAGATAAGGCTGCTATGAACATATTGTAGCATGTGTCGTTGCTATATGTTGTAGCATCATTTGGGTATATACCCAGGAGTGGTATAGTTGGGTCCTCAGGTAGTACTATGTCCAAATTTCTGAGGAATCTCTAGACTGATTTCAAGAGTGGTCATGTCAGCTTACAATCTCACCAAGAATGGAAGAGTGTTCCATTTTCTCCAAGTCCTCACCAAATCTGCTGTCACATGAGTTGTTTTTTTTTTTTTATTAACTTGAGTATTTCTTATATACATTTTGAATGTTATTCCCTTTCCCGGTTTCCGGGCAAACATCCCCCTCCCCCCTCCCCTTCCTTATGGGTGTTCCCCTCCCAACCCTCCCCCCATTGCCGCCCTCCCCCCATAGACTAGTTCACTGGGGGTTCAGTCTTAGCAGGACCCAGGGCTTCCCCTTCCACTGGTGCTCTTACTAGGATATTCATTGCTACATATGGGGTCAGAGTCCAGGGTCAGTCCATGTATAGTCTTTAGGTAGTGGCTTAGTCCCTGGAAGCTCTGGTTGCTTGGCATTGTTGTACTTTTGGGGTCTCGAGGCCCTTCAAGCTCTTCCAGTTCTTTCTCTGATTCCTTCAACAGGGGACCTATTCTCAGTTCAGTGGTTTGCTGCTGGCATTCGCCTCTGTATTTGCTGTATTCTGGCTGTGTCTCTCAGGAGCGATCTACATCCGGCTCCTGTCGGTCTGCACTTCTTTGCTTCATCCATCTTGTCTAATTGGGTGGCTGTATATGTATGGGCCAAATGTGGGGCAGGCTCTGAATGGGTGTTCCTTCAGTCTCTGTTTTAATCTTTGCCTCTCCCTTCCCTGCCAAGGGTATTCTTTTTCCTCATTTAAAGAAGGAGTGAAGCATTCACATGAGTTGTTTTATCTTAGCCATTCTGACTGGTGTGAGGAGGAGCCTCAGGGCTGTTTTGACTTGCATTTTCCTGATGACTAAGGATGTTGAACATTTCTTTAGGTGCTTGTCACCCATTTGATATTCCTCAGTTGAAAATTCTTTGTTTAGCTCTCTATCCCATTTTTAATAGGGTTATTGGATTGTCTGCATTCTATCTTTTTGAGTTCTTTGTATATATTGGATATTAGCCCTCTATCGGTTGTAGGATTGATAATGTTATTTTTCCAATCTGTTGTTTGCCATTCTGTCCTAATGACAGCATCCTCTGCCTTATAGAAACAAGACAATTTTATAAAGTGCCATTTGTCAATTATAGATCTTAGAGCATAAGCCATTGGTGTTCTATTAAGGAAATGCTCCCAGTGCCCATGTCTTCAAGGCTCTTCTTCACTTTTATTAGTTTCAGTGTATCTGGTTTTATGTGGAGGTCCTTTAACCTGTTAACTTGAGCTTTGGATAGGGCATTAAGAATGGATGTATTTGCATTCTTCTACACGCTACCACCAGTTGAACCAGCTCCATTTGTTCAAAATGCTATCTTTTTTCCAATGGATGGTTTTAGTTCCTTTCTCAAAGATCAAGTGACCATAGGTGTGTGGGTTCATTTCTGGGTCTTTAATTCTATTCCATTGATCAACCTGCCAGTCTCCATACCAATACCATATAGTTTTTATCAGGATTTCTCTGCAATACTGCTTGAGGTCAAGTATGGTGTTTTTCCCAGAATTTTTTTATTGTTGAAATCAGTTTTCTAAACTATCTTGGGATTTTTGATATTCCAAATGAATTTGCAAATTGTTCTTTCTGACTCTTTGCAGACTTGAGTTGAAATTTTGATGAGGATTGCATTAAATCTGTAGATTATGTTTTGGCAAAATGGCCATTTTTACTATATTAATCTGGCCAATCCATGAGCATGGGAGATCTTTCCATCTTCTGAGGTCTTCTTCAATTTCTTTCTTTAGAGACTTGGAGTTCTGGTCATAAAGATCTTTCACTTGATTAGTTAGAGTCACACCAAGGTATTTTATATTATTTGTGACTATTGTGAAGGATGTCATTTCCCTATTTCCTTCCTAATCCTTTTATTCTTTGAGTAGAGGAAGCCTACTGATTTGTTTGAGTTAATTTTTATTTAGCCACTTTGCTAAAGTTGGTTCTCTAGTGGAATTTGGGGGTCACTAAAGTATGCTATTATATCATCTTCAAATAGTGACATTTTGACTTTTTCCTTTCCAATTTGTATCTCTTTGACCTCCTTTTCTTGTCTGATTGCACTGGCTAGAACTTTGAGCACTTTATTGAATAGGAAGAAAGAGAGTGGGCAGCCTTGTCTAGTCCCTGATTTTAGTGGGATTACTTCACTGATGTAGGCTATGGGTTTGCTTTATATTGCTATTCCTATGTTTAGGTATGAGTCTTGATTTCTTGATCTTTTCAAGACTTTTAACATGAAGGGGTGTTGAATAATGTCAAATGCTTTCTCAATATCTAGTGAGATGATCATGTGGTTTTTGTGTTAGTGTTTGTTCATATAGATTTTGTTGATGTATTTCTGTATGTGGCACAATCCCTGAATTCCTGAGACGAAGCCTAGTTAATCATAGTGGATGATCATTTTGATGTGTTCTTGGATCCAGTTGGTGAGAATTTTGAGTAACTTTGCATTGATATTCATAAGGGAAATTGGTCTGAAATTCTATTTCGTTTTTGGGTCCTTGTGTGTTTTAGGCATAATCATAATTGGAGTATCATAAAAGGAATTAGATAGTGAGTGTTCCTACTATTTCTATTTTGCGGGATAGTTTGGACAGTATTTGGTATTAGGTCTTCAGTGAAGATCTGATAAAATTCTGCATTATACCAATCTGGTCCTTGACTTTTATTGACTGGGAGATTGTTAATGACGGTTTCTATTTCTTTAGCAGACATGGTACTGTTTAGATGGTTTATCTGATCCTGATTTAACTTTGGCTCTTGGTATATGTCTAGAAAAATTTCCATTTTACTGAGATTTTCCAGTTTTGGTGAGTATAAATTTTTGTAGTAGGATCTGATAATTTTCCTCAGTTTCTGTTGCTATGCCTCCATTTTCATTTCTGATTTTCTTAATTTGGATACTGAATCTCTGTCCTGTGGTTAGTTTGACTAAGGGTTAACCTATCTTGATGATTTTCTCAAAGAAACAGCTCCTGATTTTGTTGATTCTTTGTATAGTTCTTTTTGTTTCTACTTGGTTAATTTCAACCAAGTTGATTATTTCCTGCTGTCTACTCCTCTTGAGTGTATTTGCTTCATTTTGTTCTGGAGCTTATAGATGTGTTATCAAGCTGCTAGTGTATGCTTCTCTCCAGTTTGTTTTTGGAGGCACTCAGAGATAATAGTTTTCCTCTTAGCACTGCTTTCATTGTGTCACATAAGTTTGAGTATGTTGTGCCTTCATTTTCATTAAATTGTAAAAAGTCTTTCATTTCTTTCTTTATTTCTCTCTTGACCAAGTCATCATTAAGTAGAACGTTGTTCAACTTCCATGTACATGTGGGCCTTCTTTTGTTATTGTTGTTATTGAAGACCACCCTTAGTTCATGGTTGTCTGATAGGATGCATGGGATTATTTCTATCATCCTGTATCTGTTGAGGCCTGATTCATGACTGATTATGAGGTCCATTTTGGAGAAGGTACCAAGAGCTGCTAAGAAAAAGTTACATCCTTTTATTTGAGGATGAAATGTTCTATAAATATTTGTTAAGTCCATTTGGTTCCTAACTTCTGGTTCCTAAATTTCTGTTTCTATGACATGTTCATTGAGAGAGTGGGGTGTTGAAATCTCACACTCTTATTGTGTGAGGTTCCATGTGTACTTTGAGATTTAGTAAGGTTTCTTTTATGAATGGTTTATCTGATCCTGATTTAACTTTGGCTCTTGGTATATGTCTAGAAAAATTTCCATTTTACTGAGATTTTCCAGTTTTGGTGAGTATAAATTTTTGTAGTAGGATCTGATAATTTTCCTCAGTTTCTGTTGCTATGCCTCCATTTTCATTTCTGATTTTCTTAATTTGGATACTGAATCTCTGTCCTGTGGTTAGTTTGACTAAGGGTTAACCTATCTTGATGATTTTCTCAAAGAAACAGCTCCTGATTTTGTTGATTCTTTGTATAGTTCTTTTTGTTTCTACTTGGTTAATTTCAACCAAGTTGATTATTTCCTGCTGTCTACTCCTCTTGAGTGTATTTGCTTCATTTTGTATGGTGCCCTTACATTTGGACCATAGATATTCAAGATTGACAGTTCATCTTGGTGGATTTTTCCATTGCTGAATATGAAGTGTCCTTCCTTATCTTTTTTGATAACTTTTGCTTGAAAGTCAATTTTATTCAGATATTTGAAGGGCTACTCCAATTTGTTTCTTGGGGCTATTTGCTTGGAAAATTGTTTTTCAGCTTTTTATTCTGAGACCCTGAGGCAGTGTCTGTCTTAGTCACTTAGGTGTGTTTCTTTATGCAGCAACATGTTGGGTCCTTTTTAAGTATCTACTCTTGTAGCCTATGTCTTTTTGTTGTGGAATTGAGTCCATTGATGGTAAGAGGTATTAAGGAATAGTGATTGTTGTTTCCTGTTACTTTTGTTGTTAGAGGCGGAATTACGTTTGTGTGGCTATCTTCTTTTGGGTTAGTTAAAGGAAAATTAATATCTTACTTTTTCTAGGGTGTAACTTTTCTCCTTGGATTGGAGTTTTCCATCTATTATCCTTTGTAGGACTGTATTTCTCAAAAGAGATTGTATAAATTTGGCTTTGGCATGAAATATCTTGGTTTCTCCAACTATGTTAATAAGAATTTTGCTGGATACAGTAGCCTCAGATGGCATTTGTATTCTCTTAGGGTCTGAATCTGTCCAGGATCTTCTAGCTTTCATGACCTCTGTTGAAAAGTCTGCTCTAATCATGATAGGTCTGCCTTTATATGTTACTTGACCTTTTTCTCTTTCTGCTTTTAATATTAGTTCTTTCTTTGTACTTTTGATGTTTTGACTATTATGTGAAGGGAGGAATTTCTTTTCTGGTCCAATCTATTTCGAGTTTTGTAGGCTTCTTATATATTTACAGGCATCTTTTTCTTTAGGTTAAGGAAGTTTTCTTCTATAATTTTGTTGAAGATATTTACTGTCCCTTAAAGTTGGGAATCTATGCTCTTTTCTATACCTATTATCCTTAGGTTTGATCTTCTCGCTGTGTACTGGATTTCCTTGATGTTTTGGGTTAGATGCTTTTTGCATTTTGTACTTTCTTTGATGGTTGTGTCAAGGTTTTCTATGATATCTTCTTCCCCTGAGTTTTTCCTCTTCTATCTCTTGCAATTTGTTGGTAATGTTGGCATCTATGACTTCTGATCTTTTTCCTAAGATTTTTATCTCCAGGGTTGTCTCATTTTGTGATGTCTTTATTGTTTCTATTTCCATTTTTAGATCCTGGATGATTTTGTTCAATGCCTTCCCCTGTTCGGTTGATTTTCATTTTTCCCCTTCAAGGTTTCTACCTGTTCACCTGTGTTGTCCTGTATATCTTTAAGGTAATTATTTATGAACTTTCTAAAGTCCTTTCACATCATCATGAGCTGTGACTTTAAATCAAAATCTTGCTTTTCTCACGAGATCTGGGTACAGAGAGCTGTGTCCTATAGTCAGCTCCAGGTGCAGGAGGAAACCAGTAGGATCCTGGCCTAAACTGCTCTTTGGTTCCTTGTCCTGAGGTCTCCAGGCGGGTTCCTCTTGGGCCAGGAATGTGAGCAGATGTAGTGGTCTAATCTGTCCTCTCAGGAATGTTAGCACTTCTAGGAGACAAGCTCTCTTCTATTGGGATCTGGGTACAAAAATGTATGGCACAGGATCAGCTCAGGTCACAGACAGAAACCGGAAGGATCCTGTCCCAGACTGCTCCTAAATTCCTGTATCCTGAGGGCTCCAGAAGGGTCCCTCAGAGAAGAAGTGGTGGTCTTATCTGTTATCTCAGGTGTGTCAGCACTCCTGTGAGACCAGCTTTCTCCCAGTCTGATCTGGGTTCATAGAACTGTGGCACAGGGTCAGTTCCAGGTTCAGGCAGAAATCAGAAGCCAATTCAATTTTATAATAGAGCACTTTTCCTTCTTCACTCATAACATTTTAGTTCAATTCCACAGTCTTGTCTTTCTGAACTAAATAAAGAAAAATATTTCTAATTTTCAAAATCTAAAATAGTATAGATTTAATAATATATTATAAACAAAAATGTAGCTTAAACTAATATCTGCACATTTATAGTCATTGCAATGAAAGTTTCATACACTTTTAGTCATTGCAAGGCATATAAGGAAGAAATCACTTTGTAAGTATCTTTCCAAGGGCAGCTTATTTCAATATGGGATTTCACCTGGGAGTACCTGGGAATTGGCAGACTTGGTCCAACAGAATGCTGAGAATCCTCAGCCAGGCTTCAAAATCCATGGTTTATGAATATTGTGAGTGATGTGTAATTTCAAAAAAGATCTCAACCTACTGAAATAGATAGGTTTCTGTATGTCACTCAGACTATTACAACTCTCTAATTGTGGTACATGGAATGGCAAAAGCAAAAATTATGCCACCAAAATTTTAAGGATCATCACCCAATTAGTCATCTGGTTTTGTTGGGGATCTTTCTAGTTGCACGTTTCTGCTTCACCACCACTTCTTTTTTTTTTTATTATTATTAACTTGAGTATTTCTTATATACATTTCGAGTGTTATTCCCTTTCCCAGTTTCCGGGCAAACATCCCCCTCCCCCCTCCCCTTTCTTATCGGTGTTCCCCTCCCCACCCTCCCCCCATTGTCCCCCTCCCCCCAACAGTCTAGTTCACTGGGGGTTCAGTCTTAGCAGGACCCAGGGCTTCCCCTTTTCACCACCACTTCTATACAGGGATTAACCACTTCGTTGATCTTGGTTTCTTCCTCAGACAAGCATTTCTTATTTAATAAAAAATGAATAGAAGCAGATATTACACACCACTTTGAAATTATTATTCATATATTCGAAAGCTTTATCCTTCAGAGTAGAAGTATTTGTTTTTCATTTCATACTCCAGTAGTTATTGTGTTCTTAGTCATGTTTATAAGCTGTAGGCCCATAGTTCTTCAGGGAGATTATGCAAAGATTGCAATGCTTCACTAGTCTATACAAATAATATTGTTATACTTGACCACATATGAAAAAGTATATGTAATATGTTTAGGGATTTCTTCTATATTTTTTAGTTTTGATCAATAGTTGATTGAGTGGATCTTTTTTTAAAATAAAAAAATTTTTGTCCTTAGTCTTTCATGTCCTATTGTTTATTCCACTACTAAGAGTTTCAAACATCATTTCTGAGTTTTATTAAACTCCTGTTCAGTCTAATTATAATGTAATTTGTATAAGCCTAAATATTCTTATATTTTATTTTAGAAGTTAAGACTCAGAAAAAAAAACTTCTCTAGCTACTAAATATCAGAAACTTCATTTGAGTCTAGGGTGACTAAATTCTTACATCTCTGTGGCACAGTGCATTCTAATGCATATCACATTTGTCTTAATAATATTGAATACTGGTGACTGTTTCTTACTAGATTTAAAACTTAACAAAAATAAAAATGTCTTTGTGCTCCTGAGTATATCTCCTTAATTTATTTCTTGGCCCCATCATGGATGGAATAAATACTTGTGAAGTATTAGTTATGCGTAAATGGTTAGATTTTTCTTAATGGCATTTTCTCTTCTAGAATTGCAATGGTATTTTTTATTGTAGTTTCTTCCTGTATGTTGTAGATAAATAGAGTCAATCCTGAGGACTTCAATAACAAGGTATCTTATGCTTCTAAAATCTTACTTGCTGTGTCCTATGATACTGTGAGAGGCATTTTAGAGTCCTTCTGCAATGCTTCAGTTAGACTGCCAGCATTGAAATAACATAATTTCTTTTCTGGAAAAAGCAATACAGCTAAAGGAAATGATGTTTCTTTAAGAAAATGCAACCATATTTGTCATCCCCACATCTTACTTACCAGTGTTCATTTTTATCTTAAACAAGTTTCTAAGTAGTACAAGGGCAATAAGGATCTATAATGAAAGATCAGATAATTAAACTTATCACATTTTGCTTGTATTTTTATGTGAAAACTTTAACTTGATTTAGAAATACCCATGAAAAATATAAAGTCATGTAATCATTGACTGTTGACAGGGTTCCACTTGTTGAGAACTTGAATATTTTTAGTGTTAATTTTAGTTTAAATTTTTGTTTAAGGGTTGTATTCCTTGTGTGTGTATGTTTTGTGTATGCTGTGTGTTTATGTATATGTCCAACTGCACTTACTCATACATGATAGTGTGCATTGCAGAGGTCTACACTGAGTATCTTCTATGGCTTTCCACCTTGTATTTTATACAGCGTCTCTCACTGAACCTTAGTAGTACAGGCATTAAGATTGAGAGTCAATACCTGAGATATCATGAAAGTAAAAAAAAAAAGCTTTTGTACAGCAAAGAACACTATCATTTGAGTAGAGATGCAACTAAAGAATGGGAAAAACATCTTAAATATCGAGAGATATATATCTAGAATGTGCAAAGAACTTAAAAACCAACTATCAATGTAACAAACAGCCCACCTTCAAAAAAAGAGTCATATAATTAAACAATGAGTTCTTAAAAGATTAAGTTGTAGTATCTGAGATATACTTTTAAAATGTCAAGACCTTAACAATCAGGAAAATATAAATTAAAGATACTTAGAGATTTCATGTGACCCCAGTCAGAAAAATGTTAACAAATGCTAGCCTGGATGTGGGGAATGAGGAATTCCTTTTTCTCCAATAGTGAAAACACAGTCTGGTGATGTCAATATGGAACTCCTTGTGGGATCTTCAAAAAGACAGAAATAAATCTATTGCATAATACAGTTTTACCACTTTCTGGCAAATACCCAAAAGATTCTATATACCTCAGAGATACTCATTCCTCACTGTTCATTGCTTCTCCTTTCACAATAGATATGAAAGGGATAGAGCTTAGATGTACATCAACAGAGAGATAAGGAAGAATGTGTTGTAGCTATACAATGAAGTGCTATTCAACCATCAAGAAAAACAATGTAATGACATTCAAGTGAAAATACATGCAGCTGAAAACAATGATTTTGAATGAGGTAATATGTACACCAAAAGAAAAAGTTTTCCTTTCACTTGTAGATGTTAGTTCTGAATCTTTAAAAATGTACATCCATGAGGACGGTATTATGGATGGAAGATTGAACATAATGTTGTAAAGGCTTAAAGGAGAATAATGAAATAGGAATGGTTAAACTTCTGTAAAGGATTAGATTAAACAGCATAGGAAGGGATGCCATAAACTATAACACCAAATACTTTAGGAGGAAAAAAAGCCTTTTTGGAAACCTATATATTGCTATAGAGCACTTTAATAGGAGTGTACATACAAGAGGAGGAAGAAGAGGAGAAGGAGGAGAAGAAGGAGGAGGAGAAGGAGGAGGAGGAGGAAGAGAAAGGAAGGGAGGAGGAGAAAGGAAGGAAGGAAGGAAGAAAAATGGAAGAAAGGCAAAGAAAGAAAGAATGAATGAAAGAAGAAAGAAAGAAAGAAAGAAAGAGAGAGAGAGAGAGAGAGAGAGAGAGAGAGAGAGAGAGAGAAAGAGAGTTACCCTACAGTACAGTGACAATGACCCCATAACCACCACAAGCTAACTAATAAAATCTCGGTGCCAAAAATGGGTCACATCTCTCTTTTGGAGTTGTTGGCTCATAATATTTCATAGACTCTCAAACATTACATGTTGTTATCAATGTTTTTGTTTATCTATCAGTACTTGGTGGAAGACCATAATACTAAACCCATCACCTACTTTTAAAGGTGAGTGTTCTATGAGTGTTTCTTCACAGAAAAAAAAAAAGAATTCCTCATTCCCCACATGCATACCAGCATTTGATAACATTTTCTGACTGGATTCAAATGGAATCTCTAAAGTAGTTTTAATTTGCATTTTCTGATTGTTAAGGATGTTGGCATTTTAAAAACACATCTCAGCAACTGTTATTTAGTATTTTTAAGAACTTAGTTTAGTTCTATTACCCATATTTTGAAGATAGGTTGTTTGTCTGATTGATATTTGGTTTTTAAGTTCTTTGTACATTCTAGATATACATCTCTCAGATGTGTCAATAGTAAAGATGTTTTTCACATTTTTAGTTTGCCTCTCCACTCAAATGTTAGGGGTCCTTTGCTATACTAAACCTTTCACAGTTTCATGAAGTCCCAGTTATCAATTCTTGTATTTGTTTCCACCTGCAGTAGGAGGAAATTTTTCAGATGATAGCTAAGTAAGACACTGATTTACAAATATAGTGGAATGTCATTAGTAGTCATTTTAATGTGACATTCTTTAAGTAGAACAGGAGTATTTTCTTTTCCCTAGGTTTCTGGACTATCTAGTCTCACGTTATTGCTCACTAAAGCACTTGGTTACCTCCACAAGCTATGTGACACCAATGGATTAGTATATTTTGTAGGCAAAATGCCATTGTATACCAAGAGTTTATAGCTCATTTGGTGCTTACATTTCTCCTTTGGATCAAGGAAGTAACTTTCTGTATTAATAACATTAACTGCTAGGAGTAAAGGTTCTTAGTAGGCACCAGCTCAACTTCTCCAGATTCAATGAGTTGTATAAGTGTTTCCATCGAGCCATTCATTAATGGAGACAATATAGAGGAATTTTAAGCAAGCAGCATGGATGCTCTGGCAAGGGATCACATCCAAAGATATGATCCAGCCAGAATGCATACTTAAAGTATGATCTCATTGGAATACAGACTTGTCCTTAGTGCACACTTTTAATTCCAAACAATACAAGTACAAATAGTTTGTAGATGAAAGCAGCATGTTTCAGAGTGACATCTAATTGAGGGGCAGACAAAGTGACAAATCAAAGAAAGATTTAACAGCATGAGTCAGAGATAGGATACATCCAACTCTCACAAAAACAGACAGAAATGAGAGACTACTAAAGTATAGCACAGTATGAGTCAGAAATGGAGGGAGTTCAGTGAGTGCAGTTCTTTTGAGTTGGGGGAAAGCAGTGGAGTTCAGTTGAGTTCAGTTCATGCAGTCAGTATAGTCAGTGAAGTACAGTTCATGGAGTTCAGAGGCAGTTTTTCCAAGCAGAGCAATTTAGTTAGAAGCCGAGTTTAAATCAGTCAGCTTGGAGGGAAGTTTGAGCCAGAACAGCGGAGTTGGATCAGCCAGAGTTCAGAAAGAACTAGAAAGAGTGGCCTTATTCAGCAGGAAATCTCTGAGAAGACAATTACATCTAGCAAATAAAAGTTTCATTTACTGAGAAGTTGGGAAAAAAGTTGGAAAAAAATTAGTCTTGCCAGTAGCTTGCATAGTCTGGAGATTCTTATGGGACTCTTCTAGTGAACAACACAATTATATGTAACCTGTCCCTGTACTGGAAGCTTCATTTGATAACAGAAAATGTTTAATCTAAGGCTCTGTCTCTTTGTATTCTTTGTCAATGTCTTTTGGATTACCTATATATGTATATATTTTAGGAAACTTCTACCATGGTAGGATTCCATACTCCTTCTCAAGTAGTCCTTAATTGTAGCTGTCTTTCCCTATTTACCTTGTTCCCATCTTAGTCTCCCTCCCCACTTTGTTCTCCCTTTCGGGCTCTCACCTTCCACCTTGTCCATCCATTATTATCTATTTTATGTCCCTTCCCTAGACAGATCTATCTGTGACTCTAGTCCTTCATGCTATATCTAACTTCTCTTATTCTAGAGAATATAGATTGCTTATCGTTAACTTAATAGCTAATATATTCAAATAATGAATATATACCATTTTTGACTTTCTGCATCTGAGTTACCTCATTCAGGATGATTTTTTCCTAGTAGCATCCATGTGCCTAGTAGTTTCATAATGTCATTTATTAATCGCTCAGTAAGTCTCCACTGTGTAAATATATATCTAGGTTGTTTGCAATTTCTGTTATGAATAATACAATGATGTACATGGTTAAGCAAGTGCTTTTGTAGTAGGATGATGTATCCTTTGAATATCTGCTTAGGAATGATAAAGTTGGATATTGAAGCAGATAGATTCCCAACTTTTTGAGGAGCAACCACACTGAATGATAAATACAGTGATTACAAATTTGCAGCCCCACCAGCAATGGATGGATGTTTCCCTTACGTCACATCATCTCTAGCATAAACAGTTATGTTTCACTGATCTTAATCATTCTGACAGGTGTAAGATGAAATCTCAATGACATTTTGATTGGCATCTTCCTGATGACAGAAGATATTGAATGTTTCTTTGTGTTTCACAGACACTTGAGTTTCTTCTTCTAAGAATTCTCTGTTTAGATATGTGCCCCACTTTTAATTTGGTTATTTGTTTCCTTGATATGTCGTTTTTTGATTTCTTTACATATTTTGGATATTAGCTTTTTGTTAGATAAATATTTGGCAAAAAATCTTTTCCCACTCCATAGACTGCTGCTTTGTCCATATGAAGGTTCCCATTGCTTTATAGAAGCTTTTCATTTTCATGAGGTCTCACTTATTAATTGTTGATCTTAGTGACTGTGTTAACAGTGTTCTGTTCAGAGAGTCTTTTCCTGCCAATAATTTCAAGACTAGTTTCCATTTCCTCTTCTATCAGGTTCAGTAAACATTAAATATAATTGTAATTTTTGATCTATTTGCAGTTTTCTTGAGGTTAATAAGTTTGGCTCTATTTTTATTATTCAACATGGAGCCAACATTTTTGAATGACATCATCTGTTAAAGTTGTGGTCTTTTTTTTCCAGTGTCTTCCTTATTAAAAACCAGGTATCCATGGGTATGAGGATTTATATCTGTATCCTTAATTCAACCCAATGTGCCAATTTTTGTGACAATATTTTATGATTCTACTTTTCAAAGTATCTTGCAATGAGAGATAGTGGTATATCCTACAGTTCTTATATTAGGCAGGATTATTTTAGCTATCTTGTTATGTTCATTTGGTTGGTTGGTTAGTTGGTTAGTTTGTGTGTGTGTGTGTGTGTGTGTGTGTGTGTGTGTGTGTGTGTATGTATGTTTCTACATAAAGCATAAAATTTTCCTTTTCTGTGGAGAATTGGGGTGGGATTTTTCCTGGGATTGCATCAAATACCTAGATTGCTTTTGATAGGATGGACATTTTTACTATAATAATCTTATGGCTCTATTATCATGGGGGATGTTTGTATCCTCTGATATATTGTTTAGTTTCTTTCTACAGTGCTTTGAAGTTCTTATAATAAAAATATTTCACTTGTTTGGATAAAGTTTCCCAAGATACTTTATATTATTTGATGCTTTTCTGAAAGGTATTGTTTTTCTGATTTCTTTTTTTCTTCCTTCCTTCCTTCCTTCCTTCCTTCCTTTCTTTCTTTCTTTCTTTCTTTCTTTCTTTCTTTCTTTTTCTTAAATGAGGGACTCAGTAGGGATCACCAATTTGGGTTCTTTCTGCCTAATGTTGGATTGGAGATTTCTATACCTGCTCCCATCAGGTTTGGGGTAGAAGGCTTTCTGATGACAGGTGAGCTAGGCACCGATCTATTTGTATATAAGAATGTACTTAGGAATCATTTAGTGACTTTTTTCTATCATAGGTATCTGTGCTATCCAGCCTCTGATTCCTTGTCAACCAAGCAGTGTCTGGCATGGGTTTCTGCTCCTTTGCCCAGTTTCTCCCCCAATAAACACACACGTATAGCCCAGAACGATGTGTTACAGCATAAGTTCATTCCTAGCCATTGGGGTGCAGTCCTCACTGCAAGAGTGGCTCGCCATGGCCGAGCTGGGCACTCTGTGAGGCATGTCTGATCTCTCTCAGACCACTACTTCTACCTAATGTTCCTTTTTAAAAGAATAACAGGGGAGATGTAGTGAGCCATATTGGATTTGGGCCTGGCCACTTTGTGACTGCATAGCTCAAGGTGGCTACGTGACTCTGGGCTGCATGGCCACAGAGGTTCAACCTTGAAATGACTGCCATACAGACATGAGATTGTTGAACTAAAGCCTCTCCCAGGAAGACCCTGGGAGCAATGACAGGATATTTCAGCCTGAGCAAAACACCGGATGTCCCTGAGCAGATTCCTGAGAAGGATTCGACCTTTTCAAAGAACATGTCCCCGGAAGACTGTTGCTTCTTTGTTTTAGGAGGATATCTTGCAGTGTAGTGATTCACCTAATATCCTTGGGCACTTCCCAAACTCCACCACCCTAAGCTTCAGTTCCCGCTTCTATTCCTGCCTCAGAGCTTTAAATGCTGTACATTTCTCTCAATAAACGAGACCTTGACAACAGAAATTTTGCTTGGTCTCCTTCTCTTCACCCCCATTTTGACCCACAGGTAGAAAGCCTCTTCGGGACCCTGAATAACTGGGTCCCCGCTGGCGGGGACAGGTTTCATCTCATGTCAAGGCACTCAAATTAAAGCAGCCATTCATTAAATGCACCCACATGTTCTGTACTTCCATTGCTCTATCATGTCTTCATATGTCAAAGGTCTTCTGGCTGGGTTGTTGTCCCAGTTCCATCACTGGAGGCCTTGGTTGGTTACAGAAGATGGACAGTTCACATTCAGAATCCTTCCTTTGTAAGAATTCTTGCTTGGGTCACTCTCTTGGAATCCTGGGTGTTTCTCCTGCACTAGGTCCTCACATTGATCCCTAGATGAATTCCAATTTCAGGGATCTCTCCCCATATTCTCTTCCTTTATTCCTCATCTCCACCTGTTCTTTTTGTTGCTATTTTCACACTCACCAGAGTCCACTCATACAATCTGTTCTATTTCCCCCTCCGAAGGAAATCCATGTTACTTAGCTTTTCTGTGCCTTAATTGTAGCATGATTATAATTTACTTAATATCTAAATATCCACTTTTGATTGAATACATACCATGTTTGTCTTTCTGAGTCTAGGTTACTTTTCTCAGGATATTTTGCTTTGTTTTATGTTTGTTTCTCTAGTTCTATCAATTTGCCTGACATTTTCATGATGTCACTTTTTAACAGCTTGGTAAAACTACAGTTAGTAATATACAACATCTTTATCCAACTTTCAGTTTTTGGGACATCAGGGTTGTTTCCAGTTTCTGGCTGTTATGAATAAAGCCTCAATAAATGGAGTTGAGCAAATGTCTTTATGGCCAAATGAAGCCTGGCTTCAATTATTTCTTGCCATCTGTGTATTGAGGAATCGAGCCCATTGATATTGAGAGATATCAAAGGCAAATGATTGTTAGTTCCTGATTTTCATTGTAGTTGTCGAAGAAAGTGTGTGTGTGTGTGTGTGTGTGTGTGTGTGTGTGTGTGTGTGTGTTCAGTGTTTCTATTGAGAAGGTAGATATAATTCATCTCAAACTGCCTTTATATTTTACTTGGCCATTTCCCCTTACAGCTATTAATGTCTTTTCTTTGCTGGGTATGTTTAGTGTTTTAGTATATGTTAAAGGGGATTTTGTAGTCCAATCAATTTGCTATTCACTAAGCTTCCTGTACTTTTATAGGCATCTCCTTATATAGGTTAGGAGACTTTTCTTCTATTATTTTGTTGAAAAAACTTTTGGTCTTTGAGCTAGGATTCTTCTCCTTCTATTCCTATTATTCTTAAGTTTGATCATTTCTGTGTTCAAGATTTCATGGATATTTAGTGTCAAGAAATTTTTACATTCAATATTTTATTTTCTTTGACTAATATATATCCTTTTCTTCTTTCCTATCTTCACCCTTGGGGTGTGATTTCTTCTTTTTGTTCCAGAGGTTTTCATGTGTGCTGTTAAGTTAGTAGTATGAGGTCTTTAAAATTATTTTCTTATGTAGGCACTTAGTGCCACTTACAACTGCCATGATTATATCTCATAACTTTGGGAATGCTATCTATTCATTATCATTTCAATTCCAGAATATATTCAATTTATTTCTTTAATTTTTCTCTTTTTAAATTTTTATTGGTTAATGTATTTATTTACATTTCAAATGTTACCCCCTTCCTGGTTTTCCCTCTGAAAACTTCCTGTCCCATTCCCCCTCCCTCTGCTTCTATGTGGTGTCCTCTCTACCTACTCCTGCCTTATCCCACTAGCATTCTTCTACGTTGGGGCATCGGGTCTCCACAGCACAAAGGGCCCTCTTCCCATTGATGTCAGGTAGGAAAACTCTCTGCTACATAAGCAGCTGGAGCCATGAGTCCCTCTATGTGGACCCTTTGGTTGGTGGTTTAGTCCCTAGGAGCTCAGTAGAGACCATATCCAGAGGACAGGCACAGCACCTGGTTGAGGGATGGGACGACCCACCCATCTCAAAAATATTAGCACATAATAGTCCCTATCTAAAGAAAATTCAGGAGTGGAAAAAAGACTGAAGGAAAGGCCACCCAGAGTCTGTCCCATGTAGGGATCCATCCCATCTACAGACACAAATCCAGACACTGTTGCTAATACCAAGAAGCACTTACTGAGAGGTGCCTGATATGGCATTCCCCTGAGAGACTCTGCCAAAGCCTGACCAATACAGATGCAGATGCTTACAGTCAACCATCAGACTGAGCACAGGGACTCCAATGGAGGAATTAGGGGAAAGATTATAGGAGCTGAAGGGGTTTGCAACACTATAAGAGGAACAACAATTTCAATTTCTTTATTAATTTCTTTCTTGACCCATTTTTACTTCAGCAGTGATTTGCTATGTTTTCTTGGTCTCATAAGCTTTTTGCTGTATATGACATTTTTATTTTGATATCATTATTTAATCGTTTTTGGATAGACAGGCTCCACAATGTTATTTCAATTTTCTTGAATCTTTTAAGTCTTGTTTTATGTTCAAGTAGGTAGTTGATTTTAGATACTTCTGTGAGGTGCTGAAAAGAAGGTTTATCCTTTTCTGTTTGGGTGAAATATTCTTTAAATGTCTTTTTTGATCATTTTGTTTATAATGAAAATTAGCTTCACCATTTTTCTGTTTGTTTTTTATCTGAATGACCTGTTTGTTGAGGAGACCAGAGTATTGAAGCCTCACATATCATTGAGTGGGGGATCAATATACAATTCAAGCAGTAATAGTATTGGTGTGTGTGTGTGTGTGTGTGTGTGTGTGTGTGTGTGTGTGTTTTATTAACTTAGGCTCCCTTGTATTTAGTGTACAGATGTTAAGGATTGAAATGTTGATGAATTTATCCTGTGATGAGGTTACAATGTTCATCTCTATCTTTTCTTATTAATTTTCTTTGTATTTTATTTTGTCAGATATTAAAATGGCTACACCAATTTGCTCTGGTTCATTGAATTAGAACTTTCTTTGCCATCATTTTACTCTGGGGTGATATCTATCCTTGGTGTTAATCTGTTTTGCTTAGATGAATTAGGAAATGATTCCTGTTTTTTAATTCATTCTGTTAAATTGAGACCATTGTTATAGAGATTTGTCAATGGTCAGTGTTTGTTGGTTCCTGCTATATTTGTTATGATGTAGCTGTGTGTGTGTGTGTGTGTGTGTGTGTGTGTGTGTGTGTGTGTTACTCAGCTGGAATTTTTTATTCCTTGTGATTTCTTGGATCCCTGGTTGTGGTAAATTTTCTTATGTTAAAGTTTACTTTCTACTGCCTTCTGTAAGGCTAGATTTCTAGATAGATGTTATGACTTCAGCACTCCTGATCCTGCTTATTTATTGCTTATGCATTGTTGCACCAGCCACTAGTCCCTTACTTCCTGGGTATCCCCAGTGGGCAATGCATCAACCTTGTCATCACGTTCACAGTGGCTGTCAAGAAGTCTGATTGGACTGCAGGTTCTTTTAAATATATATTTTTTTCTATATTGTACTGATAAATTCTCACACTCAGGTGGTTTCAGTTGGAGTGAATTTCAACTTCTTATAATGATTAGCCATTGTTTTTTTTATTGGATATTTTTTATTTACACTTCAAATGTTATTCTCCTTCCAGCCATAAGCTGCCTATCCCATACCACTCCCCTTCTTCTATAAGGGTGTTCCACTCCACAACCAACTACCATTCCTGCCCCCCATATTTCACTACACTGGGTGGTCCAGCCTTGGCTGGAGCAAGGGCTTCTCCTTCCATTGGTGCTACATACGAAGCTGGAGTCATGGGTCTATGTGTGGTCTTTGGGTAGTGGTTTTGCACTACAAGTTATTTATGCCTCTCTCCCCGTACCTAACATGGTAACATGGGGACTCTCAATTGAAAATAAAATACCTGTAGCCTATTCTCACCTCTGCAACAACCCGGTAAACCCTACTGTTGCAGGATACATGATGTCCTCAGAAATGCTTGGTGGCCTTGTACCTCAAGGTTTACTCCATTCATTTATGGTCTGGTTGTAAATACGACTGGGGACTTTTGCTCTCTAGTACAGCTTGTACCTAGATGATTTATTACTCTGGGGAAGATGTCTTCAATCAGCTAGCACCTCCAAACAATTGAGTTAAAAGAGTGGTCATTTCTACTGTGTTACTAGGTTCTCTCTTTGACATAGCGCTGGCTGGCGCTGCTAGTGTAGGGGCCTCAGAAATATCTCAAGGATTCAAGATGATCCATTACTGAAGGCTAGGCTAATTCCATAACATATTTCAAATTGGCAAGGAGACATGTCTAGGCATGTCCAGGCAAGCCCAGGCTAGCAAGCTACTAATAGAAAAAAAAAAAAAAAACCCAGGCTACACCTTTCATGCACCAATAATGGTTCTGTAATGCCTGTAGATAAAGATAAACCTCATCTACACTAGAACTCCAATGTGCTTTAAAATAAGTTTGTGAGCTCACTTAGTGGTCTATCTATCTTGGTGATTGGAAACCCCATCATGCTGGTCTTTTGCAGAATAAAACACTCTGTGTTTATATACTATTTGAGTTCAAGGTGTCATTCTTCCGTTAATCATGGACTCTTATATTACTCCTGGGACAATGCTTGCCATTATGCCTGTTGCTTCCCCACCATCCTAGTGATGGATACTTCCATAAACCAAAACAAAAAACAAACAAACAAACAAACAAAAAACCTTGTTTCTATAAATTGCCTTGGATTTTGTGATTGATCTCAGAAATACAAAACAGTGTATCTAATACACAAGGTTAAAAATTTAAGTACTAATGTATGTGGACAGGACATTTAAGCCATCTTAGCTCATACATGTCAATTATGATTACTAGTGCCAAATGAGAAAGCAAACACTGCTATAAAATAGAGGTCCATATAAGAATTATCTTTTGTAGCAGAATTCAAGCCTATGATTGCTTGGAGATATGCTAAAAACTAAACTTTTCTGCCTCTATGCGTAATGTCTAAAGACCATTCATATTAATAAAATGCAATGAAAATATGAATAATAATATACTTCCAAAATCCTAAAATTAGTTTTAAATACTAATGAAGCATCCCATTTTAGCTAAATTTTCTCAGTTTTTATTTAGAAAGCTCAGTAAAACAGGCATCACAGTTTAGAAATACTTTAATCTAAAACATTTAAAAAAAACTACTCATTTCTGATTTTCAACAAAGAAATTTATAAAAATAATTTTGCATTTATAAAATGAATCGTTATTTTACAATAAATTACTTACATTTATCACCTGAAATGTATTATATAAAAGCAATAACTTTAACAATATATTGATAGTATGATGAAAACATTTTTGGCAGTTCAGTATACAAACGTTGTATATTACAAATTCACTGACCATAGTTTTCCAAACAGAATTATTAGTAATAGTTTCTAAAATATATGTTTAATAAGTCATTGTTGATACATTATTTACTAAAAATAAATTTTGAATTTTGTATTTTTAAATTATTTTCTATGGCTTGAATGCCCATAAGCCTCCACATTTTTGTTGAAATGTAGTCACGTATGTGATGATATGCAAAGGTGGGAAAACTCGAAGGGAGGAGACCATGAGAGTAGAGCCTACATGAGTGAGCATCCTGTTCTCATGAAAGAGGTACCCTGAGACTATCTCACAAACAGCTACCTATGAACCAGAGCATCAGATAATTCTTTATGTTGGGCTTCCCAACATGGACAGCTATGAAAAACAAACTTCCGTTGTTTATTCTTTCTAGCTTAAAGTATTTTGTTATGATATATATATATATATATATATATATATATATATATATATATTCCCAAACAGACTTTTTGTCCTTTAGAAGAATTAACAATAAACAAGTAAACAAAAACCTACAGATATTTCATTCATGAAATTTAGTAACTTGCTAATTTCCTGAAGAGTGAAGGTTTAAAATATTCAGAATTAAGAAACTCTCTCTCTCTCTCTCTCTCTCTCTCTCTCTCTCTCGTCTTGTCTTCCCAAATCCTCCATCAATGTTATATTTTAGTTTCATGAGGATCATAGTGTTTGAGTAAATACATCTGTTTCTGTGAAATCACTGATAGCTTTCACATTATTTGATATTTAGAGCCAATATAGTTAATACTACAGTGACTTTTGTGCTATTAGGTAGGTAGAGGATATGACTCATAATCTGAGAAATTGAGAAGATTCCTTGAGAACTTTAATCCAAAATCCTGAAGATAGAGGTACTCTTTTCTCTTGATAGATGTTAGATAAATTTCTACAGCTATATATTCAACCATATTCACTGCTTCAGTAAATGTAAGAGAGGGAACGAAACAAGAAAGGCATGACAGACAGACACACACAAAGAAATAGATTAGATAGAAGATTGATAGATCAGTCGATCAATAGATAGATAGATAGATAGATAGATAGATAGATAGATAGATAGATATAGATCGATAGGGAGGGAGGAAGGGAGGGAGGGAGGGAAAAGGAGCAGAAGAAAGAGAAATACATAGATACACATTGATGACTTTTAGTGCTTTTAAAATAAATCCCATCTATGAGTTATCTCAGGTAGTTGGGGCTACTTCTCAATCTAGAATTAAATGTTCAGCAAAATTCTATGTTGCAAAAATTTCTAAGTCATGAAAATAAATCTAGTGTACATTTTATCTTTAGTACTTTAGGGGATGATGTGAAGATTGCAAGAGATACAAAACTGGTCTGTTTTCCTCACTGCAAATACTACTTGTTACTTATATTTATGAGTACCATGACAAATAATATTTCATCATCAGCCATTGGGTGTTTACAAAAGCACTCTGTAATAATTTCATGTATTCTTTTGTGACACATTCAGATTAAAGCCAATCAGAAGTGGGTTGAGCAAATGTAATCAATAATTTGCTCCCCAGCATCCTTTCTCCCATAGCATTCCATGTCGTGAACTGACACACATCTCTCTAGAAAGACTCTCCTGACTTCCCAGGAGACATGCTAAGTTCCAATGAATTGGGGGCTTTCCAGATTTCCTAGGAATAAGAAATAAATCACATTTTTTGTTGAAATATGGTTTCATATTTCTCTGTTTTCCATTGGCCTTTATGCTAACTAAAAGCAGCAGCATTCTTTGCTTTAGCAGACCTCTTCAAATATAGTCACATTGCAGAAAATCACCAGTCATCTTTACAATGCTGCTGATTCTCTGAATTTAACATAGGCACATTTACTGCTGGCCACAGCAAGCCCTGATGTATTCTCCATCAGATAAATACTCTATTCTATAGCTACTAAATCTTTAAGTTTACAATTTGATATTATAAAAAAATTACTTGATTTTGTATTAACTAGCATTTCTTATCTACCAAAAGAACACTGGGTTCTGCATCAGATCATACCAAAGCAAATATTTACAAATTTAAATTAATATTATGAAAAAAAATAGAAGTCATACATCAGTGGTTCAGGCACAGTGCAGGGACAGTTGGAAATGATACACTATATAACAGTCTATATAACTGTATAAGTCAAATATACATAGGTTGCATGTGAAAGCTTTACTTTACAGCAACAATAAACAAAATGTATTTATAGACAAGAAAATAGGATACCATCTTACAACAGCACCATGAAGAAGCCTTGCCTAAACTAGACAAAAGTATCAACCTGAGACATTTGAAGACCAATGTGTTTCACATTTGTGCAGTGCCATTTGAAATGAAGCTGCATCTCACAGTTGCTTTTGCTTAGAAAGGGGTTGATGTGAAATGACTGAAGCTTGGTTTGCAGTGATTTTGTACTGCTCTTGTCCAGAGCCTTGGGGTGGGGAAGGAAGTGGGGTTTCTGGAGTGGCTGAAAAGGAAAAAGAGAATTGGATATGATTGTAGCAGTCACTCTGCATCATCACACAAAGTCCTACATAACGTCAGTATACATTATTATATTTTGAATAAAAGGTCATATGTAAAGTATTGATTCGTATAATGAATTACCAGGCCACTGACATACTAATGGCAGGGCATTCTCATCCTCTCTTCCCAAATACAGCCAAATAATGATAGATGGGCATGTTGAACTCTCTATTTTCACTTCAAGATGTTTCTTGCCATTTGTAGTAGCATTTGTGAATACTACGTTCTCCATCACATGCAGAAAAAGAAGATGGTGAAGAGAAGTCATAACATGATGATTTCTCTGAAATATTAGGAAATAATCTCCATAACTGCAGGGAAGATACATTAAAAATGAAAATGTACTTGGCTTGCATTCCAATAGTTCTTAATACTAAATGATATGAAAACTAAATTTTATGAGGGTTTTTAAAGTTCAGCTGCAGTCAGTAGCGTCTGTAACATACTAATCTGTTGCTTCACAATTCTATTAAAATTGGGTTGCCCTGCTCCTTCCTTGTCAATGTTAAAATCAAGCCTGCATAATTTAACAGAAAGTAATTGAATATAAAAATTGAATTGAACAAACTCTTTAAATGTAGTTTGAATACTTTATTGTGTAGGAAATTATTCTATTGTGGAATTTTACCATATTATAAAATAATCTACAAGATATTTTTTAATTTTACAAAACAAAATATTTGATAGAACTAGCATAAAGTACTTTGGCTGTTTGAATTCTAAAAACTTTTTATAAGTAGCCTCATTTTTGCACAATTATGACATGCAGGAATTCTAGTTACCATGGCTTAGTTAAAATGTATTGCAATAATGTGATTATACCATTTATCATAATAATTACAATTCTCCATGAATACCTGCATAAACAAACTTTACCCTCAACCTTTCATCTGGAAACCACTACCTAATAACTGATGTCTTTGTGTTGAGCCACTGATCACAATATGCCTTTCTATCTGTGATGGACCACTGGCATCTTCTCTTTAGTTTAGGCAGTTTACACAATATAGTTATCTTCTTCCTTGTACCCCTAAGTGATGAAGTCAGATAATCATTTACAAAAAATGAATAAGATAAAGGAAAATTGACCAACAAATATGAAAGGCAGTGAAGAAACAATATGTTATGATGCTGTAAATTGAGATTCAAGTTGACATAAGACCATAGCATCCGTATCTCCGGAGATTGTATAGTTGTTCAAGGTTATAAGCATGCATCTAGGAACTTAGGAGGAAGTGTTTGTCCATGCAAGTGAGAGAAATATTGCTGATTGAAAAAAATGAAAGGATTCAGTAATGGAAAAAAGTAATAATGAATTTTCACATCTAATTTAGAATATTGAATATGGAAAATTTAAAACACGGGAAACTGATTCTAAGTTTTTGAAGGGTTAAAACAGATCATCATACAGGGAAAATGTTCCCTCTCTATTGGAACATAATCCAGGAATGGAGTCTTGTGAGAATTCTGAATGCCTGTGAGAAAACTGTAAGAAAACAAGAAAAGGGGCTAGAGATATGGCTCAGTGGTTAAGGGCACTGACTGCTCTTCCAAGGATCCTAAGTTCAATTCCCAGCAACCACATGGTGGCTCACAACTATCAGTAATGGGATCCGATGCCCTCTTCTAGGTGTCTAAAGGCAACAATGGTATACTCACTTACATAAAATAAATAAATCTTTAGAAAGAAAGAAAGAAAGAAAGAAAGAAAGAAAGAAAGAAAGGAAGGAAGGAAGGAAGGAAGGAAGGAAGGAAGGAAGGAAGGAAGGAAGGAAGAAAACAAGAGTCCTGTAACCTCAGTTTTCTCAAAAGTTGGAATTGTTCTTGGAATGCACTTTTGTGGTCCGCCCAGGGGTAGCAGATATCAGTCAATTTACTCCTGATTACTTATTATTGCTTTCTGTTAAATATTTAAACCTTCTCTTATATGCCTCAACGGAAAAACATGTTTTGCCATGTGTGGGTTGTCCTTGTGATGGTAGACAGCTTGAACTCATGAGAACTTTACTCAGATGACCTTTCTTGACCCTCAGAGAATAAACTGTAGGAGGCTCTGGATAAAGTTGCCTATTGCATGAGACTTCAGTAGACCTCATTGATTGGCTTCATTCTTCCAGGTCCCACAACCCCCTGAGCAATGACACCTTTTAAGATGAGAAAGTATGCAAATAACTGCTGTATTTTGTTAGTTACATGATGTCTGATCCTTTAGAACTCCCTAAATCAGTACTGCAAGTTTATTTTTGTCTCTGTATATTTTCAATCTATAATAAAGAGTTCTTAAAATTTTACCAATTTTAAAGGTCATCAACAACTGTAATTACCTTGTTGTTTATTATAATTTATTGGTTTGGTTTTATCTTTTATGACTATTTGTATGGCTCTATACCAACACCAAAGCAATAGATTTATGCTTCCAGGAATCACAAAAAAGAAAAATTTGACTTTTATATTTTCTGTTTGGGATGCAAATTCGTACATAGAGTAAGTAACAGAGTATTTCAGTTTTTCACAGCTAAGTATAGCAGAGGAAATTCTATATAATATTTGCAGTTCCTGGAACTGGCAGTTTTTTTTCCTAAATTATAATTTGCCATAAATAATTAAATGTAAGAGATGTTAGTTGCAGTAGGAAATATTCCCAGATACTTACCAATCTGGTCTGTATGAACCAGTGTGGACATTGGACCTAAAAGTATAGTTTGCCCAGTTAGTGGATCTTGAGACAAATGTGGGTGCATTGGGTGATGGGGATGACCACCATCATTGGCCGCACCTAGAGAAGACACGGAGATACCTGCATTAGTGACAGTTACAGGAACTGTGGACTTACCCAGAAGACATTTCCACTGAAAGTTTAGTACTTAGCTATTTGCAAAGTAATTTTGGAAAATTCAAAAATAAATGGAGGGAACTACTTTCATGTTAAAGACAATGTTGGCTTTCATGGTTTTTGGAGAGATGAATGATCATTTCATTATGTTGAGCATTAATAATAGACCTTGTGTACTGTTTCCTGGAATCATTGGGTTTTTTGCTTGTTGTTAAGACAGTTCCAAGAATCACTGACCTCTAGACTATAGTATTTGGAATCATCCTATCACCCTAATAGCATGAAAAACTTGTATTTTAGAAAGATATCATTAGGAACACATTAAGTACCAAAAATTAAAAATATAGTGACTTGGGGTTGGGGATTTAGCTCAGTGGTAGAGCGCTTGCCTAGCAAGCAGAAGACCCTGGGTTCGGTCCCCAGCTCCGAAAAAAAGAAAAAAGAAAAAAAAAAATATAAAGTAACAATTCCTTAAATTAATCCTGACATTAAAATCAATCTCTCTCTCTCTCTCTCTCTCTCTCTCTCTCTCTCTCTCTCTGTCTCTCTGTCTGTCTCTCTCTCTCTCTCTCTTTTTCCTCCTCCTCTTCCTCCTCCTCCTCCTCCTTCCTCTCCCCTTTCCCCTCTCCCTCTACTAATTTATGCTAATTAATTCCTTTAGGAGAAAAATGTTCATTTTAAAGCCATTTGATTCATATATGTGCTATGTGCAGTTTTTCTCTTCTCGGAGGTTTTTTTTTTTATTATTATTAACTTGAGTGTTTCTTATTTACATTTCGAGTGTTATTCCCTTTCCCGGTTTTCAGGCAAACATCCCCCTAATCCCTCCCCCTCCCCTTCTTTATGGGTGTTCCCCTCCCCACCCTCCCCCCATTATTGCCCTCCCCCCAACAATCATGTTCACTGGGGGTTCAGTCTTAGCAGGACCAAGGGCTTCCCCTTCCACTGGTGCTCTTACTAGAATATTCATTGCTACCTATGAGGTCAGAGTCCAGGGTCAGTCCATGTATAGTCTTTAGGTAGTGGCTTAGTCCCTGGAAGCTCTGGTTGATTGGCATTGTTGTTCATAAGGGGTATCGAGCTCCTTCAAGCTCTTTGAGTTCTTTCTCTGATTCCTTCAACAGGGGTCCCGTTCTCAGTTCAGTGGTTTGCTGCTGGCATTCGCCCCTGTATTTGCTGTATTCTGGCTGTGTCTCTCAGGAGCGATATACATCCGGCTCCTGTCGGCCTGCACTTCTTTGCTGCATTCATCTTGTCTAATTGGATGGCTGTATATGTATGGGCCACATGTGGGGCAGGCTCTGAATGGTGTTCCTTCTGTCTCTGTTTTAATCTTTGCCTCTCTATTCCCTGCCAAGGGTATTCTTGTTCCCCTTTTAAAGAAGGAGTGAAGCATTCACAGTTTGATCATCTGTCTTGAGTTTCATTTGTTCTAGGCATCTAGGGTAATTCAAGCATTTGGGCTAATAGCCACTTATCAGTGAGTGCATACCATGTATGTCTTTCTGTGTTTGGGTTAGCTCACTCAGGATGATATTTTCCAGTTCCAACCATTTGCCTACGAATTTCATAAACTCGTTGTTTTTGATAGCTGAGTAATATTCCATTGTGTAGATGTACCACATTTTCTGTATCCATTCCTCTGTTGAAGGGCATCTGGGTTCTTTCCACCTTCTGGCTATTATAAATAAGGCTGCAATGAACATAGTGGAGCACGTGTCTTTTTTATATGTTGGGGCATCTTTTGGGTATATGCCCAAGAGAGGTATAGCTGGATCCTCAGGCAGTTCAATGTCCAATTTTCTAAGGATCCTCCAGACTGATTTCCAGAATGGTTGTACCAGTTTGCAATCCCACCAACAATGGAGGAGTGTTCCTCTTTCTCCACATCCTCGCCAGCATCTGTTGTCCCCTGAGTTTTTGATCTTAGCCATTCTCACTGGTGTGAGGTGAAATCTCAAGGTTGTTTTGATTTGCATTTCCCTTATGACTAAAGATGTTGAACATTTCTTTAGGTGTTTCTCCGCCATTCGGCATTCCTCAGCTGTGAATTCTTTGTTTAGCTCTGAACCCCATTTTTTAATAGGGTTATTTGTTTTCCTGCGGTCTAACTTCTTGAGTTCTTTGTATATTTTGGATATAAGGCCTCTATCTGTTGTAGGATTGGTAAAGATCTTTTCCCAATCTGTTGGTTGCCGTTTTGTACTAACCACAGTGTCCTTTGCCTTACAGAAGCTTTGCAGTTTTATGAGATCCCATTTGTCGATGTTGTTTTACAATACTTAATTTAGACACTGTGCCACAAGTTAACGGTAGATTAACACTGGGGGGCGGGGCTAGGCATCACACTTTTGTTTGCATATTCTTCAGCTTTTAAAAGTCTACTATGTCTGAACTATGGTTTCTTGTTTTTCCTTTTTTGTTTTTTCTTTAGTTATACTGTAATGTATGGTCCATCAACCTGTGATTCTTTAAAGTATGATTCAGGTATTATTGTACTCTTAACTGTGTAATAAAAATGCTTAAAAAATAGAAGCTAGAGATAAAAACCAAAAACAACAACAACACAAACAAACAAACAAACAAACAAACAAACAAAATCACTGTCCTTCTCACTGCCCCGCAGGCAGGGAATACACTCTATTTGCCATGCATGGAAGGATCTGAAAGTTGAAGTCAAAAAGGCTACACCCACACAGGATGCCAAGGGCTAGTAAGAATTGGCATTTGATTCTATTCAGGACCTTTTATCTTTCTTAGGCTATGTAGACTTTCTAAATGGAAATGTGTCCCCTGTTAGAAGTTCGAAAGGAGGGAGAAATGGGGACTTCAAAGTTTAATTGACTCTGGGCCCAGGGGCACCTTGTCCTAATGTATGCATTAAAGTTAAGCAGGAATTAATTAATTAATTGATTGATTGATTGTAAAAGCCACCAGGGTACACTCACCACCCAGCAACATTTCCTGCAGGAGGTTGTCAATTTTGACCATGCCGAACAGTTTGACGAACTGAATTTGCTCGATCATCTGCCAGGTGATGCTCTGAAGGGTTGGCAGCAGCAACAGCAGCTCTCCGAACCTGCCGCGCGAGTCATACTGCCGGTCATTGATGTAGTCCTCCAGGCTGATCTGCACCTGGAACCGCATGTTCTTAATCTTCCCAGGGTCACTCAATCCCTTTGCATCTGATGAGGGAAGAAGCATAGTTACACATAGCACGTCATCAGACTGGAGCCTCTGAGATGGAAAGGGTGGTTTAAGTTTCATGATACTAATTTTGAAAACAAACCTGGGTCAAAAAACACAATGGCCTTCAAGCATGCGTACTCGTTGTCATCTATCTGGATCTCTTGGAAGGGTCTAACCAGCTCATCAAGAACTCTATTGGCCACACGGCTGACTTCAACTTCACAGCTGTTGCGGTGAATAACGTAGTGGTTTCCTGAGAGGAAAAGAAAACTTAGCACCCTTCTCGGCTGGATTGTTTGTCAGACATTGTTTGCCTTTCTATGTAGCAGTGTTCAAAATGGTCTCTTCTGGAAGGGGCTGTGTCAGGTATAATACCTTTTTATAGGACTGAGTTAGGGAGGGTAGGGTGTCAGAACACAGAGAGAATCAATAACAATAATGTACCCCCACATGCATTTTAACAGCCTCAGTCACTGGTGATAACGAAATGTACAGACTCATAACCAGCTAATTATTGACAGGGGAGGATCCATCGATAATGATTAGCCTTCCACTGTGTCAGACCTCTATTAGTTCCTCACTCATTAACGAGCTTAACACAAATCCTACAGAATCCTCCTTGATAACCGTGGATTAAAACCAGCAAACTTTGGTGCTTTGGAAGTAAGAAGCTAGCAGGTGTAGTTTAAATAAGTTTAAGTATGTGGAACAATTAACATGTATGTTGTCATGGATTGTCTCATAGATAGTTCTTTCTTATGTTTTATTTGTGTGGGGGGAGGGTGTGAAGAAGGAATTAGTCTGGGCCTGTGATAGACTCAGCATATGCACAGAAGCCAGAGGACAGCCTCACCTGCTGTCTTGTTTAACGCAGGATACCTTTTCTGTTCCATGCTGGAAGCCAGGCTACTTGGCCTCTGAAAATCCAAGGAAACTCCCTTTTCTGCCTGCCATCTTCTGATGGAAATACTGGGCCTATAGTTGCACTCTATAGCACCTGAGGTTTGAATTTAATTCCTGACAAATGTGTCATAAGAACTTGTCCTACTTCTCTTCCTAGCTTATTCTTTCTTGGTGTACCACCGGGATTTTTTATCAACTTAACTCAAGCTCACATCCTCTGAGAAGGAACCTAAATTGATAAAATACCTCCATAAGAGCTGGCTGTAGGTACATCTGTTAGGCATTTCTTATAATTAGTGATTAATATGTACAGGATCAGCCCACTGTGTGTGGGTCAGGCTATTCCTGGGATAATGGTTCTGGGTTCTATGAGATAACAGCTTGAGCAAGCCATGGGAAATAAGCACTCCTCCATGGCTTTTGCACTGGCCACTGCTTCCAGATTTCTGCCTTGCTGTGTTCCTGTCTTCCTTCAAGACAAAAATTACACCTTTGCCCCTCAAATTGCTCTTGGTCAGTGTTTCATCACAATAGAAATCCTAACTAAGAAACTTAGTTTCTTTAAGTAAAAGTGGCTTTAAAAATTTATTGAACTTAATTCAAGGTAGTTCTGAAACTTGATAGAGCAAGACCACATAATTCCTCCAGAATTTTCTACCTTAGATATTCTCTAGCTATATATATGGTAAATGTTTACCATAATTTCTAAAATCTAGATTACTATTTTCTGATGCTATATGAACAATTATGTTTTTAACTATTCCACTGTAGGTGTTCATTACTGTTTGAATCTTGACTATTTCCTAAAAGTGTATGTATTGATTTATTGAACTACAAACTACACCATCACTAGGAAATAGTGAAGACTTTTAAAACTGGGACCCTGAGGAAAGGGCTTATGTCATTGAAAGTGTGGTCTTTTTTAATTTTAATTTTATTTTATATACATGGGTGTTTGGCATGCATTTATCTCTGTGGATATGTGTGCCTGGTACCCAAAGAAGCTAGAATGAGGTTCCAGATCTCACAGAATTGGAATTACAGATGGTTGTGTGCTACTATATCGTTACTGGGAATCAAACCCTAGTCCTCCGAAAGAAAAGTCAATATTCTTAACCTGAGCTATCTCTACAGCCCAGAAAGTGTGTTCTTGAGGAGAATGTGTAGAGACTAGCCCTTTTCTTTCTCTCTTCTTCTTTCTTCTTGAAATGAGTAATGTTTTCTCCCAAGTACTCCAAGCACACCAAGCATGGTGTTCTGCTGTGTCAACAATGCCAAGTACCTATGAGCTGACATCTCTGAAACTGGGAGCCACATAACGAGACCCTCCCCTTTTTAGTTGATTATTTCAGGTATTTTGCCAAAGGTCTGAAAAGTTAGCACAATAATCTGCAGGGCTAGCTAACTACAAATCAGAGTATTCATAGAATGATAACCAATCTCCCAACTTGCGTATCGGCTTTCTTGATATGTGAGGGGCTAGCATATTGTATTTATGTAAAGTGTACAAATGTGATGCTTGTATAAACACATACATGGAAAAAGGAATGAGAATCACAGCCACACAACTAAGGTATCTATCATTGCATGTAGTTTAATTTGTGTTACACAGTCATGTGAAACATCTGACCTAGCTACAAAGAAAAAAATAACCGATGAAAAATAAGATGCATTGTTTTCCAGAACATATTGGGAAAAGATTTCTAAAGAGGAAAGTATCTGTGGGTTTAGATAGAAAGGCTATGGAAGTGCTTAGTTGAAAGCAAAGGCACATTCTGTGATGGTTGAGAATTCCAAGTCTAGGCTGTCTGACTTTGCACTGGGATGAAAACATTCTCTTCATCTATTACTTCACAATAGAATTATTAGGGAGGTGGGATTTAAAAAGTCAACATTAGGATTAGAAAACAAAATCTGTACTACATTTTAAAATTTCTATGTTTCCCTCCCTGTTATCTCACATCACTCTGGACTTACATTCAATCAAAACAAAGTAAAATAGGGCCAGCGAGGCTGCTCAGTTGGTAAAGATGCTTGCAACTAAGCAGAAGGACCCGTTTCTAGGACACACATAGTTGAAGGAGAGAACTAACTCCAGCAATCTGTTCTGTGACTTCCACAGGCAACACACACACACACACACACACACACACACACACACACACACACACACAGTGTACACAACACATAATATTTTCCTAAGTGAGGAAAAATTATAGCACTATTTCCTAAGAGCTGGATGTTTTGTACATGCTGAATAAATTCTGTATATTAGAAAAGATAATATATGTTCAAGTTCCTCTTTAAAAAAATTCTTACCCAGAAGCAAAATATCTTTGTACATCATGGATCTCTTTGTAGCTCCAAGAAGTAAGTGCTCCCCGGCATGAGCTCTCAATAGGGCCACCTTAAGGAAAGTTTCCAAATTTAATACGTTTTTATAAATCATAACAATTAAAAGAGAGTTCAAGGTGAGTCTGATTAACTCAGTGTTTCTTAAGCCTGATTATCTTCATGTTTTGTTTTGTTCTGACATAAAATATTCATGGACACTTATAATGACTGGACTTCCAGGTTTCTATTGTAGCACATCAGAAGTGTTTTCATTTGGGAATAGCAGAGAAAAGCTGATCTTTTCTTTTTTGAGGCAAGCAGAATGGAGCAGGCTTGGGTTTATACTTCATCATAATGCCCGCTCCCTGAATTCCTGTTTAACCTTGTAGATATACTAGTACATTTGGATTTCAACTGCTTTTATATAAAAAGTGAAATACCAAAATGTACTACTAGGAATTAAATGGTGAAATATATATAAACAAAATTTCCTGCAAATAATAAATTAAATAAACAAAGCAAACCCCAGGCTTCTAGGGGAGAACGGAAAACTGATGGGCTGATTGTGTCTAGATTGGGCGTCTGACTTGCAGGAGTAAACGTTCAACTGAGTTTCATTCTTGCACACAGTTCCATGCTGGGCCTCATCACTTACAAGCAGAAAAATCAAGAGAAGCGTAGCATATCCCCAATGAGTGCTTCTCCTATGTTTTCTGCTCAGTGGTAAATGCTACCAGCATCCAAATTGATTATTTGGATCCAACAGAAGTGTATGTGGAGTGTTCTTTAACTTCTCAGGGATCTGGTGATGGTTATTAAAGTGTAAACCAAATCCACCCATGGCTTTTCTTCTCTGTGGCTTCCAGCCTGTTGCTGGTTTCCTGGACTACTTCAGCATTTGATATGTTTGCTTCTCAATCACTTCCCCAGTCCTGGAGCATCTTTGATTAAGCCTCTCATATGTACATAGCACAGGGCCTTCAAATTGTCCTTAAAATCAAGTCCAAATTCCTCTATTGTGGCCTCGCATGTGAAATGAGGTGAGTAGATATTGCCTCTTTGCCTCCTGCCTGCTCTGTCCCTGCTTTATCTTGCATCAGTCATTGTTCCCCACCTGCCTGACAACCTCTGAGTACAGTGTTCATGTACTCAAGAATTCTTTTCCTTTAATTTTGGCCCCTGCTGGTCTTGCTTTGTGGGATGTCTTTTCTGATTCCCACTGTCAAGTCTTTCCATCACACCCTCATTGAGCTTAGCCGTGCCTTGTCAACATATTCATAATTTGTACATTTTCTTTTTACTGTTCGTCTCTTCCAAATAGACTACAAAGTTTATGATACCAGTGAAGCAATCTGCACTTTTACTGCACAATCCCCTCAGACCCTAACTGAAACCAGTAGTTCACTAATAAATAGTCATCTTATGAATTTATGGATGGAATAAACTGAGCTGGGGTCCAGTTTCAGGAACTGTAAAACAGAGATAACACCTACACCACAAAGCTCCTTAAAGAATTAATTGGAATAACATGATTGAGCATACATTTGTGAGTTTATTCCTCAGTGCCTTACCCATAACCAGCATTCATTAACCACACTATTAGTGTTATGCTACTAATATTAATGAACAGTAAACAAAGACTTTTTAAATAGTTGCCAAGCACTGCTTTCCCAATATTTTACACATTGTCTTTATATATAAGTCAGCAGGTTTTAAAGGCGAATGATAATAAAAATATAAAGCTGATAAATAACACAGCCCTACTTATATTGCTTGGGGTGAGACTGGAAGGTTTTAGCAATTTAGCATTATTCACTGTGGCGTGATCTTCTGAGCCAAGCTATCTTTATGACATGTCAATAACTGTGACTCACTCCAGGAAGGGAGTTACAAAATACTGTAAGGGTGATTTCAGTTTTCATGGAACTTTTTCCTGTCACCAAGTAAAGTACGTTCTTAGAAATATATAACTGCTATATTCCTATAATGATGATTTTTGTTCCCTTCTGGTACATGGATATTTCCCTTTTCCTTAATTTTTACACAGTCACACTTGTTTGTTTCATTTGGCATGGTTTTCTTGTGCCTGTGAGGGCACTCCTCAGAGGATGTGTACATACTGCTTTGAACTCTTAGTGTGGTTAATTCTTTCAATGTGAAAGAACTGGAAATTTTAACAGTATTTTCATTTACAAAAAGGTACACACTCTTTAGAAAGAACAGCTCAAAGTGAGTCAAGTCCAAATTAATCTTTAGATACTAATGAAAACATCCAAGTTTCAAACTATTATTTAAAATTTTTAATATCAATATGCCAGGTTTAAAAATGTGTATCTTAGGAAAAGAAGACTGTATCTTACTTGTTTTTTGAGGTAGATTTCAGATGTGTAATCTACAGATACTTTTGCTACATCTATATTGTAGTACAATAAATGTCAGAATAAAATTCGTAGCATGAAGAAAAAAAACCCTTACATGTTAATTATACAAATGATCTACAAAGACACTAACACATCCTCCTTGGTTTCTGTCAAGGAGTTGCCAGCCATTTCTGAAAAATCTCATTTAATACCTTCAAGAAATTTAAGGCACCACAGCTCACCATTTTCTTCTTCTAATTTGCCAAACATTTGCTCTTGTAATACCCAGAAATTGTCATGACTGTTATTATTTGCTGTTTATCCTTCTTCTTCATGTAAGTGTCTAAACTCCAAAACTGCAGAGGAGTGTCTTAATCAACTCTTAGCCAGTGCATAATTTTGTTAGATCATGACAATAGACAATAGAAGAAACACTTCTGTCTCTTGAAAGAATAAAAAGGTAAAAGAATAATCAGGGAAATCCTTGTGTTTAGTTCCCAAAATAATACAACCACTGTCTAATATATTAAATGCATTATAGATATAAATCACAAAACACAAGAATTTAGCAAATATCAAAACCACTCCCTAAGGGAGACATGGTTTCTTCTAAGTCATACCTGGTCATCCAAAGGCAATTCACAGAAGGCAGGAATGTATTTGGCCCATTCCACCAATACTAAGAGCTGTTGCTTCATGGACTCACAAACGTCACTGATGCTTGCAATTTTCTTAACGTTTATGTCAGTGCTGGCGCTGGGGTTCGGGACTGAGATCTAATGTTAACAAAATATTATATGAGTTTATCATTTAAAACACTAAATGGCCAATAGTTCCTCTATTTCCTACAACAATATAACATAAACAGCCTGGGAGGGAGAATTATTTTTATCATAGTAATTTCATATTCGACATTTTTAATTTCAGAGATAAAATTATTATTGGTTTAAAGCTAATTTGAAAACATGAGTATATAAATATAAACTGAGTACAGATTTTTAATACCGAATCTGTAAATGAGGTTAGGATTTTGGAGGAAGTTTGTAGTTTAAAATGACTCCATAATGAAATGGATAGTAACCACAGGAAATAAACGCTATGCCTGTAATTTTAGTTTAAACTCATATTTTCATTAAGGATCTCCATCTTTAATCTTTGTTGATTTTTATGAAAAAAAGCTAGTGGATAAATTGATGGAAGGTGGAAATATTTAGAGAAGAAATGAAAATATTAAGAAGCCATAAAAATAAAATTAAGAAACAAACCAAGGGCTGGAGAGATGACTCAGCCGTTAAAGGCTAGGCTCACAACCAAATATATAAGAAAAAAAACAAAATTAAGAAATAAACTCAGCAATGGTGAGATGTGTAATACAAGATAATTATGCTAAAGTTGTACATAACTCTTGACTATGAAAATATAAATGATACTTTACAATGTTTTCTACCTAATTAAAACTTTGTAAAGTCAAGTTTAGCCATAGGTTCTTGTGTGTACATGTGGGTGTGCATGTGTGCCTTTGTCATGTGAACCCCAATATTCTATCACAGCACCCCTTTAAGCCATGCTCTAAATGCTTTATTGGACCATCAAGTAATTTCCAAGTAATACTGATGATAATGAGATGTTAACCTCATCACATTACTTCTGTGTTATCAAGAACGAAAGTAGACTCACTGCCTCCTTAGGGCCTGATTAACTGCTTAACTATTTCATAATTTGCCTTGTCATAGACATTTCCAATGAAGGCAATGCTAAAATGAACTGCCTTTAGAAGATTATATTTAGACTTAATGGTTGTATTTTATGTGTAAAATGCATGATTGATCCTTTTAACTTCACACCTGATAATCTTACTCTACAATTTGAAAGTAACGAAATCTACTTCCCCCCCATTTTGTGAGTTCTGTTTCTGTTTTTTTTTTTTTTTCTTTTCTTTTTTTAGGAGCTGGGGACCGAACCAGGGCCTTGCGGTTGCTAGGCAAGCACTCTACCACTGAGCTAAATCCCCAACCCCATGAGTTCTGTTTCTAATGGTCATCAAAGCATGTGTTCCCTAAGGGGATGGTGAGTTGATTTCTTGAATTCAGATGTAAAGTTTAAAGAAAGAAATGCTAATGAAAGTTACCTCAATATTGAAGCAGATGATTTTTACAGAATTAACCAATAAAATGTTACAATAAAAGAGAGCAACATGCTATGTTATATTTTTACTTGACCTCATAAATACAACTTCCAAACAACCTTACACTTAAGAATTTTTCCATTTAAAGATAGGGTCTTGTTAAAAAAATCAGAACCAAAATTTAAAAAAGTCAACTGTTCTCCTACTACTTTCAAAGTGATACTTTTGAGCCTGTTTATATTAACCCTCACAGTGAGCACAGAACAGAACCCAGAAGACAGCACTCTGCATTAGCAGGCACTGGATTCCATTGTACAGTCAATGCTGGGGGTGTAGTGTGTACCTGGCAGGACCTCACTTCGGCTTGTGCCAGAGTATTGATGGAGGGGATGTTGGTGCCCTCGTACGTGCTTCTTCTTGTGCTGATTCTGTCGCGCTCATTTTGCACCGCTAAGAGAGAAAACCACAGTTGTTTATTAGATCTCTAATGCAGGCTAAAGTAGGGAGCTGGAAATAAGGAAAATCAAAGAAGTTCAGATATGGTATTTCAAGATGTAGAAATTGAAACTTTTTTTTAAAGTTCCTTCCTGGGGTTGGGGATTTAGCTCAGTGGTAGAGCGCTTGCCTAGGAAGCGCAAGGCCCTGGGCTCGGTCCCCAGCTCCGAAAAAAAGAACCAAAAAAAAAAAAAGTTCCTTCCTGAACCACTTTGAAATCCTTTCCAAGATAGGAATAGGTAAGCTTGTCCCCAGAGCTCATAAATTATGGTGGCTTGAACTTTGTAATGAGACAAATGCTGGGACTTGGTGGGTCACCCGATTTTAACATGCTGTGTTTTTGAAAAAGATGGTTTTCTATTATCTCACAGTTAATAAAACAAAAGGTAATGAGACTTAAAATACTGGTTGTCTGGTTGGCCAGGTTAAAGATAACAACATAGTCACTGTCAAGAGATGTGAGCCATACATTCTGAAATTCTTATTTTCTTTTAACTACTAAATACTGCCCAATAAAGTAAATTTACTTTAGATAAGATGGTTTTAAGTAAACTTGTGACCTTTTATAAAGCTATGTTTACAGGTATTAGCTTCAGAAATCATTGCGTAATCTGAGATATCTCCTTAGAAAATGGAAGCCTGAATTCCTGCTTTGCAGAAGGATGAAATCATTCCTCACATTATATACAATGTCTGCAAGAGAGAGGTAGATCTACTTCTTTGATTTAGATACGAAAGAATAAGAGATGCACATGTCTAAACAATTATTGAAAACCAAAGTTTTAAAAAATAAGAAACAAGGGAATGTTACCCAAAAATTCACATATATATTCATGTAAAAAAATAAATCAATTGGCTGTCAAACTTAAATTTCAAAAATAAGAACACAAAATGATCTTCCACTAAACAAAGACAAGAACATAAGGACTATAGCCCCTCAATTATCTAGGTTAATACTCTAATTAGGTTTGTTGGAAATATGCTATCAAAATATTAATGTTTTTCTCCAGCAAAGAAAATCCCCAATTTCTATATCAATGTCACAGAGACTCAAATTTAGCAACTCTGTTAAGTTAGCAGAAAACGTGTAAGCATTTGTCTAAAAAAAAAGAAGTTATCTTTAGGGTGAGTCAAATATTTAACATTTAACATTTTATTTTTAAAAAAATCAATCTAGTAGCTTATTTTTGTTTTATTTTTCACTTATGTGGTAATACATAGAAGTGAAAGATATTCTTCTGTTTTTATAAATTTGATTCTTCTTACCAAACTTTATAAAAAACACTGAATATATTTAATATATCATAAGCATTTGCAATTTTCATATAAACCCCTGTTTCTGTTTCTGCTTAATTAATACTGATATTAAGTTATATTATTTATTGAAGTTAGATACAGAGTTAGGCACATCAATTTTTAAACTCAAAAGTTGCTTTCTGATCTATTTAACAAAATCAAACCATCATCTTAATAACAGTAGAAGATGTAATTTTCCTATTTTCAAAGGTTATTTTGTTTCATAAATTGTCAGTCTCAATGGGGAAATGCAGGGTTTTTTTCATTTATAATTTTATAAAGGTAAGGATTGTTTTTCAGGTAGAAAAGACATTGAAAAATTATGTGATTATTCCTATGAACTACCTAATGGATATTTTAGGACATTAGCTAACGATTTTTGAAAGAAGAAATTGCCTCTTTAATGTAGTAAAGTTTACTTTTTGTAATATTCTTTTAAGATTAACAATTCAATAGAAGCTAACAAAATTTCCACATTTTTAAATTATTAAGAGAAAAAAGGCTGTTCGATATATTTTATACATTTGCAGTGCTATGATTTGATTTAGCTCTCTTTTTGTGAGTTAGTAATATATTTGTCAAAAACAGCTCTTTGTATATGACAGACACAGGCACACAGCAAAATATAGGTATGAAGTCTTGCAAATGCTACACCTGTCAAATATTTGGGATATACATCACAGTGGTCTCTTATCATGTCAGACTGAGAAGAGATGACTTAACAGGCAAAAGTAAAACTACTGTACACGGAGTACCATATCTGCACTACTATTATTGAAGAGAATATGGGATTCTCAGGATGGGGGATTATCTTCTCTATCATGGTCACAATTCAGGTCTTAGTATCTGGAACAATGTTTAGGAAACAGTAAGGTCCATTGAATATTTTTCATTAGAGGAATGCATAAAATGTGGATTTTTAGTTGACACTTGTGGAAAGAGTAAAAATACCCAGGTGTTTCTAGAAAGGAAAACTGTGTGTACAGTACGTCCATGTCTTTAATCTGTGCATAGATTTTGCCTATGGAGAGAATGGTGTCAACTTTCAGTGTAGATAAACACTAGTTCCTCAGCCTACTTACTACACAGCCTCGGACTAAATTCTTTAATTAGAAACTCTTTGACAGACTTTTCATTAATATATTGATATATTGTGGGAAATCAGAACTTTTTATGTAGGTTATTATGATTAATGATTATGTTTGCACATTGTTAGCCCTTTGCATCGATAATCATAATCATCATTATTACTATTACCTTCTTTTTTCATTCCTGCTCTAAAACATTTTCTTAATCGACAGTATCTGCATTGATTCCTTTTGTCCTTGTCAACAACACACTGGCGACTGAACCTGTAACAGGAAACACGCATTATCATCATTTTTCAAATAAAGCAGATAAACAAACACTCAGACTTTAAGTAATTACAGTTAAATCAGGCTCAATACAAAGCATGTATAAAAATATACAGCTCAGGATTGGACAGATACATGGTGATACACAGTTCACCTCTACAGTACACATCTACTTTGGAAAAGTGCTTAGCAGTTTTTCTAAAAGTTAAGCATAGAGCTACAGATAGGACACAGCAGTTTCAAGGTATGTATATACCAGAGAGAAATGAAACCATTGGAGTGATGAGCAGGTAAAATCCCACACAATGGAACAATGCTATTCATTAATAAGTTAGAATGAAGCACTGATACACATGCTGAACACCTTTGAAAACCCTTCCAAATAAAGGGGATACCAAAAATCACATAGTGCAGTGTCCAGACAGGCCAATCTATACTAACAGAAAGAAGATTGTTTCCTTACACTGCATTAGAGTCAGGGAAACTGCAAGATGCCCTACTAGAGACTTCTTTACAGAGTAATTAAGGGCTGGTTTTAATTGATGGTAGCGATAGTCACATAGTTTGGAATATGCTAATATGTGAATGCCTAGCTACACATGTTGGTATTTTTCATTTGCTGCAGATGATTATTGAATGAGGAGGATAACATAATGTGATTTGTGACTTATTAATACTTACAGATAAGACCTACTTAGACTCTCAAAGTAAGAAAGAGAACATGTGACCAAAAAAATCACAAGGAGAGTACATTTAATTCACATTAATTGAATAAAGAAGAAAGAAGAAACATACATCATGAAGTTCTTAACATGTTCAAGATCTTGATGTAGTCATAGAATAGATGAATATTGCCTATATTTGCAGCTAAAAGAAATTACAATCTAACAAATACACAGGAACATTGACGGAAGTTATAGAAAGTATCCTATAAATATTATTGACATAGAAGTTTAAGTACTTCAGGCAGGGAAAACCTGCTTCAGCAACATAGGAGTGCTAAAGTCAAATTAGAATTTATCAGTCTAAGAAATAGTTACATTTGAGACCAGTAATCTTGACTTTAAAAACATGGCCTTTCAATTTGCATCCATACAACAATTCTTCTGAAGAAAAGAAAAAGACTACAGGGATTGCTGAATATCAAAACTGTATAGAAGTCTAATAGAGGGCAGCACACGTAGTGTGAAGGCACAAATCCGCACATGCCTCTGCTCCTGGGACATTAGAACGCCATGAAGATTTGTTCTGGTGATGATTCTTCTCTACTGACCCCATAGAATGAAGGTGCAAATCATCACATTCCATTGCCAGAGCTGTCACTTTTTGTGGAGCTGTGCCTTACTTTTAAGAGTGCTCGTGACTTCAAACAATGGCACCTCTATGACACTTTGTTCCTTTGGGTGGTAATGTGAAGGAATCTAAGTGTGTACAGTAGCCATAGAGAAAATGTGTTACATAGTGGAGACAACTCATTTTTAGCTATGGAATGAGCATGCGGACATACACAATACCATCTAAATGCTCTTTACTTTGTCAAATTTTTAAAGTTAATAATTTGCTGCTTTTAAATCAACATCAAACTCCCCTGCAAATATTACAAAATAACACAAGGAGATATTTGTGGAGTTATGTATTAACTCTGATTACACCTTGAAAAGTCAAATGTCAGATTGGGAATGTTCAAACATCCAACTCATTCTTACAGCAGCATCATAAGACTGAAGGTGTAGAGTACTTGCCTAGCATGTGGAAGGCCCTGATTTCTATTGCCAATTCAATCAAATAGTAACAATAACCATTAGTAATAATGTCTATAACTAATAGAACAAAAATAGATTTTTGTTCCTTCTGTTAAAAATCAGTGACATGTGTCAACAGCCCAAGTTCAACCTCAACAGTATATATTCAAGGACTGTCATAGAAATCAATCAGAATAAATACCTAAACTTACACTGAGCTATGACATTGAACAGGTACTATAGAAAAGACTAGTAGAAATATATGGAGTTATGAATTAATTAAGATCTAGACAAAACCTTGTTGGTAATATAAAATTTAACCCGAGAATTGCTTTCAAATGAAAATTAAATTTCACCATTTGATACCCATAAGATACAAAGTCATCTGTACTTTTAAATTTTTGTTGCTAAACACCCAGGATGTGTGGACCTTGAAGAGAAATTTTGAAAAAAATCTGGCACACCTTAAAAAGCCATTTTAACAATTTAAAACACTGTTTAGTGGCATGTGAACATGGGATAAAGCAATAAAGAGACACAAGGAAAAGATTAACACCAATTTCTAGATGGTAGTTTCGCCTGGGCCACTGAGGACAAGTGGCCAGGGAGGTGTCCACTGGAGTGTTCAACTATATTGCTCTAAACTGGGTGGTAGGTATGTGAATTCCTTTATGCACCTATACAAGTCTCAGATTGTTTAAAGATGGCACTGCCACTGAGAATGTTGAACTGTATACACAACCATAAACTATTTTGAAGCTTGTCAAATTGGTTCGGGGTTATAGAACTACGAGAGCTCTTACTTGACCTTCCTCACATCACCTATGTCATCTTTAGACCCTAATAAATAAAACTTTGCTGAAACAAATTACCTGCAGGAATAAACGTGACTCTTCCGAATGCTACGCCTGAAAAAGCCTTTGCAGCCATCACAGCTGGATGCCCCATAGTGCTTTCCTGTTGCTCTGTCACCACAGATGGCACATAGACAGTTGACACCACTGTCTGTGGTATTCATACTTGTTGTCTCTGGGGCAGAACTGTCTGTTGAAAAAAGATGAGAGAAGTTAGTACAATGTCTACTGTTTGTTTCTACATCAGGCTTTGCTTAACTTCTGCTTTCCTTTCAAGTGCTGAGAGCATCCTCCTCAGCTTCTGTCTCACATTTCTCATCATTTAGCTTCAGATTATGATTTGTCTTAATTCTGTAACTACCACCTTTCTTAAGGGAAGCTTATGCAATCACATGACAGAAAATATCAACTCAATGATAAAATAAATCTTCACATTTTATTACATTTTATTTCTTCCATGATAATACCATAGAATACAGGTTTAACACATAAAACCCTATGTTAGAACTTCATTTTAGTTGAACAGAGAACTTGGAATTTCTTTTCCCAGTTGATTATTTGCCTCTTTTCGGCCTCTGCATGTAAGCCAGTGGTTCCACACCAGAGATAAAGTTTTAGGTGTCTTTCATGAGTTCTTTATATTACCATTTACATTTAATGTTTTGCACATCCTAAGGTAAGTATCCCCCTTCTCACCTTCAGCAAAGGTGAAAGGTTTTACCTAACACCATCATCCTTTCCAAGGCTTTTAGAGAATGTTCTAATTTTCATATTGTCATCTGAACTCCTTTTTGTATATTTTCTACTGGACAGCTGCTTCATGTGACCTTTGCCTGTCCAGTACACTGGGACATTTCATTAGAAAGCATAAAGCCAGTTATTTCACCATTATTGATAATGTACCTCCTCACACCGAAGTGTTCTGCCCTGGCACATTCCTCCACTCTCAGCTCACTGCCTTCTATCTTCCACTCTGTTCACTGTTCTACACCCTGGCGCCTCTCTGTGTTCTTTCACATATATGATTTCATCAACTGTACTTTTCAAAGTTTCTGAGACATTTCCCTGCCCTTATTTAAGCTGACTTTGAGGTTTCTGAACACTTCTCATGTTTTGTATGAATCTGCTTTGAGATTTCAAAGACCATCATCTCTCATCTGTCCTTCAAGCAAAGCCTAAAGTTGTACAAACTACCATTATTTTAAAAATGCATTTAAACATGCATTATTATTGCCTAGAATTGTACTACAAATGGACTGGATCACAAATACATCTTTATATGGAAAATTTCAGCATCATAATATCAGGGAACTCATCTGTTTCTCTCATCCTTCTGTTTCTCACTACTGAGAACTGCTCAGCTACAGTGGAATATCTAATACTGTTTCAAAAGCAATATATATATATATATATATATATATATATAATATGTGTGTGTGCCCATAGGACTATATGTAGTTCCATGAGAATACATATAATCATTTCTATATAAGTATTTCTTTAATGAGTTCACATTGTTGCAAGTATTCTATGAATCTCAACATACCCAAAGACATTAAATACATAAGGAAATATATTAAAATGAACCTGGTTGCTTGTGGCCATCAATGAATGACAAAGAACTGCTGGGAGAGAGAAAAACAATTTTCTGCAATGGAGATGGACTATACCAATCACTTCTGGGAAGGACTCATATTCAGGAGGAGTTGATCAATATAACAAACACACATTCTTGTGTTATTCACTCGGTTACAGGTTGATGAAGGGGTTTTTCTTCTTTCTGGGTCTTGTTTTATTTTGATTTCTTGGTTGTGAGGATATTTGTTGTTCTATTGGGTTTTTGTTTATGTTTTGTCTTTGGGAAGGACTTTAAAGGAGGATGGAGCAGGAGGAGGAGAGGAAGTTGAAGGGCTGGTGGAGGAGAAGAACGTCATCAATATATTTGAATTGAAAATGATTTTAAGTAATAAATGTTTAAGTGTCTGGAATCAACTGTTCTTTGTTGGATAACATTAAAATATTACGGACAAAGTTAAGTCTGGCTTTATGTTTGATGCCATATTTACATGCTGCTGACAATATTGTTACAGGCAAACAAATGAGACACTACTGTAGTAGTACACTCTGAAAGATTCAATACATTTATATGGTACATCTGTACTTTACACTTATGATTCTGTGGTCTCTTATTAAAATTCTTATGTTATTGAAATAAATACTGAGTAGCTTTTATCAAATCTGTGTCCTCCTAAGTATTACACTATAGTTTTCACTCTGTACTTATGTTAAATTAGAGAATTTTCTAAATTAGAGCTTTTCAGTTTCTACAATTTCCCACTATTAAGCTATTGCTTATTGAAAATATAAAGTTCACAGTTTCAGAAGATTATTAAGCTAATCATAAGATGATTTTTTCAGTTATGAACTATACAAACATATGGTCACACAGACACTTACACACATGTATACACTTTCCCCATAGCATACACAACTGTAAGTTTTAACAGCTACAACCTGTCTTGAGTAAGCTTTCTACTTAGAAAAAGACATCTACATTCTGAATAGATGGTATCCTGTATTACATAAAGACTCAACCCTGAAATAATCTGTCTTCTTAAAAGTTAAATTATTACAGTAGACACATTCCCCAAGCTCTGGGAGCTAAACATTAGCTCATCAACCTGGGGTTTTATTCCTAAACCTTTATTTCTTTTTATATATGTGTCCAGTGAAGAGACTACACAATCACCTCAGGTGGAGTTTGTCTTCCACAGCAATGGAGTACTGAAATGATGAGATAAAGAGTGGATCCAGTAAACCTCCCTAGTATCCTGTATAACTTTGTCCATAGGCTACTTAACATACTGTACAGACAAATCTATTTTCAAGGACAATATGTCAAAAATTACTATCATTTCAATGTACAGCAAATTAAATAGCCCCTGAAACTATGCTTTGTAACCCACTAGCCTATAGAATCCTAAGGTAACTTTATAACACAAATATAAGCTATTCTACCTCTAACATCAAACAACTTAGGTAACACAAAATTTAAATTCAGGTTCAGATTTGTGGCCTTAGACACAAATCTTGAATTCTCCAGCAACCAAGCTAATCCAACCCATCAGAGAGCTCCATATCATTTTCCTGTGCTTATTTCTCTTAACATATAATTATATGAGAACTCACCATTGGGATTATACAAAATCTGCATAGTGTCAAATTCCAAGGTTGAGTAAGTTGGGTCCAAAACTTCACTGTAGTTTCCCATGGCCATTTCCAGTATCGGCTCCGAAACCCTCATCATCAGTTCAGAAACACACATACGAATGGATCCACACACTCAGAGTGTGCTAGCAGTTATGCTTTCAAGCTGTGATTACTAACCAGAGCTAACTGTCACTGGGTGATTTCAGTGCTTCTGTGGGAGGGGCTGTCAAACTGTAACTCCTTCAGCAGGCCAGGTCCTGCTCATTTTTCTTTTATGGCACATGAGAGCAATTCCTTGTGATAATCTTGGAATGCTTCATGGAACTGCCATTATCAGAAACACTTAGAAGACTAGCATGATCTTCTAAATTGATTTCCAGTACACAATAAATGACGTCATTTAAAGAGCGGTTAAACACAGAGAGGAGTCCCTGTCAAGATTTAACCTGAAATTGTTGTGGATGGTAGCCCACATGAGAAGCTTCAAAGCAAGTCCCAAAGAGTTTCAAAAGTCAAACTTATATTACTCTTAAAATTAGGAAAGTTAAAACTGTAACCTGCCAACACACCGAACACGTAACAGTGGCAGCTTTCCTGTATATGTACAATAAAATTGACTTTGTTTATTTTGGAGTAGAGCAGATTTGTAGTTTGTGAGATTGAGATTTATGACATGTTCTAGCAATGAACAGGCAGAGTCGTAATATAACCTGCATAATATTCTTCCAAATTATCAATTTATCATTCATGTTACTCCACAATTGCAAATTTCAGGGGGAGGGGGCAGCAACATGGATAGAATGCTTCAACTTGGTGAGTACTAAGAGTTCGTTTTAATTTTATCTACTTACATCCTAGGTGTTAGCCAAGTAAAGCTATCCCCAATGCATGGCTTTATACATTCTCTTCCACCTCAACATATAGGATGCATATTTTTTATTTGTTGTTGTGAAGAAACATTCTGAGTTCAGGAAATATTTAAAAGTTAGTATTCAATATCAACATTTTACTTCTGAAAACATGTTTATTGATTTTTGTTTCTAAAAAAGAATGCTTTATCTACCTTTTGATGTTTTTAGTTCAAAAGTTTATATTCTACAGGTGTTAAAGATTACAGTAAATCTTGTAAATAAATTTCCTACTCATGTGACTATTGTACCTTTGAATGCATTTCCTCACAGAAATATAGTATGCTAAAATAAACTCAAAACATGTGACATTCTGTGAAGAAAATATGTCATATTAATCAAAAATACCAAATTAGACAGAGTATTGGGATAGTCTCTTTGCCTCATAATCAGTATATTTCAAATTTTCAATTAATAATTACTTTATAATTAAGAACTTTTAAGTGAATGTTAGATACCATAATTCCATTTTTGGAGAAGTGGCAGCAAATGAATACTGTGCTTTTTACTTGTATGAAGTGCTTTTCTTCTTTGATATGAAGGACTCTGTTCCCATGTGATTCAAAGGCTGTGCATGAAGCCCTCTACTTTCCTCATCTCCATGCTAACTAACCAACATGGAGGACTATCAGCACAATCTTTTTATACAATACTGCCAATAGTAAAATAACACAAATATAGCTCAGTAGAGTAATCCCATAATTTTATTATTGTTCTGCACTATCCTGTTCCCATCCTAAAGGCGAATGTAACAAGCAGACCAGAGTGTTCCTCTTCAGGGTGCTAGTGTCTGAGCACAAGTCAAGGAGATTTTTACATTAGTTAGGCTGGATTCCAAGAGAATGTGTTTCACACCCAAGGAAGGGTAAATTGTACTCTGCATCTCACATAGTATGTAAGAGCTATAGCAGATCCAAAAGGGCAGGCAAATCCCCTAAGGTGCAGTGTGCCTTCCTAAAAATGTCAGAGATGGATGGGCAGCCTTAAAGAATACAGCTAACCTCCAGTTACAAAAGGAAGTGTCCTCCAGTCTTTTCCCTTAGCTTACAAGGTACAGTAAAATCCTTCCCTTTTAAATTCATGAACAGACAATTTCATGAACTAATTAAACAAATAACTAGAATTCAAAAAGGATGTGAATGTGCTCTTGTTTTTCAACTTACTCAAGTAGACACGCTAATGTTTGATTTTAGAAAGAAGACTCATTCTGAGAGGTACTTCACGTCTAAGGATGCTACATTTTTTATAAATCCCATATGCTCTCCTCAATTTTCAGTACTCCTATAAATAGGGATAAAAGTAAAAGCTACCTATGAAGTAATTTGAATATGGATGCCTCTAGAGTTTTACAGTTTTTAAAAAATATTTCTTATATTTAATTCAACTTACTTTTACTCAATTCCATAGCATTTCTCTTGGTTTAAAGGGAAAGAGTGAAAACACTAAACTCATCTTGCACTAGATTATAGAAAGTTTACTGTGATGTTAAATATAAAAGTTGCTGTAATATATTGTGAAATGAAATGACAAGAAGAAGTGGGAGAAAATGCTAGATATCAAATACAACCAAATCTCCATAGGTGTGTGAAACTGTGAGATGAAACCACACTAGATGATAAATATTATGTCCCCTAATGGAAAATAAATGTCTGCGTTAATCACAGGAGTCAGCTAAATCAAAGTATTTATTTGTATTGGTTTTAAATTGAGATTCTCTCTAACTATAAAGTAGTTTATAAGAATGGGCCTTGGTATCTATTTCTAAAGTGCATGTGATCTGATTCAGAATAATTTTCTCTCTTTAAGGAAAATAATAGAAACATAAGAGTTGACAAGAAGCCTGGAAGAGGGATACACAGAGTGGCATGGAAGAATCGAAAGGAATAAAAGGCACAGAAAGTTATTAATTTGGAACTGAAGTTTATGAATCATAACCAAAAGAAGTATTACACTCTGGCTTGTATTTTCAAATCAACATGGATTATGGATTATAGATAAAGGAGACGCCCATGGGTGGGGGGAAAGGAAAGATGAAAGAGAAAGATTTTTAGTTATTGCATTGCGCTGTTGATTATGTATCAATGAAAAGTATGTAATACTCTCTGGTTTTACTTTTATTTTCCATTCAAAAGTGAGTACACATAACTCAGAAAATATACTAAAGGCACTAGTCAGCAAAATAAAGTTATAAGATAAAGTTTCCATAGACTTAGTTGGAAGGTGAAATTTTCACTTACAAATTCCATTTGTTGTTAGGAAAGGAAGGAGGAAATCATCAAGCCTATGTTAGATTTTTTTTAAAGTCTTAAATTAAAAGAAAAACATCATGATTGTTGAGGAGTTGAGACCAAAACTAGTGAACTCTCCATTCAGCTAAGTGGATGAACACAGCTGCTTATTTAGCTCCAGAGGTTTGAAAATCACTTGCACACTGAAATCATGATGAATACATGAGCCCTAAGAATAAGTAACATACATTCTGTAAACTAGAAATATATGAACTTTATCTGCAACCAAAAAAAAGGAAACAAATGATACTGTATCTGAGCCCTCCCCACTCTTTCTCTGTCTTTGAGGATTGGTCTCACTGTCACCCTGGCTGGCTTGGAGCTCACTAAGTCAATATGATGACCTCAATCTCACAGAAATCCTTTTGACTCTTCTTCTGAATGCTATGTTCACAAGTGTTCACCACCACGCATCTGAAAATACCTCTTAATGGAGCCTACTCATCACTATCTGTTTGGAGGCCAGGAAATATATAGGAGAACATAGTGTTTGGATAGCTCCAACACGTACTCTGAGACCTGGGCAACTAGTCACTCTAAAAGGAAAGATGACTATAGCCAAAATATCAGTGGAATTAGTGTGATGAGGGTTTTTAGAAATGGTTTTCCCAAAGCAATGATTCTATGAATTTTCTTAAGAAAATACATCATTTAATTTTCTTTAAAGAAACATAGTGAGTAGTGTAGAGCTAAATGAAGAAAACTTAGTTCACCGTAACTCTCAAGATAATAGCACAAACATTTCTATCTTATCTATAGGACTATTAAACTTGTAAAATGTCCTGTGCTTTATATTTGATTTAATCATTCCTTCCTAGAGTGATTTAAAATAGAAAACAGGCTAATAAAAATCTAGCATAATTTCATTAGAACATTTTCATGGAAGAAATTTTAATGCTAATATCTGCATAAAAACATTTTCTTTTCAAGTATGGTTAGTGAAATTTATTCTCCAAATTTACTCCCAAAATAGTTTTCATTATTTCCATATTCTATTTTACCAGTTTGAAAAGTAAACAAATACAATCAGTAAATATGAGGTGAAGGGGAGTGCCAACCCACACAGACACAGAGAGAGTCACTGTCACTGTATACTGAAAATCACCATATAAAGTTCTATTCAACACAACAAACTATTACTTAAAAGCAAAAAAAAAATTCAACTTCTCATAGGAAACTCAATAAAGTCATTATACTTCCTGGCTATTAATTCACAAACAATTATCATTCCTTTTTTGAGATGAAAAGCTTGTCTCTACTTCTTAGTCTGATGAAAAAAGGGAAATTACAAAAAAAATAAGACAATCAAAAATGGAAATGTTTATTTCCACAGCAAATTGCTGTCTCTGATACACAAATAAATTAGACACTAGCTATAATGATGTGCTTAATTCTCAAAAAGATTTTTTCATAAAGTCCAGATTTTATATGAGTTTTCAGATGGCAATCCCTGCATAGCATTGATGATTTTTAAAAGCAAATTAAACTTATAACTGTATAAATATATTTTAAATTTTTCTTTGAAAATTATAATTATTTCTCAGTCATTTCTTAACTAATTTTTGTAGACCACAAACTTTAATCTCAGGAACCAACATAAACCTTTTGGTTTTACATTTAATTCATAGTTTTTCTTTGGCCAAAGGGAACAATTCAACACTTCTAGAAAATGTTATTTGATAGTAGTGTTTAGAAAAACAGACTGGGGACACACAGGTGTTTTATGAAACAACAGAGTAGACTGAAGAGATGACCTTATTCTCTGTAACAGTGGTGATGTGACTTAGCTACTTTATTTTACGAGATATTTTACTTGTTTGCTTAAGGTATGGATCTCCTTTTGCAACCCAAGCTAGCTTTAAATTCTTGATACCTCTGATTTGCACTCCTAAAGGTATATGCCTTCTACTTACCAATAACCATAAAATTTGTAACACCACATACAAGTTCAAGTGAAACTCAAGACTAAGAAATACTGAATCCATATCGTGATTAAATCAGGTACGACCATTCAGGATTGCACACTGAAACCCAGCTGGAACTAAGAAATCCATTGAGAAAAAGCTTTGGGTGGTATACAAAATCTATATATATATTAAACTTGCTTTCAAGGCCAGCTACCTTGTGATTCAAAATAGACTCTCCTTTTTCAACGATAAGAAGATAAATAGCACTAAATAATTAACTGGAATACAGATTATGCTGGCAGGGAAGATAAAGTAAGCTGGGTAGAAGGCACAGGCTGGTGTAGACAGGGAGTGCTTTGGCACAAGTTTTTTTCTTTTTACAATGAGTATTATCGCTGTTGCCACTGCAACCTCAGCAAAGCTACTCACACTGATTGAGATTACAGTGGCACACCAAGACCTAACCTGCTTCAACAGACAAATAGAAGGAAAGGAAGTGATCAGTTTGTCCCAGCACTTGTTCCCAATGTCTTCCAACGAAATAGGTGTAAGAAAAATTAGCAGCAGTTTCACAACACTGAGTGTGTGAATATTTTAAATGATTGTGCTGTAATATGCATCAACTTTTGCATCTGGAAGTTGAATAATAAATAAGTTACAATTTCTCCCTTAAAGTACAGATATAGATTGTCTATATTGTCATACAGTGAAGAATATCTCAGTATTCCTTGATGAAACTTGAAGTGCTAAAAGAAAACAACACTCTAATATGACATTTGAATTGGATAAAACTAACCAATATCTGCCTCTGCGTTTAATAAAGGCAACTATAGGCATTACTCACAGTGAAATGTTGGTATTTCAGCTCATTTCTTAGAGTTTGAGATGTTTTGAGTAAATACACAAAGCATAATTGCAATGATTTTAAGAAGAAACATATTAACCTAATGTGTACTATCTTAGGTGAGATGGTGACTTCGGGGATCATTCTTTAAGTATTTGAAACTTTAGTGCCTAACATACATATAAGTCTAGCAGGTTATATTATGCTAGTTGCTAGAATCATCAAGAGAACTGTAAAGGTCCCAAAAGATAAAAGGTACATCAGACAATTATGCAGTGGAGAAAGAGAAATAGCTTGACACTTAAGAGTGTAGTGCATAACTACTCCTACAGAAAACTAACACCCATAGTGACGTGGCTCATGGCACTTTGTTAAGTCCATTTTCAAAGGTCTAACAGTTTCTTCTGGACTCCACAGGCACCTGACACATAATACATACATGCACACACACACATACAAATACACACACACTCATGAACACACATGTACAAACATGCACATATACACACAAACTCTCTCACACATAAAGAGACATTCTCATACATGAATTCATACACATGTATGCACAATTATAAACACAACAAAGCTTAATATATTTAATGAGGAGATGGTACTGATCATAAGAAAAACTTTTGTGATATATTAAGGGTCTTGAAAATGACTGTTTTCTGAGTCTGATTAAGGGAAACACATTGTATACTCTAGTTATTGAGGCTTTGAACTTTTAAAGTCCAAATGTGAGTAAAAGATCTATACAAATAATAAATTTGATAGTTCATGAGTTGAACATTTTTCAATCACTACATATTTCTATATAAAATATGCAAAATATCTTACTTCAAAGACCTATCAAACAAGTGATCATCGACATAATGCTGCTTATCATCACCACCATCATCAACATAAAATATAGACAGATAATGAGAGATGATAGGTAGATACATAGACAGAGAGAGAGAGAGAAGGAGAGAGAGAGAGAGAGAAAGAGAGAGGGGGGCAGGTAATTGATATTCCATAGCATCCAAGAATATGGATTCAAAATATTAACTAGCTTCCAGGTTCTATTTGGACCTGTAACTAAGGCTGTCTCACATCCCTCTTTACCAAAATCCTTCCTGGAGAGAACTGGTCTCCCAGGACTTCTCTTACTCCTAAGCCTACAGGTGAGACTCCACTTTCACTCCAATAATTGTCCAAAGAGAAAATCACCAAGAGCACACACACATAAGAGCAGCTAGGGACAGGATCCATCAGGTCTCCATCTGCACCCAGAGCACAGCCTTCCATACCCAAATCATGCTCGGAGAGAGCTGGTCTCCCAGGAGTGCTCTCACGCCTAAATCACAGACTCTCAGGCCCACAGGAGGGACAAGTTCCAGTCAGAGACAGTAGGACCAATGTAACATAGAGGAACATGTGTCCTTGTTATATGTTGGAGCATCTTTTGGGTATATGCCCAGGAATGGTATAGCTGTGTCCTCAGGTAGCACTATGTCTAATTTTCTATGGAACCTCCAGACTGATTTCCAGAGTGATTGTGTGCCAGTTTGCTATCCCACCAACAATGTAAGAATTTTCCTCTTTCTCTACATCCTCACTAGAATCTATTGCCACCTGAGTTTTTATCTCAGCCATTTTTGACTTGTGTGATGTGGACTCTCAGGGTTGTTTTGATTTGCATTTCTCTGATGACTAAGGATGTAAATGCAAAAAAAATGTGCAATAAAAAAGAATAAGAAATATTAACTTATCTACTACCCATGTAGACTTCTGAAGTAGAGCTGATTTAGTGATAAATAGGTACACAGGGGTGGTAGACCCAGCACAATTTTAAATGGAAACTGAAAACTTCCTTAATCTTAATATGTACCTATAACTTGTTAGTGCACACAAATGTTAAAAAATTTCTGGTACATAATCATACTTCTGGTTGCCTCATTCACTTATACTGTTGGAATGACAATCAGAAGTAACATTTTGGAATTTATGTAGTGTAAGAAAACAAGCATTAAAATGGAAAATGCCTACATAATATTACAAAGTTTCCTGAGGACCAGCAGGGCGGCTCAGAAAAATGATGTCTACAACCAAGTATGATGGCCTAAATTTGATCCTTGGGACCAGAGATGTGAGAATTAAGTCCCATGACTTGTGCTCTGACCCACAAATATTCTAACCCATGCACAAACACACATGCACATACACAAACACACATGCAGGTACACATGTATACACAATTAAAGCATATCTAAAAGTTTTCTTTCAGATTTCTGAAATTCATAAGTAAAAATCATTAAGGCTGTTCTTATAAGCCTAAGAATACCATAAGAGTTCATAAACTCATAAGGACAAAGACTGGTGGACCACATTTTTTTTTACATTTTAGTATTTGCAATAGGTGAAGAAGTACTTGCTAGAAATTTTAGGGAATTATATATAAATAGTCTTTAGAAAATAATAAGAAGTAAACCCAATCTTAAAATTAAATTTATGAATAATTAGCTTCATGAAAATTATAATTCTTAAATAGTTGTGATAGAATATCCTAACTATCAAGCCAGGTATTTGTAGGTCCGGTTTAATTAACTTCTGATAATGTGCAAGGATTTTAGATGATATATCATTAAACAAATCTTTAAAGAATAAAAACTTTCAAAGAGCTGTAAACAGTAAATTACAGACAACCAAGGATAACCTACTTGAAGAGTGAACATAATATAAAACCATCTATGGTGGTGAGCTTTGACTATCAGTTAGAAATAACCTAGCATAAGCTGTTAGTATAATCTCAGTATAGTACTATTCTCTCTCTCTCTCTCTCTCTCTCTCTCTCTCTCTCTCTCTCTCTCTCTCTCTCTCTCTCTCTCCCTCCCTCCCTCCCTCCCTCCCTCCCTCCCCCCCTCTGGTTTCTTAAACAAAATACCTAATTTCTGTGAGAAATTTCTTCTCATTCTAGCATTTAGGAACACCATTTTCTAGGGTGAAGTAGCTTTTTTGAAGTGCATAAGTGTTTGAATGTACTCATTTTTGATTGGATACTTAATTTATTTTCATTTCAAATGTTTTTCCCCATTCTGTTTTCCCCTGCTGACTCTATGAAGGTGCTCCCCAACTTACCCACCCATTTTCTCAATGCCCAAGCATCCCCTAGTGCTGGGGCATCAAACTTTGACAAAACCAAGGGCTTCCTCTCCCATTGATTCAAGATAAGTCAATCTTTTCCTACATATACAGCTCGAGCCAAGGGTCCCTCCATATGTATTCTTTGGTTGGTACTTTAGTCCTCAGAAACTCTGGAGATCCTGGTTATTTCATATTGTTGTTCTTCTTATAGAGTTGCAAAGTCCTTCCACTCCTTCAGTCCTTCCCCTAACTCCTCCATTGGGGTCCCAATGCTAAGTCTGATGGTTGGCCTTGATCATCCACATCTATGTTGATCAGGTGCTGGCAAAGCCTCTCAGAGGACAGCTATTCAAGCTCTTCACAGGAAGTAATTCTTGGTATCAGCAACAGTGTCTGGGTTTGGTGTCTTCACATGGGATGGATCCCTAGATAAGGGTGTCTCTGGATGGCCTTTCCTTCTGTCTCTGCTTCAGTCCTTGTCCCTGCATTTTCAGGAACAATTCTGGTTTAAAAATTTTGAGATGAGTGGGTGGCCCCATCACTCAACTTGGGGCCATGCCCATTTACTGGATATGGTCTCTACAGGTTCTAGCTCCCCTTTGATGAAATACCTTTTGGGTATTTCGGATAATGTCATTCCTTAGGACCTCTGGCATCTGGGACTTTCTAGTGGCTACCCATAGTTCCCCATCCCCCACTGCTACACACCTTCATTCAATTTCCAGACCCTCTACCTCCTGTGATTATTTTGTTCCCATTGTGTAAATGTACCACATTTTCTGTATCCATTCTTCTATTGAGGGACATCTGGGATGTTTCAAGCTTCTGGCTATTATAAATAAGGCTGCTATGATCATAATGGAGTATGTGTTCTTGCAATATGTTGGAGCATCTTTTGGGTATATGCCCAGGAGTGGTATATCTGGGTTTTTAGGTAGAACTATTTCTAACTTTCTGTGAAAACACCAAACTTATTTCCCGGGTGGTTTTATAACTTTTCAAGCCCACCAGCAATGCAGGAGTTTTCTTCTTTCTTCATATCTTTGCCAGCATCTGCTGTCTTCTGAGTGTTTGATTTTAGCCATTCTGACTGGTGTGAGGTAGAATCTCAGGGTTGTTTTGATTTGCATTTTTCTGATGACTAAGAATGTTGAACATTTCTTTAGGTCTTTCTTGTCCATTTGAGATTCCTCAGTTGAGAATTCTTTGTGAAGATCCATTTTTTAAGGTCCAATTCATTTTTTAAAAGGGTTATTTCGTTCTTTGGAGTCTTAACTTCTTGAGTTCTTTGTGTATACCTTGGATATTAGCCCTCTACCAGATGTATAGTTGGTAAAGATCTGTTCCCAGTCTATAGTAGGTTACCGTTTTGTTTTATTGACAGTGTCTTTTACCTTATAGAAGTTTTTCAATTTTCATGATATCCCGTTTGTCAATAGTAGATCTTATAGCCTGAACTATTAGATCAGGATATTTTTCCCTATGCTGATGTATTTGAGGCTCTTTCCCACCTTGTCTTCTATTAGATCCAGTGTATCTGGTTTTATGTGGAAATCCTTGATCCACTTGGATTTGAGCTTTGTACAAGAGGATAAGAATGGATCAATTCACATTCTTCTACACGTTAACCAACAATTAAACTAGTACCATTTGTTGAACCTGCTGTCTTTTTTCCACTGGATGGTTATAGGTTGATGTCATTATGCAGGTGAGGGCCAGAACAAGTTATATCAAGGCCATGATTTGACAGTAAAAGAATACAGTGGGAACAAAGTTTTTATAGAGAAAGAGAGAAGAAGAAGGAGGGAGAATCAAGATGGATACTGAGAAGGGTGACCCAGATCAGGATATCCCAGGAGGGTGGTCCTGAATGGCCAAGGTAGCTGGCTTGGATTTCTGTTGGCAAATTTATCTTATCCAGGTGGGCGGTTTACATCCTTATCAGTTGGTTGTAAGTTTATTTTGTGTGTGTTTATATTATAGATTATAAATTTAACATATTAATCTAATTGTTAAACTACAAGTTTTCAGAGCTTTGATTTACTAGGTTACAGGGGATGTGAACAAAGTTCTCAGTAAACAGAGAGACAACCTGTCTCAGTTCTGGAAACTGGGCTAGATTATAGAATGCCTGGGCCTAGCATGATATGATGCCATGCTAGAATGGCCCACAGAATGCTATGTGTGTGTCAGGCCTTGTAACAATCTGCCAAGGGGACAATGAATGAAAGCAGTTGACAGAGAAACAGCTAGAGCAAGCAGCTCCCACAGATCTGTGTAGAATGAGAACATGCGGAAACTGGCAGCCACTGATTGTTTTTTTAAATTTTTACCTCAACAGATGGTTTAGGCTTCTCTGTCAAAGATCGGGTGATCCTAGGTGTGTGGTCTTCAATTCTATTCCATTGATCTACCTTCATGTCTCTATACTAATACCATGCAGTTTTTATCACTATTGTTCTGTAATACTGCTTGAGGTCTGGGATGAATGCACTCATCTCTCTCTGCTCTTGAATTTGGGTGTAATAAAGGAAACTGTTTGAAGTTTGTGTCTTGACCTCTCCACAGATGATGTTCTGTAACCTTGAACTGTAAGCTGACTAACCCTATTCTCCCACTTATTTGCTTCTGTCAGGGTGTTTTTCTATGACTACTAGGTGTTTTATAGGACCTGGTCTACAAATAGACCAGGAGGTTAAAAAGAGAAACTAAATCACTTATTATACATTCAGAGAATTGTTTTAGTATCTTGAATCTCCTGAGTAAATAAAAGTTGGTTTCACATATCACATCGTGTTTAAAAATAAATCCCAGGGGTTGAGGATTTAGCTCAGTGGTAGAGCACTTGTCTAGCAAGCGCAAGGCTCTGGGTTTGGTCCCCAGCTCTGAAAAATAAAATAAAATAAAATAAAATAAAATAAAATAAAATAAAATAAAATAAAATAAATCCCAGATAATGTTTAAAGAACAGCAACTATCAATGACGTTGTAGCTTAGATATCAGGATTTAGAAAACTGAAACAGGAGGTTCAATGCTAGCTGAAGGCCAATCTTGGTTATAAAATCTTACCCTGTGTCAAAAACAATAACTGAACATGCTAACAAAATCATTGCAGAAAACTGATTAAAAAGTACCTTGTTTTTATTGTAATAAGTAAATTATATCTTAGATGAAAATAACATAAAATATCTAAAATATTTCCCACTAATTGGGTATGCTGCCGTCAGCTGTAATCCCTGTGACTTAACAGAATAGCAAAAATAGCAAATTCATTGTCAATCTCAGTTATATAGAATGTAGAATGTAAATCTAGGATACTTACTAAAGCTCTCTTTATTTTATGTGGTTTGCCTGTATGTATGTTCATGCTAGGCATGCATGTCTGGTATCCAACTAGGCAAGAAGAAGGTATCAGGACCTCTGAAACTGAAGTTAATATTGTGAGCCTCCACATGGATACAAAGGATAGGATGTGTCCTCTGCAAAAGTAGTAAGTAAAATTAATATCTGAGCCATCTCTCCAGCCTTAAAATTTATACATTTGTTAATTACTTAAAATACACCTTTTACCCTTTTTATTTCTTCTTTGTGGAACTTGGAGAGAACTTCCAATCTGGACTTGATAATTTACCATTGTGGGAGAAAGATGCCTTCTCTGACTACTTTTTTTTATGAGACTCCTGCCTTTTACTCTCCTTCCCATTCTTGTGCAAGATGTCTCAAGCACTTCTAATCTAAAGGATAAATGAATCAGAAGCTGAAAACATACAAGAAAGCAGAAGGCATGTCTTTGGGGCTTCAATAATACTGGCTAAATTTTCAGTCATATTTGACGCTGTAATTCATGTTTTTCACCATAATCTGGATCTCCATAGAGAACACACTCTCAGTTAACTCTACTTGGAATTTTCAACTCAAAACTGCAAAAAATATTTTTAAATTAAATAGTTCTTTTTAATTGTAATTCTGATGGTGATCAGCAGTCAACACAGAAAGTCCTTGTCAAACATTTGTTTCTATCTTGACTGCTAGGCTTGCTTCGTTCCTCTGACCTCTTGGTTTCATTAAGGGTGTTTATAACTATTATTATTTGTGTTTTAACTTGACCTGGATTCCCAGAGCTGCTCTTTAGGCTTGGGAATAGAGAAATTCAGCTTCATACAATAGATAAACCATTTTCCCAAGAGCCTACAAGAGCTGTTAAGATGACAACCCGTTTAGGGTGGCACTCCCTATCCTTGAAAGCCGTGGGGTTGGTCCAGATATCTTGGTCAGCACTGTAATTGCTGTCCCAGCAGTTTCTGGCACAGATCCTGAGGCTCATATCTAGATCAGGGACACGAGAGCCTCTGTAGACTCTCTGAGCCATGCTTTGGTCACTCCCTGCTGACCCTGCTGCCAGCTACTACTGGCAATTTCCTCATAAGAAAAGCAAATGGAGACTAGATTCAAATCAAGAGGGGAGGGCAATACATTTCAGGATTTGAGCTTCCAGGATTGTGTAAATCATGTCCGATGATACGTGGGTCCATTAGATAGTATCAAAATTTTATGAATCAGACTAAGTTTCTTTGCAAATTGTTATGATTCACTCATGTGCCAGAACATTGTTTAAAATGGAAAGAAACAGACAAAGATAAATTAAGATATTCTAATCAGTCAAAAATATGATCTGAGGTAAAAGGAGAATAATGGTGGAAGTCAGTGGCAATAAATCCCTATGTGAAAAATTAAAAATAATCAAAATATACAGGAAATTAAAGACAACATAAGTAAAAATATGTGTAGATTCAAAAGCTCCATTGTTACCAGGTATTGTAATATACATCTGTAAGTTTTGGCCTCAGAGACTGAAGTAGGAAAATTTGAGGTTGGCTTCAGTTACAGAGTAAGCTTTCAACCACACCACCACCACCAACAACAACAACAAAAACACACCTTATGGGGAGGAGAAGAAGAAAATGAAAAAGACTTAATACATGATTTAATCACATCACAGTTTAGAGAAGACCTATGGAAGCTTTTCCAACGTGAATTTGAAGAAAGAATTTTGGTGTTTTTGTTGTTTTGTTTTTTAAGTTAAGGAAGTGGAGAGATGGCTCTTTGAGAGGATGCAGTTTTAGACCCAACAACTCATGTCCAGCAAGTGACAATTACCTATAACTCCAACTTTAGGGTATTCAACATATATGGACAGTGATGCATATAACACACACACACACACACACACACACACACACACAAACACACACACACACACACAAACACGCACACAAGAAAAATAGACAGAGATAGAGATAAGGACAGAAAGAGATAGAGAAACAAAGAGATATGAAAAGACAACAAAAAATAGTCCTTAAAACACTTTTTAAACAAATCAACAAAAGAAATAAGTACTATAAAGTGACAGACTCTCCAAAGTCAAAGTCATAGTTGCTTTGGAAGAAGAAACAAAACTATTATAATCAATATTTAAACAACCATGGATTCTTGCATACACCTAAACAGTGTAATACAGAGCCATTCACATTCAATATAAAGTAGACCTCCCCTATAGATTACTCACAAGCCACATTTTTGCAGAATTTTCACATGCGTAATTAATTCTGTTTGTATAACTACTGCCTATTTTGTACAATGAACAATCAACTAATGTTGACAGGGAAGAGAGCCATCTCCACTGCAGTGGACAATGACACCACAGCTTCAGCTTCAGCTTGCCAACCTTATGGTTTTATAGGACAGCCTTTTATAATTAAACTCTAAGAAGTAAAAAGTTCCTGAATGTAATACTACTGACCCTTCTGCTTTTGTGTTCAGCTAAATATGTTTGAGGAAAACCTAGGAAAGAGTTTAAGCCCTTCCCCCTCCAGCATCACTCCAAATAAAATTGAGGAACATATCCAGGGAGCAAAGGCTCAGGCCCATATAGATGTACTGTGCAGATCCTTCTATTATGGGTTCTGTGTCTGGGATGGAACATTCTTTTCTTGGAGAATTTCTTTAGTAGTGCTGTATTTACTTCTCCAGTCTTTTCTTCTGCCAAATCTTTCCTTACCCTGCACCAACTCCTTTCCAAAATTATGGCCTTCTGTTCTTTGATTATTATTGCTAC